>NC_090446.1:94179103-94486815 GCF_031143425.1 Pleurodeles waltl | reverse complement strand
ATTTGGAAAAGGTTTTTTAAGAAACACAGATGTGATATTTTGAAGTGCGAAAGCAAATAATAATTACTGAATTTATGCCCACGGTTTGGGTGCCTGGAGATCGAGAGCAAGCAATTATTAGGTTCATTTTATCTCTTATATTTATGACAAATTCAGTCAATTCATGTGACAGCATGTTCGTGTCATATCCCACTTCCATCCAGCTGTAGCCCCCCATTAAAAACACCCTCTTAGACATGAGTGACGATTAAAGATTAAAGAAAGTTCAGCTCTGTTCCTTCCTCTTATAAACGGAAGGAAAATAGGTCAACTCAAAATATTTAATGAAATCAATATTTAATGAAATCAATCAAAAGCCAAAGCTCGTCCTGGAACAAAAAGAAGTTATGCCAATGAGCTGGCATATGAACAAAGTTCTCCTTTCTACCACCGGTGGATGAGTTTACTGTAGATAAGTGCCATCTTGCCTGGCATGTTACCCCCATATTTCACTGTATATATGTTATTTTAGGCTATGTGTCACTGGGACCCTGCCAGGCAGGTCCCCAGTGCTCATAAGTATGTGCCCTGTATGTGTTCCCCGTGTGATGCCTAACTGTCTCACTGAGGCTCTGCTAACCAGAACCTCAGTGGTTATGCTCTCTCTGCTTTCCAAATGTGTCACTAAAAGGCTAGTGACTAATTTCACCAATTTACATTGGCATACTGGTACACCCATATAATTCCCTAGTATATGGTACTGAGGTACCCAGGGTATTGGGGTTCCAGGAGATCCCTATGTGCTGTAGCATTTCTTTTGCCACCCCTAGGGAGCTCTGACAATTCGTACACAGGCCTGCCAGTGCCGCCTGAGTGAAATAACGTCCACGTTATTTCACAGCCATTTACCACTGCACTTAAGTAACTTATAAGTCACCTATATGTCTAACCTTCACCTGGTGAAGGTTGGGTGCAATGTTACTTAGTGTGAGGGCACCCTGGCACTAGCCAAGGTGCCCCCACATCGTTCAGGGCAAATTCCCCGGACTTTGTGAGTGCGGGGACACCATTACACGCGTGCACTGTACATAGGTCACTACCTATGTACAGCGTCACAATGGTAACTCCGAACATGGCCATGTAACATGTCTAAGATCATGGAATTGTCTCCCCAATGCCATTCTGGCATTGGGGGGAGAATTCCATGATCCTGGGTCTCTAGCACAGAACCCGGGTACTGCCAAACTGCCTTTCCGGGGTCTCCACTGCAGCTGCTGCTGCTGCCAACCCCTCAGACAGGTTTCTGCCCTCCTGGGGTCCAGGCAGCCCTGGACCAGGAAGGCAGAACAAAGGACTTCCTCTGAGAGAGGGTGTAACACCCTCTCCCTTTGGAAATAGGTGTGAAGGCTGGGGAGGAGTAGCCTCCCCCAGCCTCTGGAAATGCTTTGATGGGCACAGATGGTGCCCATCTCTGCATAAGCCAGTCTACACCAGTTCAGGGATCCCCCAGCCCTGCTCTGGCGCGAAACTGGACAAAGGAAAGGGGAGTGACCACTCCCCTGACCTGCACCTCCCAGGGGAGGTGCCCAGAGCTCCTCCAGTGTGTCCCAGACCTCTGCCATCTTGGAAACAGAGGTGTTTGTGGCACACTGGACTGCTCTGAGTGGCCAGTGCCAGCAGGTGACGTCATAGGCTCCTTCTGATAGGCTCTTACCTCTCTTGGTAGCCAATCCTCCTTCCTAGGTAGCCAAACCTCCTTTTCTGGCTATTTAGGGTCTCTGCTTTAGGGATCTCACCAGATAACGAATGCAAGAGCTCACCAGAGTTCCTCTGCATCTCCCTCTTCACCTTCTGCCAAAGGATCGACCGCTGACTGCTCAGGACGCCTGCAAAACCGCAACAAAGTAGCAAGACGACTACAAGCAACCTTGTATCACTTCATCCTGCCGGCTTTCTCGACTGTTTCCAGGTGGTGCATGCTCTGGGGGTAGCCTGCCTCCTTTCTGCACCAGGAGCTCTGAAGAAATGTCCAGTGGGTCGACGGAATCTTCCCCCTGCAACCGCAGGCAACAAAAGACTGCATCACCAGTCCTCTGGGTCCCCTCTCAGCACAACGAGCGTGGTCCCTGGAACTCAGCATCTCTGTCCAAGTGACTCCCACAGTCCAGTGACTCTTCAGTCCAAGTTTGGTGGAGGAAAGTCCTTGCCTCTCCACGCTAGACTGCATTGCTGGGTACCACGTGATTTGCAGCTGCTCCAGCTCCTGTGCACTCTTCCAGGATTTCCTTCGTGCACAGCCAAGCCTGGGTCCCTGACACTCTAATCTGCAGTGCACAACCTTCTGAGTTGTCCTCCGGCGTCGTGGGACTCCCTTTTGTGACTTCGGGTGGACTCCGGTTCACTTTTCTTTTCAGTGCCTGTTCAGGTACTTCTGCGGGTGCTGCCTGCTTCTGTGAGGGCTCCCTACTTTGCTGGGCGCCCCCTCTGTCTCCTCATCCAAGTGGCGACATCCTGGTCCCTCCTGGGCCACAGCAGCATCCAAAAACCCTAACCGCGACCCTTGCAGCTAGCAAGGCTTGTTTGCGGTCTTTCTGTATGGGAACACCTCTGCAAGCTTCTTCACGACGTGGGACATTCATCCTCCAAAGGAGAAGTTCCTAGTCCTCTTTGTTCTTGCAGAACACTAATCTTCTTCCAACAGGTGGCAGCTTCCTTGCACCCTCAGCTGGCATTTCTTGGGCTCCCCTCCACTCTCGACACTGTCACGACTCATGGACTTGGTCCCCTTGTCTTACAGGTACTCAGGTCCGGAAATCCACTGTTGTTGCATTGCTGGTGTTTGTTCTCCTTGCAGAATCCCCCTATCACGACTTCTGTGCTCTCTGGGGGTAGTAGGTGCACTTTACACCTACCTTTCATGGTCTTGGGGTGGGCTATTTTTATAACCCTCACTGTTTTCTTACAGTCCCAGCGACCCTCTACAAGCTCACATAGGTTTGGGGTCTATTCGTGGTTCGCATTCCACTTTTGGAGTATATGGTTTGTGTTGGCCCTATACCTATGTGCTCCTATTGCAAACTACTGTATCTTTACATTGCTTGCATTACTTCCTTTTGCTATTACCTGCATAATTTTGGTTTGTGTACATATATCTTGTGTATATTTCTCATACTGAGGGTACTCACTGAGATACTTTTGGCATATTGTCATAAAAATAAAGTACCTTTATTTTTAGTATATCTGTGTATTGTGTTTTCTTATGATATTGTGCATATGACACCAGTGGTATAGTAGGAGCTTTACATGTCTCCTAGTTCAGCCTAAGCTGCTTTGCCATAGCTACCTTCTATCAGCCTAAGCTGCTAGAAACACCTCTTCTACACTAATAAGGGATAACTGGACCTGGCACAAGGTGTAAGTACCTCTGGTACCCACTACAAGCCAGGCCAGCCTCCTACATTTACACACTGAGGGCCTGATTTATAATTTGTTAGCCCCGCATTTGCATCATTTTTTGATGCAAAAGCGGCACAAACTTACAAAATTCAATTATATTTTGTAAGTTTGCGCCGCTTTTGAGAAAAAAAGGTATAAATCAGGCCCTCAGTGAGTCATCATACAGGTACTCTGTCACTCATACATCACTTCAACTATTCACTGACTCAGTAGCAATAAACCAGATGCCTAAACTCAACAAGCATAAGCAAGATAAATTAAACAAATAAAAATAGGAAAAGAAAAACATGCTATTGCCCAAACCTGATGTGTGTGTGTGCATAAGCTTGCAACACAAAAATTAAAATAAATGAAGCATCTGCCAGTCGTCTTGCAATGATACCGAACAGAGGGTATCATTGTTTTAAAGATCTAACATAATGGCCATGTTTGTAAGAAATGTTTTGGGCCTCTTTGAGAAGTAAAATCATTGATATACGATGGACAATAACTTCAAATGCTTCTAAACAGGATGGCAATCTTGGAGCACTAAAATGATATACTATAGATATTGCCATTCCAAGAAGACCACCTAAGTTAGAATCAGTGGTCTCGCAGGATGAAGCACATTGCAGACGAAATGACTGGTAAAATAACTGTACAATTGCATGGGGAGCTGCAGAACGCTCTAAAAAACGAGAAGTAGAAGGGAAGAAATGAAAGAAAGCCAAAATAAGGAACATATAGAAAACTAAAGGGCTAGCCCCTTAGCCCAGGCACTGGTGCACCTATTTTTCAGGTGAACATGCATCGATAATCAGGGAAAATGCTGTCACTCAAAGGACAATGGTTGGCAGTGAATGGCAGAAATGGGCTAACCCACTGACCCACACAATCTGCTGTGAATGGCAGAAACAGAATGTGAATGACACTCGAATAAACAGAAGAGAGCGATGCACAGTCCTATTATGTATGTATATGTCCACAAGTAGTTATATAGACAACTACACCTGCCAGAACCTCATAAGACGGCTTCGCACGGATTATCAACCGGGCAAATCTTCTGTCACATGGGTTTGTAAAATAAGATAATCATTACCAAGGTCCTTGATTAATACAGTAATCTGTGAGATTCTGAACAATACAAAATATGTTTACACATGCATTATCACAATCAATCCGTATAGTTCTGTTGGCCTTAACATAGGATTTTGTCAGGGTGCTGAGCAGGAAATGCTCAACTTTATGAGCTGGTTCTAAATGACACTATACTTCAAGGGTCATCAATCTGTATTAGGCCGGATCAAGAGGATGGAAAAGTGAGTAAAGTGTGAACACGGACTGGACAGAAGCCTTGTATCTCATTATGGTGTAGTTTGTGAAACACCTGAATAGAGACAAGAAGGACTACGGGCTTGATTATGATCTTGGCGGATGGAATACTCCGTCACAAACGTGATGGATATCCCGTCCGCCATATTACAAGTTCCATTATACCCTATTGAACTTCTAAAACAGCTGGTGGGATTTCTGTCACCGTTGTAACGGAGTATCCCATCCACCAGGGTTGTAATCAGGCCCTACATGTCTTATGAGCCCACATTAATCTCACAAGACTTGCCAATCATGGTCGCCATTTTGCAAGTATAGAGTGTAAGTTCCTCATGGTCTATACCGACATTGCAAGGCAATTCTGATAAACAGTTGCTTGTTGGAATCCTGCTCTTTGGTACACCTTGAAAGATACCTTGGAAGAAGAGTATCTTGCAAGAATGTAGACTTCCTCTTTTTGTTTTCACAAGGAGTTATTCATTAGGCTTACAACTTTGTTGTTTGCACAAGGAATCATCTATTATGATTACAGAGACTGTACCTCTTCTTTGTTTTCAAAAACAGTTATCCTTCAGAATATGAACTCTATTGCTTTGTTTATTATAGAATGAGTTACTCATCGGGTCTATGAAATATTTTGAAAATGCCATTGAAAATACATTGGCACAGACCTTTTGCTGCATAGGATGCTGACAACAATGCTACAAAATATATGATGACGGGATAGAAACTAAACATGCCATGCTAACAAAAAAATGTTTTGGTTATGTTATAGGCAGCCCGTAACATGACACACTGTGGTTTCTCAGGGGAAGTTGTGGTCGACAAGTCTCACTCTTGTTAGGAAAAGGTCTCCTACACACACATAGGCCAAAGAAAGAATGCAGGATGGTTTTCAATATATTTATTGAAAAGACTGCAATCTACAATAAAACATATGAGCTGCAATTATTAGGGCTATGAGACACAGCATGATGAAAATGCTGGTGACAAGTGAGAAGAAAAGTAAACAGCCCCAACATATTGGAATATCATGCATAGATGAATACTACCTAACTCCTGGCTCCCAAGCAAGAGCATAGCGGTGGTAGCCCAATCTGTCCATACTTAGTCAGAGGAGCACCCACCCCCATTACCTGAGAACAGGGGTCTGCCCACTGTCTCCTGGGTGTTTGTAGTGTCACGCTGAGGTCAGCAATAAAATAGCATGCAGCATGGACTGAATCCTGGCCAGAATGGCCTCTGTGTTGTCCCTTGGCATGTACAGTGTTTTAGCAAGAAACAGGATTGACGTGGGCACACGTCTAAGTGTCGGACTGTTTACCTACTCTTGTGGTGACAATTGCTAGCTAGATTATCATGTACTGGTCTTGTCAACCTTGGACAGAGCTACATGGTGAAATGTTGCGCACCAAATAATAATAACAATGCTTTCACAGAATCACAAAGTTATCTGGTTAGCTGATTAGAAAATAAAAACATGCCCTGTGAAAGCAGGATAATTAAAAATGAAGAAAACTGAACAAATGAAATCAGAGCACATATGCAGGTGAAAGGGAACAGGCCGCAGGCCTAAGCTAAGTTTAAATAAGTGTGTTCAAGCAGAGTGTATAATGAATTCACAACAGTTACCCACTTGTCACTCTAAATGTAAACCAAGCACAAAATGTTATTTTCCGGTATTGATGGTAAGTCTCATTAGCAAGCAACCTATTATAACCCTGACTGTTTTTCACAATTTCTATAGCAAACTTAATTTTTGTTCATCTCTGAAGAAATCATGTTTCAAATTATCAAAAATTGAGCTTCAAGCTCAGGAGGGTCCTGATTACTTCTATCACCACAGCCTCCTTAACCAAGATCTGGAAACACACTGAAAAAAAAACATCTGCCAACCCAGCCTATTTAAAGAACTACCTGCCCATCTCTCTGCTCCCATATCCAGCAAAAGTAATCAAGAAAGCAATCAACCAGCAATTCACCCAACACCTGGAATACCACAACTTCCTGGACCCCTCCCCATCTGGATTTCAAGCTAATTACAACACCAAAACAGCCCTGATTGCAGCCACAGAGGAGATCATTGCCCTCCTGGACCATGGGAAAAAGCAGTCCTCATCCTCCTGGAATTGTCTGCCACGTTTGACCCAGTTTCCCACCATATGCTGATAAATAGACTCCACAAATTCGGGATTTAAGGAAATGCCCTCAAATGGATCACCTCGTACCTCGCCGGCAGAACCCAAATGATCAGGCTCCCATCGTTCACCTCAGAGCCCAAGAAGATCATCTGTGGAGTCCCCCAAGGATAGTCCCTCAGTCCAACCTTCTTCAATACCTACATGACCCCTCTCACCGTCAGCATCAGATCACATGGATTCAACCTCATCTTCTACGCAGATGACACACTGTTCATCCTCTAACAGTCCAAAGATCCATCCAACACAAAAGCAAAGTTTCACAGATGCATGATGAACGTAGCAGGCTTGATGAAGGACTGTCTCAAACTCAACACTAAAAAAACGGAAGTCCTCATCTTTGGGAACAACACCTCACCATGGAATGACACATCGGGGCACGCAGAGCTCGGCGCACCCCCTTCCTATTAATCCATGACCACAACCTCAGCATCATCCTGGATGGCAAACTATCCATGAAGAAACAAGTAGATGCAATCTCATTGCCCTGCTTCCACACCATTCGCATGCTCCACAAGATTTTCAGGTGGCTCTCAGCAGACACCAGAAGGACTGTCATGCAGGCCCTCATCACCAGCAGACTGGACTACAGAAACACTATCTACGTAGGAATCAGAGCACGCCTCCTGTAGAGACTCCAGACAATACAGAACTCAGCAACAAGACTAGTCCTCGACGTTCCCAGAAGGACCCACATCACAGTCCATCTAAAAAAACTACACTGGCTCCCGATTCAGAAGAGATGCCAGTTCAAGATGTTGACCCATGCCTATGAGGCCCTGCACAAGGAAGAACCAGCATACATCAACAAACGCCTGACCTTCCACCAACCTACCAGACACCTCCAATCAGCTTCCTTTTCCCTCGCAGAACCCAACGGATCCGTCGAGCCAACAGGGTAGGAGGCTCCATCTCGCTCCTGGCAGCCAAGGTTTGGAACAATCTCCCCCTGCATCTCAGGACAGCACCGTCACTCCAGCAATTCAGAACAGAATTAAATACCTGGATGTTCAAATGATCATTCCTGCACGCAGCAACATACAGCTCCAGTGCCTCAAGACCCTCACTGGTGATTTGCTGAGCTCCATACATTTTTTTATTTATTGATTGATTGATTGTTTGATGATAGCGACTAGAAATACAGATTTTCAGCAGTCATATCACAGACGTTCTTTAACTGTTATTCTTCAAAGTGTATTCATGAATGTAGCCTCCTTTACTTTTTAAATAACAACAGTCCTGTAGTGCATATGATAGTCCAGCTATGCAACCAGGCATGTGACTATATCCAGAGTCTCTTTTTTTCTTGATCACTCCATTCCCTTTATCCCAGTCTTCCTGCAAATCCCCGCAGTAGTAATGTAGGATTGCCAAAGTGTGAAAACTACCATCTCTCCTCAGGATCAAGAATTTCTGGATAGTGTATTGTGACAGATGTTTACATTAATAATTGAAGACCTACTGTCTCAGTTGCGGTTTGTCATAATAAAGTGAACAATACTGTGACATGTGGCATAACTTTTGCTTATGAGTCTATCAGTTCTGTTGATTTTATCATTAGCTCATCGACATAACCAACTTATGCCTACTTTATTAAGTATAAGGTTTGGTAAAAAGAAGCTATCAGGTATACGGTCATAAAATTACAACTATATACAAAATTATAGTTATCAAAACCCCTCCTAACATGGATTAACAAGGGCTTTCAAAGTGCAAATATTCTACCTTCTGGGTTATCAGTTGAGGGCTGTCAGAGGAGGAGAACATCACTAAAATCCTTGTAATGAGACACTTGTCTCCAGTCTTTAAAACAGTGTAGTGTATATCCACCTTTAAATGCCTATTGGTTTTAATGTGTTTTTCACAGTAAGGGCACATTTAAGAGCCCCTAGAGATATTCCAATTAGCCTATTTTTTTTACACTAATGTGGCGTTAGAAGGCTAAAAACGCTGCATCATATTTACAAAGTGGCGTAATGCATGCATTGCACTACGTTGTAACCCTTTGCACTACATTATGCCTCCGCCAGGCACAATGTATGCAAAGGGGGTGTTCCCCTGTTAGGTGGGCCAAAGAAAATGGCGTAAAGAAATCTTAAGAGATTTCCTTGGGCCATTTTTTTTCAGCACTTTTAACGCCTGCTTAGAGCATGCATTAGAAGGAGGCTTCCATTGGTTACAATGGGCATCTGGGTACTTTGCAGGATTAGCGTCAGAATTTTTTAGGCTAATCCCGCAAAGCGGCGGACTAGCATCAAAAAGGCCGGTGCTAGTCCCCTAACTACCGCCACAGTGCACCGAATTTTAAATACAGCGCACACATGGTGGCTTTAGGGGGGCGCTAAGGAGCGCAAGAAAAATGGCTCTGCACTGTGTGCAGCACCATTTTTCGTAAATATGCCCCTAAGTATCTTAGGTCTACTGTCTTTGTCATAACTTTTCATAGTAACCACATCAGTCCTAAGGTAGTGACATAACTTTCCTAAATGATCAAATCAGGTCTACACTCTTTAAAATTGGCTTGTAATCATCACCAACTCAAACCTACGATGAGCATAAGTTTTCTCACAAGCCAACCATCAGGCAAACTGTCAGCAAAAGAACAAAAATGCATACAATTACAGGAAGAACTCCACAGAAGACAAATAAGTGACTCACTGCCAATAATAACTGCTATAGGCCCATAGCTCCAACTAAGGGTCAGATTTATGCCACTTTTCCTGAACCCCTTAGTGCCCCCCCTAATGCCACTATGGTAGCGCCATATTTAAATTACGGCGCACCATGGCAGTAGATAGGGTGACTAGCGTCATAATTGTTTACGCTAGTCCTGCGCTTTGCAGGATTAGCGCAAAAAATTATTATGCTAATCCTGCAAAGCAACCAGAGGCCCATTGTAATCAATGGGAGCCTCTTCTTAACGCCTGAACCTAACAGGCGTTAAAAAATACAGATAAAAATGGCACAAAGGAATCTCATAGATTCCTTTGTGCCATTTTTACGGGGCCCCCTAGCACGACACGCCCCCTTGCATACGTTATGCCTGGTGCAGGAATAATGCGGTGCGAGGGGTTACAAAGTGGCACAATGCTTTGTAAATATAGCGCAGCGTTTTCCCCCTTAAAACACCACATTAGCGTAAAAAAAATTTTTTGCTAATGTGGCGCTGGAACGGAACAAAACCAGCATAAATCTGGCCTTAAGTGTTTGTCTTTTTGTTGCTCCCCTTTTAATTTAGAAAATTCTACCTTCAGTAGGTTGATTGTTCTAATATACTTTTAGCTCTTCTGAGTCAGCTATACTGATTATTAAAGGCCCGAGCCCATTAGAAGCCTGCAGCAGTGGGTTACAAGGCTATATTAGAATACTGGAATGTAGAGAGCTCAATTGAAGATAATGAACATTTTTCTCTCGTGGGTAGAATGTTCTAGCAGAATTATAGCTATTCTGCCTCAGGTCACAGTCTCGCCCCTACAACTCAAGTTTGGAGCCTTTAAAAACATTTACAGTCCTCAGCAGCAGGCTGTAATGCTTTAGTGGCAGCCCTCAAAGTCTCTTGTTTAATTTTACCCTCTGTTGTAACTGCCTTTAATGGAACTGTTCAAAATAATTTTAGTGCACTTTCAGCCAAATATGTAATGTTAATCTTTTCTGCTAGTGATAATAGCAAAGACAATAATGCTTAATGAAAGTCTCCAGCTTTGAAATTGGAGATCTCTTACATGTTGCACTTTTTAGGAAACACAGTGAATAGTGAGAATGGCATCTAACATATCATTAACCATGAACCAGCAGACAATGGTGCAAAAGTAGATTCCTCCAGTAGCAAAGGCCTTGATGCAAATTTTGGCTGTATGATCAAAGCAACAAGCTTGTAAGCGGGGTAGCAAAAGACTTGCATGCACACTCTGTGATCCCATATGATGTGCGTAACTTCAGTTTAAGCAGATTGAAACCTAATTTATCACACAAGGAGAAAACCCAATACTGCCAAGGACATGGACACCACCATAGTTACCTGATATGGAATTATCCTCCAATCTGTACCCAATCATGCCCCTTCATGAGATTAAGCATCCTTTGCCTGTAGTAAAGTGTGGCATAGTCTTGAAATTATCAGCACTGTGTTGGGGGGACTTGAGCTCATTTAAGCTTAACCTAGGGATCTCCATTGAGTAGCTCAGGAGATACCTGTAGCTCTCCATCAACCTGTGCGTAGTGCCCCGATGTGAATCTCAGTAAATTAAAAGTTTTGTTTAGTTGAAGTAGGCATGGTTCCCAAATTGAAAAGGATGTATACAAAAAGTATAATGTTTGTACTGTCAGAACTGATATGATATTTGCAAATAAACATATATTTAAAGCCACGTAAATAGTTCCTTATGCTACATTGGGGGGGGGGGTCTTATAACTGATGTTTTTTTCTTCGGTGCCGGGGAACATTGCGTATATGACTTCTTCGACATTTTATCCTCATCGGCCTCCATTGCACCCATAGTCCTCTGGGGGTGTAGCACCTCGCCGGGAGAGCAAACCAGCCAAAGAAATAATTCACCACCAGAGTCCATGATAAAGGTTCTCACTCAGGACACCTCGCCAGATCTCCAGAAAGTTTATTCCAGTAGATCTGTGCAAAGAAAGATGATGTGTGTCGGCTAACTGGCCTTGAGCACTGAGTGACATATAGAGTCATTCAAAATTAAAGTTGATATATTTTTTCTACATTATTGCTGGTGGCCCTGCCTGGTGCACTGAGATAGGCATTGCTATAAATCTTGCACGCAAGGGCAACTAATGGAAATTTGCTTAAATCCTCACTTTTGTAGCACTGATAATTTGTGTTAGCAGCTCGGGAAGATTTTCATTGAGTGTCAGTAGCTCTGTTATAGAAAAGGTTGGAGATCCCTGGCCTTACCTGATGCTATTATTCCGAAGAGCAAAGAAACAGAGAAAATAACACATCCTTCTTATTCTGATCCTTCCTTCCTAGAACACACTCAGCATCACAGCCACATGTGGGTAGACCGGTGTGAGATACAGGCGTCAATTCTTGGATCTCACCACACCTGCAGTTATGCCCAAAATCAGCCCTCTGTCCCCTTCACCACACTTTGACCTTCTCCCCCAACCACACTGTGCCCCTCTGCCCAATAAGTTGTAGGAAATACACCGCAGCAATTATAAAGTGTTACTTCAATATGTACCAAGCAATCACGATAGGTCATCAAACAGTGGTCATCAGTTCTGTCCTGCACCTGGCATTTCTTCAGCCTATTTCCCTTACTTGAAAAAAATGCAACTTGGAACGGCACAGCCCTGGAACACAAGGGGTTACTGCACTTCCAAGGCATTAGCAAGCTCACTTTTAAATAACCTCGCAATATTTTCATAGCACTTTCACAGAGAACTGCAAGCGTTTCATTTCATGGCTAATTGATTTTGTAATTATAGATCTGTTGGTAAACACTAGCATAATATTCCACTTAATATTCCTTTCGCTTGTTTATGCATTAGATCCATTTATGTTCTAAGATGCGTTCCCTGGAACCGGGCGAGCAGAGCCAATCTCTGCATGAGACGGGCGAGGAGAAAGGTTAATACATATGCAAATTTCATAGCGCTTCTGAGTGGAAGTCTTTGTTCATGTACCTGTTAAAGGAGTTCATCAAAAAGAGATACATTCGAAAAATCTATCTGATCATGTTTTAATTGGCACAGGGAAAAGAACATTTGTAATTTGTAATAGCCTTCCGTTTATTCCTCACCGATGCCTTCTTATCTGAAGATTATCAAGAACTACATTTTTCAATTAAAATCCTGTTTGTTTTCATTCCAGTTTCACAGCATTCTCAAATGGGAAAGTATGAGTTTACTTTTTTGCACACAACATATAAATTTCAAGAGTTGCTTTTTACTGTCAAGGTTGGGTTACCTGGCACAAATGTAAAACGTGATCCTCTACCAAGCTATCTCAATGCTTCAGCCACCCTTGTAGAGGCCTGGCATGATAGAATCATAGTTATCTATCATTTTAAAAATTGCAACAAAAAAACAGATGTTGTAGCAGCAGCATAGGGTATTGCTGGTGGATTGAGGTGTTTTACATAAATTGTCCTCTGCCTAGAATGGGGGCTCTAAAAAAACAGCCAAAGGGCCTTTTTGCGTTTTATTTACAGCCCATCACTTTAAGCCTCTGTTGTTGCTTCAATAATTCTGGGCTTCATGCTCATCGTGAATTGACTTTACTCTAGTGGTGGGCTTTAATGAGCGTAAGCCTTGAGCCTAAAGTATGCCTGGATAAAATGTTAATTACACTCGCAAAGGCTCATGAAATGTGTAACATTTTGTGATATGAAATTTGTGACATTTCTTGAAATTTAGCTCCAAATGACTTCGTGGAATTTTAATCTGCAGGAAACTGGCTTGATCACAAAACAACTCACTAGAATAGTAAATCCGCAGTTTAATTTTTTTTTCTGTTGAAACTAGACTTCTGCTGGTATCACGTATGACGTTTGTACATAAAGTGTGCCCTCGTCATCAAATGTAAAGTGAGACAATGGTAAACCACACTTCATGTAATTTTAAATAGTTTTCATAACATTTTGCAATTTCATAGAAGAAAACTACATAAATTGGAGCACCGCTGGTCATAAACTGCTATTGCAAGTCCCTGTTAACCTGGTGGTTCCTTATTTTACTAATCTCAGAGCAGTAGTAGTTTGCCTGGAACGACAAATGCTTAATTCATTCATGTGTTGTCTCGACTTGAGACTAGACATTGGTGTAAGTGATTTAAAAGAGGTGTTTGATTTGATTTGAAAACTAGGCTGCGGGTGGTGGGTGCAGTGTTTCTGTTTTGGAATGGCTTTTGTCTATTATGGGAGTCTGCAGGGACTCTGATATTTATTTAATCTTCATTCAGGCTTGTGTAGAGTGACAAGGACACAGGGCTGCTTTGGGCTAAGAATGTGTAATCATGACCTTTAACACTCGCAAATCTTTGCGAGGCAAATTATTTCTGATTGGAGTTGCCCTGGAAAGTGTGACGAATTTTGATTATTTGGAGATAAGGTACAGTTTCGAACAGAAAGTGAGAAAATTAAGTTTATAATAATAAGGTTATCATTTCAGCAGGGTCATGGGCTGTTATGCGATTTGTTAGGAAACTGGGATGGGGTAGGCAGAACCGTTTCACAAGACATTTCTGTAGACTAGACCCAGGCACCAACGGGTTCTTGTTTGGGGTGTGAGATTTGGTTGTATACAATGTTCATTCACTGAAAATAGATTTTTGAAAACTCTGCTTCGTCTTTCTCAAAGAATACCTAATGTTTCTCTCTGTTTTGAGCTGGGGGTTGACTGTAACCGACACCAATATACCTCATCAGTTGTCATTGTGATGTCCACGTCCTCTGTTGATTTCACCGTGTTCACAGCTGCCCTGTGGCGTAACGAAAAGTGAGGGAGGTCCCCTCCAAAGTACATGGATGGCCCCCCTCCAGAATTATTCAGGAGGTCTCAGGCCTAGGTACTGTGCTGAGGGCAGGCCCCACACCCTGGACCTAGGCCCACACCGCAGTGGCTGCAGGGGACTTTGTTACACCCGTGCAGCTGCCCCGCCAGGTTTATAATATGGATGACATGCACATAATCAGTTGCAATTATCTAGAGTGGAGAATTTGTGGATTAACCCTGAAAGCATGTAAACAGATATAGGCGAAACTGTGAAATTAACATATGCCGCCTGGTGGAAACAAGTGATGCTAGCGACTTCCTCTTCCATGCTAGATGAGTATCTTTCTCTAAAGGACTAACCTTCCCGTGAGGAACGTTTGGGCTTTGTTGATGCACAATATCTAAAAAAAAATATTAGTGGAGTTCCATAAAGCTGCTTTAACAATTTCCTGGTCATTGAAACAAAATTCTTCTGGCAACTGAATGTTTTTAATGTTTTTTTTTTTTTTATGCTAAATTCGTTGGCATTATTTAGGTGTGATCAGGGAGTCGCTTTTGCAACCCCTGGCTTACGCCTTGTGATCCCTGGCACTGTTTTTGTAACTCAACCCCTCAGAGGTGGCAAAGTTGGTGCCAAGAACACTGAAGCGACTCACCCTCATAGGTGTTGGCTCCACCCTCCTTTTTGGCCCATTTTTGATTATGCTAATAGCGAATAGTAGTGTTTTGTTCACTATTTGTTCTGCAAGGGTAACCTTCAAGTACGAAACCAAAACCTTTGCACATACCTTTACACCATAGGGAAATGGCATGTGTGCATGGTATTAGGCTACCTGATCGCGCACCTCCACTGGGGAAGAGAGCAGCACTGCCATATCTTAGAACAGTGGTTCCCAACCTTTTGACTTCTGTGGACCCCCATTTTATCATTACTGGATTGTGGGGACCCCCAATGAATCATTATTGGAATCTGGGGACCCCCCACTGAGTCATTACTGAAAGCTGGGGACCTAATTTGTTAATATGTTTGAATTTTCTAAGTAGCTGCGGACCACCTGAGGAGGCTTTGCAAACCCCTAGGGGTCCCTGGACCACAGGTTGGGAACCACTGTCTTAAAGGATATGTCTCTGCAATGCTCTCTTTCCCTAGAGCAAACCAGTGAATCAACTTTGGTTGCTCTGCTGCATGGCACAATTGTGTTCGTAAATGGGCTCCTGAGTGTCAGTAAGTATGAGTGAGTCAGTGAGTGAGTGTTAGACTTTTCATCCTTGACATGGTCTCCCTTAACTTTTTGCCTCTGTTCCCCAGGTTGTTGATGTGTGCTGCACTCTGATTTTACTGTTTTTGTTACGCTGGGCACTTTACCACTGCTAACCAGTGCTAAAGTGCAAGTGCTCCTTTACAAAATGTGTAGGTCAGTGGTTCCCAACCTGTGGTCCGGGGACCCCTGGGGGTCCGCGAAGCCTCCTCAGGGGGTCCGCGACTGCTTATAAAATTAAATAATATTAACAGATTAGGTCCCCAGTTTTCAGTAATGAATCAGTGGGGGGTCCCCAAATTGCAATAAAGATTCAGTGGGGGTCCCCGGGCTCCAGTTATGATAAATTGGAGGTCCACAGAAGTCAAAAGGTTGGGAACCACTGGTGTAGGTAATTGGCTTATCCATGATTGGCATATTTGATTTATTAGTAAGTCCCTAGTACAGTGCACTAGAGGTGCCAAGGGCCTGCAAATCAAATGCTACTAGTAGGCCTGCAGCACTGGTTGTGCCACCCACATAAGTAGCTCTGTAATCATGTCTCAGACCTGCCATTGCAGTGTCTGTGTGTGCAGTTTTAACTGTAAATTCGACTTGGCAAGTGGAACATTCCCTTTTCTTACATGTCAGACACCCCTAAGGTAGGTCCTAGGTAGCCCCAAGGGCAGGGTGCAGTGTATGGTTAAGGTAGAACATATAGTAATGTGGTTTATATGTCCTAACAGTGAAATATTGCTAAATTCGTTTTTCACTGTTGCAAGGCCTGTCCCTCTCATAGGTTAACATGGGGGCTACCTTTAAATCTAAGTAAAGTGTAGATTCCCTTTGGGAGCGGATGGACATGTGGAGTTTGGAGTCTCTGAGCTCACAATTTAAAAATACATCTTTTAGTAAAGTTGATTTTAAGATTGTGTGTTTGAAAATGCCACTTTTAGAAAGTCGGCATTTTCTTGCTTATACCATTTCTGTGACTCTGCCTGTTTGTGGATTCCCTGTCTGGGTCAGTTTGACAGTTGGGCTGGTTGCACCTCACACTAGACAGTGACACTTGTTTTGTTTAGATAAATATTTCCTATGTTTCTAAACTGGTGTTGTGTCATTTTGTAGTGTTTTCATTAAATTACTGTGTGTGTTGGTACACATACTTTACACCTAGCACTCTGAAGTTAAGCCCACTGCTCTGCCAAGCTACCAAGGGGGTAAGCAGGGGTTAGCTGAGGGTGATTCTCTTTTACCCTGACTAGAGTGAGGGTCCTTGCTTGAACAGGGGGTAACCTGACAGTCAACCAAAGACCCCATTTCTAACAGTGAGAATAAGTGAGTGAGAAAAAGAGTGAACACGAAAAAGTGAGAGTAAACGAGTATGAATGTGAGGAAGTGTGAGAGTGTAGTGTAATGTTGGGAAGAATGAGAAAGAGTGATTGGCAGTGAGCAAGGGTAATTGTGGGTGAGAATGAATGAGTGAGTGCAAGTGAGTGAGAATGAGTGAGTGAGAGTGAGAATGAGTGAGAATGTGGTGATATGCTTGTAAGAGTGCTCATCACTCTGGCATCCTGAAGATAATTCTTACCTTAAAGAGACACCGTTAGAAAAATTCTTACATAATGGAGGTAGCTCTTTGCATGACCAGGGACGTGTGACAAAATGCTGGCAAACAAGGGTACAAACAAGGGCACATTAGAGATTATACCTGGCATTTGGGGACACCTAGGACAACATGTTGGCACTGACATGCTGGATGTAATTCTTGGCATAGGGACACTTGTGAAAAACTCCGGGCCCTGGCATACTGGATAAATTCTTGGCATGGGGCACCCGTGGTACGATGCAGGTGCTGAAAAAAGTATGCTTTCATTACAGCAGACAGATTCATAATATTTGACTCTACTAATGATATCCTTTCTCAAACTGGTAACTAAAATGCATCACATGACTAGCCACATGGAGGATAATAACTGTTGATATAACTAGTGTAAGAAAGTGAGGCTTTTTGCAGATACCCACACCCACCACATTTGCCCCCATTTGGACTACTAGATACTGGTTTTTTGATTCTGACACTGCACTGGAACCTAATAACCAGGGACCAGTGCCAGTTTTCTCTCCCTAAATTGATTGTCGACTTGGTGAATCCTTGACTGGGAAATACTTTACCCCCCTGTAAGCCCCTAGTAAAGGGTAACCAGGATGTCAAGGTCATAGGTGTAAAAAGGGTTGCCAGGGATACAGCACAAGTTTTTGGCCCCCTGCGTGACCCACACAAATTGCTGATTGCATGCCTGCCATTGCGGACTGCCAGAGTGGTGCAAACTGCTCGAGTTCAACTGTTCCTTCACCATGAGTGACACAGCTCCAAGCACTGCTTTACATATATGTCAGACACCCCTAAGGATGGCCTATGCAGCCTAAGAGGCAGGGTGCATTATATTTAAGGTGCAAGTATGTAAGCACAAGCTTATACGTCTCTACAGTGTCATTTCCATTAAAGTACACTATAAGTGCATGCCGGTCAACAGGATAACATGAGAATTAAACCCGGGCAGACCGGGTTGCTAGCTCCGTTTTAGTACCGCCTAGATATATTGAGTTTGGTAACAAACAACTTGCTTTCTATCAACCAACATGAATCTGATGTCAAGGGATGGCTGTCATACACCCAGGTGGCACATTAACAGTTGCCTACCAGTTTGTCACCCTTCTTTGTGCTCTGGCCAGTCAGCCTATGCTTTTTCCCATGCTTGCTGCCACCAAAACAGGTTTCTGACCTCCTGCCAGGCAGTGTGGGCACTCCCAGGAATTAGAAACAAAGGCTGAGGCAGAAAGGAGGCCACACCTCCCTTCCCCAACCAGCCTAAGAAATAGAGCCATCAGCGCTATGAGCTTCAAAGGCTTTACCATCCCAGATAGCCATCTGTGCTGTCCCCCAGTGAAGGTAAAAGCCCTGCTCCTGCTCCAGGCACATTTGCTTGTGGACAGACAGGAAATTAGGTATGCTGGACTACGCACACCCCCAGCAGACTGACCACACCTCTAGGGTGAGTAGCCCGGTCTGTGCACTAAATTTTGATATCTGCCATCTTAAGAGTAGCAGAATAGAGTGTTCAGAGTAGCTAAAGGTGACCTGTCTCACCAAATATGGTCACCTCAGGGACGGATTAGCTGTAGGAGCTAGCTGCCCATTTGCCACTAGTGTCAACACCCTTAACTCCCCTAAATCCAGGATTTAAGTGACACCCTTTACACAAGAACCTCAATTCTGTTCGAGCAACTTCAAAGATGGAACAGTAGGAGCTTTGCCCACTGCACCAAGGCAAAAGAGGGATGCTCTGTCCCTGAGGTAACAGACTGGGAACTGCATGAACGACCCTCGTCCTTGGCTGAAACTCATCACTCCCGACTAGAGGGACCCTTGTGGAAGCCAGAGGCGCCTTCAGATTCCCCTGGACTAGTGGCACTAGTCTCCTGCAAACTTCAGGCAAAAACAATCACAGGATGCCAAGTTTCACTGGCCATCAGGGCCGCTTTGGAGTAGAAAAGCCAGGTGGTCCACTGTCTTCTGGGAGTTGTAGTCCCACCTGCCTCCATGTTTCAGGTCACAACATCACTCTCTCAGACCCTGCAAAGTTCCCAAAGGAATACAGCACCTTTACCGCTGCCAAGGCTTGTTGGTTGCCCATCCAGTAACTAATCCTCACACTCAACATTGCGGGTGCAGGCCACAGGAATACGACATCTGCAACCAAGCTGAGATTTTGCATCCCTTTGTTAGCAGAGTGGTGTAAGCAGTAAAAACAGCACCAGCGCGAGTCCCTTTCAGCACCATGGACAGCCAAGAAAAGCTCTCCACCCGGAACCCATGGACCAGGTAGAAGTGAATTGCCTGATGTGGCCTAGTCCCAGCACCTGCAAGGGTTCCCCTCAGCTTGACCCCCAAGTGGCTGGTTGTCATCAGTGGCTCCCTGCCATTGACATTCAGCACCATGGACAGCCAGGGCAATTCTGCACCCGCACCCCACAGGCCAGGTAAAATTGCACTGACTGTTGTGATCTGGTTATAGGGACTGCACAACCTTAACCCTATAAGGGTCCCAGTCAACTAGCTTTCTAAGTACGTGTTTTGCATAAGTGATTTTATTTCTCCATAGATTACAATGCAATGTTTAAATGTCTGTTCTGCTGTCATTTAATTTTGCTTTTAAAATCTATAACTCCAGTTATACTGATTCAGTTCTGTTAGTTTTGGTGTCTAAATTAAGATAAAATAAGCTTTATTTGTATAAATTGGTGTCAGATTTCTTTCAAGTTGTGTCAATTACTTATTGTCCATGTTAGTTATCTGAAATGCTTGAAGCATGTTCCTCTAGGTAAAGCCTGACTGTTCTTTGCAACAGTACCCGTGCTGAGCTAAGGAAATACTAGTATGAATACAAGAACCATCTTTGGAGTATTGTGAGAGTATTACCTGGTGAGGAATAACCACCCCCACTACATAATACTCCACTTTCCTACAACTAGCATCTCTGTTTTTGTTCTCGGTAAGTTAGACTGGCGTTAGTGGTGTCACCAATAATGTCATTTGAGATGTCATCAGCGATGACATCAATGATTTCACTGAACATGTCATGAGTGATGTAATATGTGGTGCCCTAAGCAGTGCATGGTTGGGGCATAAGTTATCGTTAGCTCAGTAAAATATAACCAGCAAATTTCAGTGTTTTTTTACCTTTAAAATAATATTTTATAACTGATATTTACACCTGACTACACCATCACTTTAACCTCTAGGGTTTTCAGTGAATTTCTAAGGCTTAATTAATGTAAAGTGAGATATTATTACCTGAACTTACTATAACATCACTTTATTCTTTGTTATTTTCCATGAATTTTTGGATTTTTTTAAATATAAAGTAACACGTGTTTAACAAGGTTAACTATAACATCATTTTAACCTTTGTTTTTTCAGTGACTTTCTATGGGTTTTTCAATATACAGGGAGTGCAGAATGATTAGGCAAATGAGTATTTTGACCACATCATCCTCTTTATGCATGTTGTCTTACTCCAAGCTGTATAGGCTCGAAAGCCTACTACCAATTAAGCATATTAGGTGATGTGCATCTCTGTAATGAGAAGGGGTGTGGTCTAATGACATCAACACCCTATATCAGGTGTGCATAATTATTAGGCAACTTCCTTTCCTTTGGCAAAATGGGTCAAAAGAAGGACTTGACAGGCTCAGAAAAGTCAAAAATAGTGAGAGATCTTGCAGAGGGATGCAGCACTCTTAAAATTGCAAAGCTTCTGAAGCGTGATCATCGAACAATCAAGCGTTTCATTCAAAATAGTCAACAGGGTCGCAAGAAGCGTGTGGAAAAACCAAGGCGCAAAATAATTGCCCATGAACTGAGAAAAGTCAAGCGTGCAGCTGCCACGATGCCACTTGCCACCAGTTTGGCCATATTTCAGAGCTGCAACATCACTGGAGTGCCCAAAAGCACAAGGTGTGCAATACTCAGAGACATGGCCAAGGTAAGAAAGGCTGAAAGACGACCACCACTGAACAAGACACACAAGCTGAAACGTCAAGACTGGGCCAAGAAATATCTCAAGACTGATTTTTCTAAGGTTTTATGGACTGATGAAATGAGAGTGAGTCTTGATGGGCCAGATGGATGGGCCCGTGGCTGGATTGGTAAAGGGCAGATAGCTCCAGTCCGACTCAGACGCCAGCAAGGTGGAGGTGGAGTACTGGTTTGGGCTGGTATCATCAAAGATGAGCTTGTGGGGCCTTTTCGGGTTGAGGATGGAGTCAAGCTCAACTCCCAGTCCTACTGCCAGTTCCTGGAAGACACCTTCTTCAAGCAGTGGTACAGGAAGAAGTCTGCATCCTTCAAGAAAAACATGATTTTCATGCAGGACAATGCTCCATCACACGCGTCCAAGTACTCCACAGCGTGGCTGGCAAGAAAGGGTATAAAAGAAGGAAATCTAATGACATGGCCTCCTTGTTCACCTGATCTGAACCCCATTGAGAACCTGTGGTCCATCATCAAATGTGAGATTTACAAGGAGGGAAAACAGTACACCTCTCTGAACAGTGTCTGGGAGGCTGTGGTTGCTGCTGCACGCAATGTTCATGGTGAACAGATCAAAACACTGACAGAATCCCTGGATGGCAGGCTTTTGAGTGTCCTTGCAAAGAAAGGTGGCTATATTGGTCACTGATTTGTTTTTGTTTTGTTTTTGAATGTCAGAAATGTATATTTGTGAATGTTGAGATGTTATATTGGTTTCACTGGTAATAATAAATAATTGAAATGGGTATATATTTTTTTTGTTAAGTTGCCTAATAATTATGCACAGTAATAGTCACCTGCACACACAGATATCCCCCTAACATAGCTAAAACTAAAAACAAACTAAAAACTACTTCCAAAAATATTCAGCTTTGATATTAATGAGTTTTTTGGGTTCATTGAGAACATGGTTGTTGTTCAATAATAAAATTAATCCTCAAAAATACAACTTGCCTAATAATTCTGCACTCCCTGTAAAATATTACTAACATACATAACTGTATGTAGTAGGCCCTTGGGTACTTAAGGAGGCTTGAGTATGTGGAGGGAGGGATCTTTCTGTGAACAGCTGAATAGAGAGCAAAACCTCTGTGTACTGACTGGGCATGGTGTCTTGGGGGAGTCGGTCTCCATGAAGAGCGGCGAAGAGAGGGTAAGCTGTGAATAGCAGGTGCATGTACACCTAGGGGAGCTTGGGTGCCTGGAGAGAGTGGACTCAATCCACAGTTTGTATACCGAGTGTAGACTGTGTGTAGTAAGGGCTTGCTCACCTAATGGTGATTGGATCTTCTGAGGGAGTGGGCTCTATGCATAGTCTGCACACTGAGCACAGACTGTGCATAGTAGAGGGTTGCTCATCTAATGGAGATTGGGTGTCTGGAGGGAGTGGGCTTTCATTGACGAGCAGCACAAAGACTGCAGTCTGTGCATAGTAGGAGCTTGACTACCTAGTATTTAGTATGTTGATGGAGTCATCTCTCCATGTGAAGAGCTGCACAGAGAGTGCAGCCTCGGAATACTAGTGAGTCTCTCAACTAATTGGACTAGGGTGTCTGTGAAGAGTGAGATGTCCATGAAGAGTGGTGTATAGAGAACAGGCTATGTGTAGTTAGAGCTTGCTTACCTAATAGGGCTTGTGTCCGGTGGGAGTGGGTTCTACGCACAGTCTGTGCACCGAACACTGACACAGTAGCAGCTTGCTCACTTAATAGGCCTTGTGTGTCTGGAAGAAATGGGCTCTATGCTCAGTCGGCACACTGAGTGCTCACTGTGCAGAGTGGGGGCTTATCCACCGAATGTCGCTTAGGTCTCCGGAGGCATTGGCACTATTAATTGTTTGTTCACTGAGCACAAACTGTATGTAGTACCGGTTTGCCCATAATGTTTTGAAAATGCACTTCCTGTAAAGAGCTACGAACTGCCTGAAGGCTGTGCTTTAATTCTTTTTCTTTGAGTCTCTCCTAGTCCTGCAGGACGCTGACCTAAAAAAAGTTTATTTTAATTTGACAAAATGGGTGGTCCCTCTGGGGACCCCAAGACCCCCATTAACAGGGCCTGGGGGTCAGGGTACTCCTGCTCTGCCCATTTCTAGATGATTTTATGTTTGTTTTCAGGACTGGGAAATCGTGTCCCCATGTCCTGTATTGACAGCCACAAAATGTCTGAAAGGGTTCAGACAGTCAATCAGAGTGTGAGATCCCACTGGACCATTTTGATCCCGTTGGATCAACTGTCAAAATATTTATAGATTTTGGGACTTCACTGCTCAAAAATTACTAAGCAGATTTACACTAAAAGCATGCTTTCTGGGTAAAGATCTAGTTTCAAAGCTGGTGTAATTCTGAACAGCTGTTCTGTGTGTAGCATTGTCTAAAATTCCCTATGGAAACTGCATGGGAAGAAAGTGTTTTGGGACTCGCCCTTTTTCTTGGGCCCTGTTTGAGGGATCACCCCAAAACTTTCCAAGACAAACTATGCCACAGTTTTCCACAAAACTGTTGAAGCTGATATGGCACACTTCAAGTGGGTACCTGCTGAAGGATGAGAGAAGGGAAGGGCAGCAAAACAGCAGGTGTCTGGTGTATGAAGAAGCAAGACAGACAGAGTCCCTGGGGTGCTATGTTGCCACAGAGGAGACAGCAGGCCCAGTTAACTAGTATGCAGTGACCGCTGGGTGCTGAGACAGGTAATGGTATTTGGTGCTAGTCTGAAGTCCTAGACGTTCTGGCTGTAGTGGTGTGTATTTAGTGCTCAGCAAACCACTGGCATAGAAGTTTAAAGTATAGGCTCATCCTGTAGGACCAAGGAGAGAGTGTCTGTAGCAACTAGTTGATGGTGCTATCTCCTGTAGAAACTGCATTCACCACAGGAGCACACCACCATCAAATTCTGAAGAGAGGTACTTTTATTAGTGAATGTGGGAGTAGTCAGGATGGAGCATGGACACCATGATGGACTCTTGGAATTGAACAATGTGGTAAAAAATGCTTTGGTGCAAAGCATATGCTAATAAAGCACCATTGTATACAAATATTGGAGACTATTCACAAAGGTACACTCTACATATGTAAGATTACACTTACACTTCTATATAAGCTTACCACTTTCGGCTGTTCACCATTTTTAAGTATAGAGTTATTCAAAAGAGCAGACTTTTCCTGAAATCAGGGGATGGAGCTTAATTTATATGTGTAAAGTTTCTACTTGTAACTTTTCACTCAGAGGCAGAAGTCTCCACCATCAGGGTAGAGAGACCCCTACAGTGAAGTATAGGGAAAAGTTTAAAAGTTTATTCAATTACAAATAAATTAGTGGAAATATTGTAATTAAAAGTAATGTAAATTATTTTAAAATGTTTATTTTAATTCTAGAACAAAATATTTACTACGGCATTGTTAAGTTTTAACTAAATATTTAATTATTTTTAATTTATGAAATTAATTTGAAATTATTTTTCTTAATATTTGAAAGAAAAAATCGTACCTTAAGTATAACATTTATATTTATTTATTTTATATTAAAAACAACATTTAGGGCCTGATTTAGAGTTTGGCAGAGAGGTTACTAAGTCACAAGCATGACGGATATCCTGTCTGCCGTATTACAAATTCCGTAGGCTATAATGCAATTGTAATACAACGGACGGGATTGCCGTCATGTTTGTGATAGAGTAACCCCCTCTGCCAAACCAGGCCCTTAATGTTATGTATATAATTCAGCTAAATTAGATTAATTATTTTAAAAAAAACTACAGTAACTGTTTACATTTTAAAAAGGAAATTAACATATTTTATAACAAATGAATATTCAAGTTTTGTTTATAGTTTTTAACATTAAATTAAATCTATTTGCAGTTTTAAAAAGTTATGATAAGTTCATTTAAATTAACAAAAGTTTCTATGGGCTTCTATTTTACATCCCTGCCTCCATTATTTTCTATGGCAGTGTGCTGCAGTATGAGAGGCTGGCCATAATTGGTGCTGGACTTACTTCAGTTCTGAGCTGGAGTGCATTTACAACAGCTTTTTGTCTTTTTTGGCTACAGTAACTGCAGAAGTTCAATTAGTGAATACAGTGCCATTGTGCGCGAAAGGGAATGGTGGGATTAAAATTCATTCGTTAAGTTTCTTCTATGGACCAACTACTTTACCATCTCTTTTTATGAAGGATTCCCATGTATTAAATATAGTCCTGCCAAAGGCACCTTTATTGAAACCCATTCTTGACCTTGAGGATAACCAAAATCTGTCTACACTTGATGTAAACGACTGACAAATGGAGGGGGTGGGGTCTCTAAATGATACCAAACAGGAAAATGAGCTGGCGGGAGGGCATATATTTCTGGAATTACCAATAGGGCCTGAAGAGCCAGTTAGCTCATCACAGAATTTCATAGATACTGCCATAATTAAGGAGCCCGGGTTATTGCCCCAGGAAAGTACCGTTTTTTAATCCTTAATCAGCTGGAATATTGCCGGGCTTCGATCCAAAGCTGAAAATTCAGAATGGTTGGAGTTTGTATCCACTTTTGACATTATTTGTCTTCAAGAAACCTGGCTTACGGCACCCTTTTATTTAGATGGTTATTATTCTGTGTCCCAGCCAGCTCTTCCATCTAGAGCGGGCAGAGCAAGTGGTGGGCTTTTGATACTTGTGTCATTATTACTCCCAAAAATTGAGGTTTCTCTGATTTGGTCTTCCACATTTTTTCTGGTAATTTTACTATCAATGACCGGGCGGAAGGATATTTTACTCTTAAATTTTTATAACAATATTCCGAGTATTGCCCTGTCAGGAAGCCTCGAAGATCTTACAGTCTCTTTAGACTCTGCTGGTAAATTACAGGACAGGGAATTTGACATGATTTGGGTCGGAGATTTTAATGCTCAACTGTGTAATCACAAATTACCCCATTTATGTGGCGCCTCTATAGAAGGCAGAGAGTCACTTACTCACTTTACCCACTCTAATTTAGGCAATGCCCTGAACACCCTTGTCTACAAATTTGATCTTGTTTTTGCAAGGGACATGACAAATAGTCAGACAAGGGAAATACCCACCTATACAGGGAGCATGAATGGTAGCATTATTGATTTTATTCTTATCTGCCCTCCACTTTCCCGTTTAATTGTGGATTTTAAGATTAAATTCCACTGTGCTAGTGACCACAATCCCTTGAGTATAAAATTGGCTTTTAAGACTAAGCCAATTTTATCCAGGACAATGTGCAAGGGAAAAGAGGTTTTGGAAAGAAAGTTTGGCCCTCGTAAGAGATGGGAGAGAGCAAACCCTAATACCTTTCACAAGAACCTTATAATACAAAATAAGGTCCATATTAACACTTGTTTGTCTTTGCAATCCACTGGCGCCCACCTTATAACTGCTTTCGAGTGTTTAAGCTGTGCCATCTCTGAGACTCTGACGTGCGCTGAATACCCTAAATGTATTAAACCCCAACGCTGGTTTAATTCAGCCTGCACGGCCGCCCATAGAGATTTAAAAACAGCTATTAAATCTATACCATTTAATCTTGACTCAATTAAACAGGCTAGGGGCCGATATAAGTCAGCCCTTGAGGAGAGGAAGAATGAAATACGTACCAACGCATGGAAAGACCTTATGGCAGCTACAGAACTGAGGGATTCCTCTCAATTTTGGAAGGTGGTTAATCACCCATATTTTTCAGGACAAGTAAATAGGGAGGAAGACTGTTTGATTCCGGAAGGGGTCTGGGTAGAACATTTTTCAGCCGTATTCCAGTCTGCAAATAACATTAATCATGGTGCAGAGGTTTGTGACCTCTCATGTCTGGTTACTCCCATTCCAATTAAAAGAGGAATTTTATTTGAGATACATGAGATCACCACAGCAATAAATAAAATGAAACTAAGGAAAGCTCCTGGCCCCAATGGGGTTCCTGCGGATTTATTTAAATCTTTACCTGATATGTGGGTTCCGTTAATCACAAACGTTCTGAATAGCGCTATTCAAAGCTTAATTCCTCCCTCATGGCTAATGGCAATAATTGTCCCGATATTCAAAAAGGGCAATAGGCTTGACCCCTTCTGCTACAGACCTATATCTCTCATTGACTCCACGGTAAAGATCTTGGGGAGTGTCATTTTGAATCGGCTTGAGGAGTGGGCGGCAAGGTCAAACATTCTTTCGCCAATTCAATATGGGTTTAGGCCTGGATTAGGCACAGTGGATCAGGCCCTAAACTTACATCTAATTCTTAGCAAATATGTTATAGCAAAAAGGGAATCCATCCACCTAGCCTTTATAGATCTTTCCAGCGCATTTGGCATGGTAAATAGAGTAAAATTGTGGGAAATATTGGATACAATGGGGGTTGAGCAAGATTTGTTGGATTTGATCAAACGCTTATATTCTAATCTTACCATTACAATTCAGTTGGACAACATGGTGAAAGATCACAACCCCTTGCATCTAATCGGGGTGTCAGGCAGGGCTGTACTTTGGCTCCTTTTTTATTTCTGTTGTACATAAATGGCTATTTAGCTCAAAATGGCAAGGATTTTCCAAGGGTGGGTTATAGACAATTGCCGATTTTATTGTACGCTGATGACGCCGTTTTAATTGCTCGCACGGCCAACGGCCTACAGATCCTCTTGGACCTTTTTTTAATACACACTCAGGATCTCGATCTGAAAGTTAATTTCAAAAAGTCGCATGTTATGATTTGCGGTTCTAAGAACACACGCACTAAAAGTTTCATAATGGGAGGGAACATTCTAACAAAGGTAAATAATTTCTGCTACTTAGGTTTGCACCTAAGTTCTTCTTTGTCATGGAAATTCCATTTGAATTTTAAACTTCAACAAATGGAAAGAAATGTCAAAGCCATTTTTCGCTTTGCTCGCAGACTGGGGCACAGACCGGTACACCAGATCATTACGCTTTATAAGTCTAAATGTGTCTCGGCGGCAACTTATGGGGATGGCCTCTGGGAATATACCAACTCTATTATTCTACAACGGGCAGAGAATAAATTTCTTCACCGGCTACTTATGGTACCCAAGAAGGTAGCGAATATTATTTGCCATGAGGAGCTGGGGATTGGTTACATTACAGATTTGATAGATATTGCCCCCCTTCTGTTATGGATAAAAGTATGGTTAAATCCGGTGGCTACCTTAACACATGAGTGTGTAAAAGATTGTATTTCATTAGCAAACCATAACAAAATTCCATGGTTAAACTTTGTTCATAACTGCTTCCGAAAATTGGACTTGGAGTCTATGGGCCTGATTCTAACTTTGGAGGACGGTGTTAAACCGTCCCAAAAGTGGCGGATATACCACCTACCGTATTACGAGTTCCATAGGATATAATGGACTCGTAATACGGTAGGTGGTATATCCGCCACTTTTGGGACGGTTTAACACCGTCCTCCAAAGTTAGAATCAGGCCCAATGTATCTTAAACCAGAGCTCTTGCCCGCCAATGCGAAGGAAATTGTTAAATTACGATATAAAGAGTATGTTATGAATTCTAGATATCAAACAGCAGAGAATTTGAGCTCTTTTGGTTCATATGCACAAATTCCATCCTCAATTTTGTTAGAACCTTATTTTATTTGGTTTCCGATTCCCTCCATATACTCCTTACTTGTACTTTTTAGACTCAATATGATACATTTTAGAGTGGCGCTTCCAACAAAATGCGCGTGGGAAAAAACGTTATCACCATGCCCTTGTGACAATTTTTCGAAACAAAGCACATGTCACTTCATTTTATTTTGTACACTTTACTCAGCTCCTAGGGAAACGTTTTTACTACCCATTTTGCGTAATTTGCACACTTCATCTTATAAAGAAGGATTGATTGGCATTCAAAGCCTCTCGTCCAAACAAATATGTAGCTCCATTTTAAGTCTTATCAAATCTGCTATCATTATTAGGAATCGATATGAATCAGTAATGTGATTATTTTTTTATGGAATCTAGGTATTGTTTTATTGCTGTATATGATTTTATAAGTATTTATTATCTTATATTTAGTAGGTTCAAGTGGCACGTTTAGGTTCCAAAGACCTGTAGATTGAAGAGTCTTGCTTTTTGAAATATGCAATAAGTATTGTATTTTATGATGATTTATATGTATGTATGTGTACTTTTATGGCAATATGCTGAATAAAGTTATTTGACTGACTGACTGACTGAATACAGTGAGCTAACTCTTTTGTGTGTGAGTGCATGCCCCACTCTTAATCCCTCCTTATTCCCCCTATATCTCTTCGATTGAGTAGTAAGTATTCCCCATTTTCCAGCCACTCCCCCTTCCCGCCCACATTTACTACTAAAATGTATACCTACATATGTGGAGAACTCTGCACTTAAAAGACAGAAGAGGCAGAGATGCACACCCCTGCATATAAGTTAGTCAATAGCATTTTGTAGTACATTAGTGATGATATTGTAGTATAATAAATGTTCTACAAAATGCACTTTGTAAATAGGCCCCATTATGTTCTCAGAGTACACAGTCTGAATTATTAGAGCCATTGAAGGATGTGCAATGGCAGGCAATATTACCAACGCTGTAGGTTAGCTTTTGCCATGTCTGTGCTCCAGTGGCATAACAAAACTTAAGTAGAAGCCCCTGCAAATTACCAGTCAGGGGCCTGTCGGCCATGCACAGTGTACTCTGCTGAGAGGGACCCCTGGAGCTCAGAGTCCCACCTCTCCGCAGGGGCTGCGGGGCCCTTTTTTATGCCACTGCTGTGCTCCTGTGCCACAGTATGCTGCTTTTAGCAGTGCACTCATGCCAAAGTACAGATTGCTCATTGTTTAATTTGCTAGTATGAATCTATGCTCAGTAGCCCCCACATATGCCCACTACTGCCGGTCATGGCATCAGTTGTGTAGAATCTCTGCTGTCCACCAGTGATAGGCTATGGCATGACTGGAGGAGGTGGAATGCACACATACTACGTTTCACAAAGTTGAAAAAACCCAGCACAAAATGTTATTTAGTTATTTCATTCCCAGAGCAAATCTTGTTTATGTTGGAAATTGCCTAAAAGTAAAGCAAAGTAGCGGGTAGCCCTGCTTTATGTTACTTAGCTTCAAGGGGGCATCATATTGGCGTTCCAATGCAATCAACCATGCTTTTAGATGCAAACTACTATACAAATAATTTGAGAGAGGGTTTTACATAAAAAGTTATTTCAATTTGAAAGCAGATGTTAAAAGGATATTTTTTTAATTTCACCTTTCTTTTCTGACTCTACATGTGTGCTGCACTGTACAGTTCACATACAGTGGGAACATTTTTACAATTTGTGTAGGCATAGTATTTCATACTGGTAGGGAGCCCTTCCATTACAAAACTTATGCTACACTCAAGCAGTCATCCCTGCACTGGCGCTAGGGAAAGAGGAGCAGAGAGCCATATCTCTGAGGAAATGGCACTCTCATGCTCTCTCCCTGTCACAGCAGTTGTGGTTGATACGCACAGAAGTTTTGGTTGATGCGCTGCATTATGTGAGGCTTTAATAAATCTGGTCCATAGTCTTGGATCAGTGGCTAGGGACTGCTTTGCCTGCTAGTGCCTCTCCCTTTTTAAGTCCAAGACTGATATGGATGCCTATGGGTTACTGCTATCGCTCAACGTTACTGACCCTCATTTAGCAAAGGCTTTCCTTTGGGCTCTTCTAAAAAGTAACTGCCACGGTCAACAATGCTAGTTGCTGAAAGGTGCTAACCCTCTCCCCACTCTGATGATTCTGACCAGTTCCATGAGGAAACAGTGGGTTGACATTGCAATAGAGATATGGCAAAATGAGACCTGAGCCATTTATGTTATTATTGTGCTGTATTTTTTTTCTTTAGTGTTAATGGGTGTCCGACAGCTATAGTTGTCTCCATATCGGACCTAGAAAGGGAACAAAATATATGGGGTTCACAGGAAAACAGAAGATAGATTTACTAATTCTTCACACAGTACAGTAAACAAGTGCTTGGAAAGGTGGCTTTGAGTAAAGCTTAGCAATGCAGTAGTTAGTAGCACTTTTTAGCATAGGATTTTTATTGGAAGCATACACTTGCCCTACAATTTCTATGGCTAGACATAGAAGAATCCCACACACTGGGTTTCTCCATTTTAGCACCTGCTTCAAGGAGGCATTAGTTTTGGCCAAAACGCCTCCTATGACTATATTACTAGATCAAGCTTTGTGTCAAAATCTATGAGGGTTTGTGCTCATCACCCCATCCCAGTAATATCCATCCCTGACTCAATGCGATGCAAATCAGTGAAATATTGGCATTGAAAAAATAACACTGGAAAGTTATTCCTAATGTGTAATTGCTACCAGGAAACTAAGAGAATAGATTTACTAAAAAACTCCTGTGGCAGTGCAGCAACCAAAGTTACTTCACTGTACTGCATTGTGTCAGAGGGAGAGAATAGAATAGCACCATATTGGTTAAGATAAGGCACTCCTTCTGCTCTCTTCTCAGCGCTAGCACAGAAATCAGACTGCCTAGTGCCATGCACATGCTATTGCACCACAGTTCAAGGTATCTGCATCATGTCTAGCATAGGATTTGTGCTGAAAGGGTACCCTTCTGCACACATGGAAAGTGTGAAAAGCTTGGAGAAACAAAAGCACTGCTCCATTTTAATGTCTGCCTCAAAAAAGCTTTTGGCACAAAACCCTGTCTGGTATTGTTAGTTGATCGAGCTTTGCATCAAAATGCACGTTTGGTTGCATGGGAACACCGATGTGCTATCTGTGGAAAGCCCTCCTGATGCACCACAGAGAGCTGCTTCACATTACTTTCCGGCAACATACCGCTGTAAGGTAAATTTAAAATAACTATATTCCACCAATTTGCATCAAGCAAATGTGGGATGAAATGTTAGTAAATCTGCCCTTGGGTGGTTGCAATGCAATGCATCAGCATTCCCTTGGCAAGTAACACAGCCATGGGCTACTTATATTACCATCATCAAATAATAATAATTATAATCATCATTATCATCATCATTAGGGAGAACATCCTCAATTTAAAAGTTTTAAATAATGATTTGAAAAGGATGCGTACATATATGAATAGGTCTGAACTTTCAGGAGCATATGTACATGGATACTAATCAGCTTATTTGCATTTAAAATCTATTTGCAACAAACTCCTTAAATTCATGAGTACCTATAAAATCGTCAACAAGCACACACAGAGGTGCATCGTGGTATAGCCTCTTTAGAATGAGAGGGGAGCTTTAGCAAATCAGCAGAAATGCAACAAAGAGAAAAAAAACACAACTCAAGAAAAAATGCTGAGGAAGAAAACCCGGTGGTATTAATTTAAGAAGCTAACAGAGGGTCAACAGCAAAGTGAAGTGCACAGCGAAAAAACAGACATTTGAGGAGAACAGAGGGTCGAAGTGTGACTAAAGCAGCTGCGAAATGCAAAAGTTGCTAGAAACTGGAGGGCGGAGGGGCTGAACCATGGGCTACCTCACCTGTCATTAGTAATAAATGGCATCACGAGGACTCAGATGTCAATGTGCATGTTCTAAAATATCCTGAGCAATTCGGAATTTTTTTTCTCACAAACTGGATTTTATTCACAATAATAACCCAGGGCTGCTGTAAGGCTCTATCACTACGTCATGTTTGTCCATTTTTTATTTTAGGTAAACATACCTAAGATGATGTCTGAAATGGCAACTATCACACTGCTTGCTAGGTGGCACCTCCCCCCCCGAAAACCTCTTCTTCATGAATTCCCTCACTACCGTGCTCCACCGGTGCCCCCCATCTCTCCATAGGCCCTCTCTCACAAGCATTTAATTTGTTTTATAATGCTATTCATACCACTATTGGGTGCACTTTACATCCCTCACACACTATAGAGTCAATGACTCACGCGTGTGAATGACAACTGGTTGTTTGATTGTGGAAACACCAATGGGCTGCTCCTTTACGGGGAGTGGTGAACACACTAACGTGCCCCCGCAGTGAGGTCCCCCATCCATCTCCTAATATCATACTAATACATTCAGTCTCAGTGGGGTAGCCTATGTATCCCTCCCCTCAATCCTAGTAGTGGCAGCCCGCCCATGTTACCACTTCATTATAATGGGTGACCCATTTGTTGCCCAAACTATCATATGATCTCGTCTGAGGTGTCCATTATCACCCGGGACAACTAAATGGTCGAGTCCTAATACATGCTGAAGTCCTGATCGGTGTCCAACTCGTGTAAGTCTCTGTTCACCAGCAGTGACGAGGGGTTGTATGATGGAACCACGCATGCTGGAACAACACTCCCGCCCTTAACCACCCTGCCCTAAACCTAAAAAAAACTATCCTGACCCCATCCCATAAAAGTAAACTACCCCACATCCCCCACCCGCCCTGAGCCATAAAAAAAAACTATCCGACTCCCTCACCCCTAAAAATAAACTATCCCAACCCCCCACCGCCCTGAGCTCTAATAAAAACCCGAAACTACCCCGACTCCCCACCCCTCAAAATAAGCGACCCTGACCAGTCCACCCACCCTGAGCCCTAAAAAAACAAACTACCGGCCCCCACCCCTAAAAAATAAGGCCCTCGTTACGAGTCTGGTGGTCTTGAGACCACCAAACTCGCTGGTGGCAGTCTCACCGCTGCACGTTTTATTACGAGTTGTGGGCTCAAACCGAACATCCACAACTCCGCCTGGCCTGCCGGTGTGGTTGCACGCCATAGCCGGCGGTGACCACCTCCAATCTGGCGGCAGGCCTCAGGCTGCCATCTGGATAACGAGGTTTTCACACCACCAAGCTTTCCATGGCGGTCACCCCGCCACCAAAAGACTGACAGTCAGTCACCTGGCGACAGGAATCTTCATTCCTGTTGCCGGCACACACACATGTCACCTCACATGCACCCCCTCACCCATTCATACATTCACAGGTACCCCCCACCCCTTCACGCATGCATGCATTTACATACACACCCATTCAGCATATGCATACATGCACTCAGACACCCCCACTCACTTGCATTAATCCATACACACACCCCCATACATGTGCACATACACGAACACACACATACACATACACTCGCAGACATGTATGCATTCAGCACCCCCTCCCTGGCCACCCCTTTCGGATGTCCACTTACCTCTTCTGTCGAGGAGGACGTCTGGGAGCAGATGGGTCCTGGCGGTCTTCCCTCACTGCCACCACCAAGGTTCTTAATATGGCAGGCAGAGTCAATGCTGGTGTGGCGGTGCCGGTGAGGGAACAGCCTCTGCACCGCCGACCACCAGAACGAATGATGGCTGCTTCAGAATTGGCGGTGAGCAGCCACCACTCGTAATATGGCGGTCTGCTGGTCGAATGGCGGGTTCGGCTTTGGCGGTCAATGGAATTGACTGCCAAAGTCGCAATGAGGGCCTAAACTACCACGACATCCCCCACCCAAAGCAAGCCCTAAAAAAATAAACTAATAAACTTCCGAACCTCCCACCCCAGCCCCTAAGAACTAAATTACCCCGAATCCCCACCCAGCCTGAGCGTGGAAAAAAAAAAAAAAATACCCCGACCCCACCCCTAAAAGCTAAAGCTAAAGTACCCTGAACCTCCCACCCACCCTAAGCTCTAAATCCACCCACTGCTAAAACTACCCACCAACCCTGCCCCAACCCCACTTACCTCACTGCGTGCTCTCCCCATCCTTCCTCCTCTTCTCTCCTCCCTCCTCAAACCTTCCAACACCCCTTTAAAAATAAACTTCAAACGCCCCCCACCCTAAATATAAAATATACCCAAACCCCGCTGCTAAAAATAAATAAACCAACCGCCCACTCTAAGCCCTTAAAAAAAATACCCAAACCCCCAACCCTGCCCCTTAAAAAAAAAATAGCCCACCCCAGACCCCCACCCACCCCAATCCCTTAATTCACCCCCCACTCCTGTCCCAGCTCCACTTACCTCACCGCGTCCTCTTCCGAACATAGCGTGGCTGTTTCGGTGCCTTAACCACGCATATGCATAGTTCAGCACATGCGAGGTTAAGGCACAGAAACAACCATGAGTTGTTTAAAACGCATGGTTGAGGACGTTTCCCATGACGAGGGCCCTGATCCATCTCCGCTCAGTGACAACCAGTGCTTGAAATGGAAAAATTAAAGTGCCGGTACTCTGTGCAGAGTACCTGCTTGTTTCCGAGAAGTGCCGGTACTCTCAAATTAAAAGTATTACGTTTTTCTTGAGATGTGCCGGTACTCCCCCTCTCAAAATAAAAAAGTGCCGGTACTCAGTACCGGACAGTACTGGACCATTTAAAGCACTGGTGACAACACCACCGCCACCACACGTTGTCGATTCTGTTGTATCTCCTCCCTGGATGGGACGGCATGGGAACAGGATTTGCCCTTGTTCTTTGATCTAGGTCTGCGCAGGTGCCCACCCTGGCGAATCAATTGTGTCTAGGCTGAGGCATGCTGGTCAGTCCAGGCCTAGACCTCTTGTGGAGTCTGGAAGATCCACGCACCATCATTGGTCACCAAGTGCAGCTTGGCAGGGAACTGCATGGCATAGCTGACTCCAATTTGTTGGAGTTTCTCCTTGCATTGCATTGCACCTCACTTGAGAAATCAGGAAAGATTTTCACTTTGCTATTGGCGACCACAAGTTTACCCTTTTGCCTGGACTGTTGTCAGATATGGTGCTGATCTTCATAGTACAGCAGTCGCACCCCAGGGGACTCGTTGACACCATGTGAGTTCTCTCTAGTGCAAAAAACGTAGAGAGACCCTCTGTTGCCACCTCCTTCCGAAGCCACTTTTCCAAGTAGGTCAGCATATGGTTGCCGTCTATACTTTCAGGTAATCCCACCATGTGGATGTTGTTTCTTCTCAATCTATTTTCAGCGTCTTCAGCGCTCATTTCAAGTGTACTGATTTTTGCTTCCATGGTCAGGTGGGCATTGGTTGTCATCGGGACAGGGGGTATCTCTGTTAGGTCTCTTTCAACTACTGTGACTCTCCACCAACTAACGGTGGTCGTCCATTAGGAGTCCCAAACCTGCCCTCAGGCATCTATTTTGGTCTTCAATACCTCTCGAGAGGTGGTTATTGTTTGCAGGATGTCCTGTATGGAGGGGCCCCATAGTTTACTGAACTGTGAGGCCATATCCCCTCTGCTGTCTGGTGGAGTGCCTCCCAATTTCTGGTCCTTTTTGCGGTTGCTCTTGCCCATAGCTGTGGGGTAGTCCAGTGTGTCAACATAGGCAAAAAGGATGCTCTCTCGTTTGCATGCCCTCCAGCCACCAGGGCAGAGGCAAGGTGTCTAATGAGACAATGGTGTCCTGATCCCATGCCCTTCAATGTCACTTCCACATCTATCCCCCTGCTCCATAGCAGTGGGTCAAGCGGGTCTTTCCGGTAGTCCCTCAAGTGGTCCTCACCATGGTGCTCTGTGTTCCTCCCCCCCCCATGGGTTACAGGAGTTACACACTGTGCAGGCTGCGCTTACAATGTTGGTGGATAGTGGCGTCAGGCTACAATCTCTGCTTAGTCCACTAAGAGAGCAGGAGTCCGATAGTTCTTAGCTGACCATGTGGGGGCACTACCCTGCGGTCACTAGTCCCCCCAGCAAGCTAATTTGCTCCACAAACTTGCACTACTTGCTGCCTATGACATTTTACACGAGGCCCATCAGGGGAATGCCAGGGTAAATGATCTCATGGGGGCCCTTCTCTGTGAGCCCCTGAGCATCTCCCCCATCACTCCACGGCCCCAGACTTCCAGGGGCTCCTCATCCATGCACTGATCTGTCAGCCTGGTATTCAAGGTTTAGTCCTCACCTGGAGCTAGCCACCTCCAGCTGCGCCGCCTTTTGTTGAATGTTGCTGCTCTGGCTGCTGCGAATGGGCTTAGTCTTGGCCCCTCAATTTCTCAGCGAAACTAGGCCCTCGCCATGTGTACATACGCATGTCTTATCCCATCCAGTTCAGGGGGGCCAGGGTGAGCACTAGAAGCCTCACCCTTTGCCCACAATCTGTCTCTACTTCAGATGCACATGTTGATGTCTCTGTCACCCGCACCAGCTGGGCAAGTGGGAGAGTACACTTATCTCTTGTGCCCTTTCTCAGTCGTAGTCAGCCTCAATGCCGCTCGTCCCATTCCTACTTTGTGGGCGGGGCACCAGCACACCGAGATGCTGCCTCGCCTTTCAACCACTGCCTTGTGGCCTGCAATCATCTGCGCCAGGCCCAAGATGGATAAGGCCTCCTCTCCACACGGCCCACTCATGAGTCACCTACCCTCTTTCCAGGCACCTCAACTCAGTTCAATGCTGCTGGCCCTTGGGGCTGCAGCCAACAGCCAGGGATGCCCTTGTGTCATTCTTCCACGGCTGCCAGGAGGCGAGGGCATTGCTGTACTGGCTCTTTGGAAGAGGGCTGCTTTTGCCATTTTGTTACTGGGGCCACACAGCACTGCCTCACTTTCTTGTTCTGCAAATGGATCCTGCGTGACAGCTGTCACCCCTGTGCTAGTCTTGCTGGGTTCGGGAGTCTCTGGGTAATATTTTTGGGAACCCCGGGGCTGATTACTGTGTCAGGACGGCATTAGATGGGGCTTAGTCTGTAGGAAATCTGCTCTGCATGTCCTACTCCATTTCGTCCAGGCCATGCCCCCAATCACACGTGTGTAAATCAGTCTGTTGATAATGTTAAATGAAACAATGAGGATTCTAATATGTAGGAATAACATGTCATCCATCCTAGTAGGCAGTATATATTAAGAATGTTTGGACTAGGGAAGCAGAAACTCAGCATTTAAAATGTACTACAGTGGCTGGCTTTACTAATAAGAATGTAATTTTATGCAAATAAACCCTTTTAACAACATTAGGATGCATTGCGCCAATTTGTAACCCCTTGCACCACATTATGCCTGCGCCAGGCATAATGTATGTAAGGGGGGCGTTCTCCCATTAGGGGGGACTGAAAAAATGGTGCAAAGAAATCGAAAAGATTTTGTTGCACAATTTTGTGTGCCATTTTTAACGCCTGCTCAGAGCAGGCAAAGTAATATTTATAATGGGCCCCTATGTACTGTTCAGGGTTAGCTCCAAAATTTTGGAGCTAACTTTGAACAGTACATCAGTAGCCCCAAAAGTGTTGTCCCTGCACCATGGTGCGCTGTATTTTAAACACAGCACGCACATGGTGGTGGTAGGGGTGCGCTAAAGGGTGAGAGAAATATGGCGCTGCACTGGGTGCAACACCACTTTTCCTAAATCTGCACCTTAATGTTCTGTCCTATAACAGGAAGTTTGAATGCAGGTCTTAGAACACAGTTCATACTTCACTGTCTTACGCGAGTATTGTAACTTTAGAAACCATAAGTAACAAAACAATTTCTGTCAAGCAGTCAAAATAAAATACAGTTCTGTGATCTGCATGGTACATGTTCTTTGAGGTAAGCATACTAACCCTGTAAGCTAGTTTTTCATGAGTGGAAACTGCCACTAGACAAAACTCCAATTTCTCTCCAGCAAGAACATTAATCACCAGAGTTATCTTGACATTTTTGTTGATGCTTGAAAACTACTGGACACACTAGGAATTTTGTAGCTGGTGCTCTTTATACCTGTGTTATTATTTCTAAAAAAGTCCGTCACTACCCCCAGGTCAGCTTCAGATGCAGCAGCACTAGTCACACAACCATAGAGCCGGCCCTGACTGCTTGTCAGGTGATCCCAGGATAACCTAGATCATGCCCCTGCTTTGCTTAAGAAATCTGACATTCTTGGCAGACAGTTTGTCCAGTCATGGATGTCCCTACATACACATTTGTGAACAGTATTGTTAATCTACTAGGCAGTAAAACCACAAGGAGGGGTATGATCAAAATTAAAAATGCTTTGGGAGGGCAGTAAGGAAAAAGAACAATGTGGCAGATTTATCAAGGCTTCGTGCCAGTGCAAAGTCACAAAAAGTAATGCAAACCAATGCAGCATCTTGAGAAACTATTTTCCTCGCAGCACAAACCATTTTTTATACTGCAAAGGTGTCTAAAATTGACACAAATAGCCATTTGCACCACTTTGTGTTACTTTGCATCAATAACGCATTCCATTTCCATGTGACCACCCATGGTTTTTGACATAAAGCTCTATCTGCTAACTTTGTAGACAAGACGTTGCGCCCAAAAACACACCTCTTTGGGGCGGCAACAAAGTAGACTGATAATTTTTTTCTCCAAACATTTCAAAATGTACTTGTGTCTTAAAGTATGTCTGAGCATAGTATTTTGTACTGTAAAGGTGCCATTACAGTACAATACCTATGCTAGACATTGCACAAACTACTGTGTAAAGGTGTGTGCTTGCCACTAGGCAGCGTAGTTGTGTGGAAGTGCACGGGAAGAGAGCAGCAGCACCCCAACATAGTAGTTATGGTGATATAGTGCCATCAACTTCTCATGCAATGCATGGCTACAACTCTGACTGCTGCACTGCATAGCATGAAATATTACTAATGTTGCCCGTAGTGTTTTTTTCTCATATGCCTGGCTGGTCTTATTTTCCACTTGCCCTTTTTCACTCACAAACACACTGGATCCCTTGGTAGAAATGTATTGGTGAACAAAGACAACTTTGTGGTGTTCTTCCTATTTGCATGCCCCCGAAAGGTGCAGTGGCCTCCAGGCTACAGGACAAGGCTGGTAGGTTTTGGCTTGATTCCAGTACTTGCTTGAATCATAATCTGGAACTAGGTTTACACCCTGCAGAATCACCTAGGCTGTATCCTGGAGCAGTCTGAACCTGCAAAGGCTACAAAGTGGCAGGAGATTTAAGAGACCCTCTTTTTATTGTCATTGGGCCAACTCCAAGTACCTACTTTTAAGGCCTATCTGAATGTTGCTTGCAAACAGCAGTACTAAGATCCCACTTCTGTCCATAACTGCCCCTTTAACACCAGGACACCAGAGAATTAAGAAGGGAGCCAACATACTTTTTTAAGTGGACGGATACAATGGCAAAAGGCCAGGTCAAACAGGGGTAGTAGCCTCAACATAAATTTGCATATTCACTTTCCCAAATCTATCACGTTTTGCTCATTTTCTATGTCATAATTAAATAGTAGAATAAATAAATTGTAGAATACTGGTTTGTGATAATAATACTTATTATCATTACTCTAAACACTTTCTTGTACATGCTGGACTAGTTCACCCTAACATTGTCAGTTAATGCAAAGCAACCTTACAAAGCAATAATATCAAAATAATGTGTTTTCAAATTTGGTTGTGTTTTCTGATGAAAATATATGCTTTTGGAATTACAATGGCCAAGTAAATAGCTACCAAGCTTAGCAGTTGGAGGATTCAACTCATCCAATCAAAACACCCTGACACATTGGATGTGCTCCCAAGTGGGGCAAGCACCAGAATAGGAAGGAAAGTTGTTGAAGGAGCAGGAAAGAGTGGCATACAGCAAAGCCATCCAGCCATGTCTAATGTTCATATGTGACCTTTTAACCTTGCCTTCTGTGTCCATTTGTTGGTCATATAGATATGTTTAACCTTAACCCAGTAACTGATGTTTTTGAAGTATGAGTATATCATTACTAGTTTTGTGTCTAAAATTATGATGAGGAATTGCCATTTATGGTGATTGTTATCTCATGGATTATTCATCAGATATATTTTGAAGTATATTTTTGTAAGTTTGCCCCTTGCCACTCTTATGGAGAGTTATTTCACTTGGCTATTGCATCTGTATGTTGATTGTAATTTAATATAACAATTTATTATGTAAAATAGAGACCGGAGGCACAGCAGTATTTGCTACATGATATGAATCATCCTCTTTTTAAGGGCGCTATTCAACATAACATTTTTATTTGATTTTTTTATTGAGAGGTTTTCTACAGTTCTACACGCCACCTTTGGATAGCTTAAGAGCACTGTAAGAATAAGCGTTAGTGCACGGGAGCATAGGCGTGAGATATAATCTAAACTATGACGTGTGCCTTATCCAATAGTCTTTACAGAAATGTGTGGGAATAAAATATTCAGTTGATCGTGAGTCGGAGCAGTTACATTTTCAGGTCTTACCCGCAAGTTACTTGGGCTCCACCCTCAGGACTGAGTTTACTGCATTCCACAGTCTAGGCTACTGTCCTCCTATGAACCTGATTCTGTGTCTGGTACAGTGGATCATTCTTTGGTCAAAAAGAGCTCTGGGTCCTGATGCTGATAGGCCTGTAATATAGTGTAAGTCTTTGTAGGTATGTATCTTGTTCTAGCAGCCTTATGGGTCTGTTGTGTACTGTGGCTCTGATCATACCATTTCCTAAGAAACAATGTACCACTTTCAAGGTGGCTTATTGTTGTCTCACATCTTCAGTCTGAGGCAAAGGCTGGCATCCTGACTTTTAAGACTTTTCATCGTAAATATTTTTGTAAGTCCCTTGTACATGCTGGTGCAGAAGTCTGATGGGGGCATTGCCATGGCTCATGGCAAATCTACCCCATGGTCCATTTGGAGGAGTGGAATGATTCAATGAAGTGAGAGTCGCAGGTACGCAGGTCTATTTGTATAATTATACTAATTCGCTTACCATTTATGAAGGCCGAAATGCAAGGCGAATTGTTTTTGGCACTTAGTATCACGTTATTATTTACTACCCAACTCAGTGGTCCTCATTTTATCAGTCAACTTAAGATTGAGATAAAACATGGAAACATTCAAACCTATGTCTTTTACGTTCCTATGTTGATGTGACACATAGCCCACCAACAGATTTTGTAAGTAATGGAACATGTCACCTACAGGTTAGAGCAAGGATCTCTGCACAGCCACATTGTGCACATAATTTAATTATTAGGATATAACTATGTTGTCTGCTTGCTACACACACTGTTATGCACTTAGCACGTTAAGCCTGCAAACTATTTATTAAAAGTCCAAACATTTGAGCAGAAAATTAGACAAAGATCTGTGCAGCAAGTACATTAAGTACATGAGATATCTAATAAGGATTATACCCCGAGACTTGTAGAAATAATTTGTCTTTACCACATAACCTAGCTCTCTAACAATCTTAACATGTGATCTTCTTTTGAGCAATACAATAAACCAGAACATAATACTGGTACATTTGTCCTGTCAATTATTTTTCAGGAGGAGTTTATGACTATAATGCATGTATACTTCCAAATCATAATAATAGTATACATTAACTAACCCCATGACTGGACTTTTTATGACTTTGCCTTTCCTAACTCCACCCCCTTATTTGCATTTCCCCCTATATTTTTCGGGTCCCTAAGGAACATAAGGGCATATTTATACACCATTTGTGCCGAAATCGAGTCCTTTTTTCTACACAAATTAAGCGCAAAACTAACTCCATATTTATATTTTGACATTAGACACGTCTAGCTTCAAAATATTGGAGCTTGTGTCATTTTTTAGATGTGTGAACCTACCTTGCGTCACTGAGATGCAAGGTAGGCGTCCTCATCTAAAAAAATGGTGCTAACCCCATAACCCCATATTTATCCCCGTGCTAAAATGACGCGTGGGTGGGATGAGGGTTTAAATAATGTTGCAAAGCTTGCTTTGTACTATTATTTAACGCCTGGGTGAGACCAGGCGTTAGGGGACCTGTGGACCCATTCCATGGTTAAACATCATGGAACTGGTCCACAGGTGCCTTCCCCAAGCCCCAGGACCACCCCCATGCACACCAGAGGGACACCAGAGGATGGGGAACCCTATCCCAGGTACGTTTTTTTTTCTAATTAAAGTGCCATCAGGGGCCCAACTTGGGGACCCCAGCATGGCACAGGGTGCAATGGACATGCTCCGGGGATACCGGTGCCCTTGGCATGGCCATTGGGATGGTGAGCATGACGCCTGTCTTTTCTATGACAGGAGTCATGTGGTATGGATGGTTTTGCATCAGAAAATGATGCTAGGCTGGTTAGAATCATTTTTTTTGCCTCCAACCAGCCTAACATAATTTTTGGGTGCAAAACCCCTTTGTCCCATACCATTACCCCCCAACCGGCTAACACCATCTTTTTTTAAGCAAGCACACCCTTTGCGCCGACTTGCGCCATTCCACAAATATGGTTTCCAGCTGGCACTCAGGAATGGTGCAAGCCGGTGCTAAACATTTTTATTCAAAACTGCGTTAGTGCAGTTTTGCATCAAAAAGTGTAAATATGCCCCATATTGTCAATTGCAAGCAGTGAATGGCACTGGAATCCCATGCTATCTTTGCCACCATTTTGTGGAACCTCAAGGGGTTTGAACACAGTTAAAATGCTACTTTAATTATCACTTACATGCTGTAAAAGAATTAAACCTCTACTGATGTCATCATAGAATTTCTTAACCAATGGTACATGAAAAAAATTTCACTGTTCTGCTTTCTAATATCACCATAACAACTGTCTCTTTGTTAGCAGTCTTTGCAAAAAGGCCTAGGAGTGAAGGCACATGACTCCTCAACTAAATTTAGGGTGCCTGAGTAAGGCTGAAGCACATTGTTGGACAATGGAAGCGCTCACTACCATGGAAGTATATAGTCACAAACTCTTCCAATCCAGCACCTTCTTCAAGAATCAAAACCAAACCTCATATCCTTACAGACCCTAGGGATGATTCAGGTCACTGTGTATGCGCTACAGAACCACACTGGAAATCAAACCCAGCCTTGCTAATTTGTTCAGATGAATCCCAAGAGCCGGGTACCATGACGAGAAAGGGGCAATGGGTCTAGTTGGGTCATGGAAGATTATCCAGCTTTTATAACAGCCCTCCATGTGCAAAGTAAACCTCACTGACCTCTGGTAAAGCTGGTATGCAAGTTGCATTATCTTGTCCATGCACATATTTATATGTATTCTATAGAGCATCTGCCACAACACTTTACATTTCTGAATAAAAGATCCAAGTGCCATGTTTTTAAGTAGATAGCATTGAGGGTAGATTTATTGTGGTTGAAAGGTCCTCAGATTGAATTGAATTGCGTCCACTGAAATGGCTTCGAAATAATCAGGCAGGGTGAAAGCACTGGAATAGAGAGATTTTGTGAGGGATTTTGTGAAAGGAAGGGTTAGGTATAAAGTTTTGGTTCTTTGATAACCGCTTGCACTTGGTGATATATTTTGTTCCCAGCATAAATTACTTTTAAGCTCGAGCAATTACTGAGGTAAAGACATTCACTGACACACAGCCCAGCCAAGGGTACCAGGAGGACTTTTGGTGATGTTTGCAAATTCTTTGAACTGGATTTCCCAAAGACCAACACCTGCATCCTGATGTAGGCGGCTTCTCAAGGTCACCATTAAGAGAAGCAGCACAGATACAGTGCTCGGCTGACAAATGGTCGATATTTTTTAAACTCAGAACCAACTTTGAATGTATACAGCCGAAGCCATTGTGAACATCTGTTGTATGAGACAGGTGGCCTGTCTCACGTGCCTCTGTGGCACTAACCTTGAAACCACCTAGACATGCTCTGCACTCTCTTTGATACTTTCTCGTTTGGGGAGATCATGAGTCTTGTCAATTAAGGTACAGAAACACCTGCTCGCTGGAGAAAGGCACCTGCAGTGTTAACTTGCAATTTTTCCTACTTCAGAAAATCCTCTCTCTACTGCAAACTTCCCATTGGATTGAATTAATAGGATATTTCTTCATGAGACATCTAAACTATTACAATTTACGCAGGTCTTCTGAGAATTTCATAAAAATATATCAATGATTTCAAAATAAAGCTGCAGGATAAAGGTTACAAAGGTTTAACCATGCTGAACAAGACCTGTGAGAACCTTGGTGGCTCATAGTGAATTCTAGGGTCAAACTCAAGTTTCTAGGGTTCTATGGTCTATTCAAAAAGATCTTCTGGGAGCAAGCCCCAGGATACTTCCGTATGATGGGTCAACAATGCTCCCCTAGGTGGAAACTTCTGCCAGCATCTGTGCATAAGATCTCCCAACACTTCTGCAACAGACAGAAACATGGTGGTTGTTTGTTGAATGTGGTATAGATTGAGTCCCATGGCACAGTCAGTACCAGACCACGTCTGTGAATACCCATCACACTTCGGATGTAAACTTATCAACAACAAGGTGATGGATGGAACACTTGAATTCATCCCAGCCATTGGCAAGCGCTTGACCACATTCCGGTCCATTATTTTTCACCCACCATGCCACTCTAAACAAAGGCTCTAAGTAGCCAAGCGTGAGTATGTCCAGACGTGGGTCTGTTTCCCACTATGCCACGGGAATCAAGCTAAACCTGGCTGACGAGACCCAATCAGGGCAAAACCAGTCTTAGGTTGCCAGTGTTCTGGTTCAGGGAGGGCCTGGGCTGAACTGTTCTCGTTGGAGTACGGTCAAGGCTGATTTGCATATGGCTGGGTCCAAACTGAGGTGGCCTGGTGGGCAAAGCAAAGCAATTCGATGGAATGCTCTCATACATTTGCCAGTGGTTAGACTTTTTGCAAGTAATCCTCTCATCACCTTTTGGACCGTAAACTAGGCAATACCTTCCTCCCACCTACCGCAACTACCTCCTGCTTAGGAAACACCTTCAATCCAAACTGTCTGAAGCTTTTTCTGTAGGGCTGTGAGTGAAGAGTCTGCAATTATCTTACTGGACTGTAATAGCTTGTTACATTCGCTGCTCATTATGTACCATCTTATTTTCTCGCTGCCACAGCTCAGCACTCAGGAGCTGTTGTAAAATGACAGCAGCGTGCTACCAAATTCTTCAATAACCAAATTAATGAATAAATAAATAAGGTTGAACTTAAACTCGTGACTTAAATTAGAAACGTTCTGTTCTTGCATCCCACAGGCCGTGTAACACTTGGGCTGCAGTAAGTAGCGACTCTAGGCTTTAGGAAACTGCACATTACACAGCACTATAATTACCGACTTAAGCTTTCTCTGGTTAGTTTTTATAAGATCCTGCTGGCCTTCCAATCTGTTGCTTTTAATCTTTATGGTGCGGCACAATCATGTATCATACGTGGCAGGGTCCTCTGCTTTCTGGGATTTATAGCTTCGCTTTTATCTAGAAATCAGCTGAGGTGTGATGAACGAGATCTGGACCAGATGGGTAAATAGAAAAGAGAGTGAATGATGCATATTGGCAATGTATAATTTACTGTAAGTGCCACAAAATACTAATGCGGCCAGAAAACAAATTATTGGGCCCTCATGCAGTGGCCATGAGTGGGTGATAAATATTTCATTACATACTGCTCGTCAGACGTCTGGATGTCTCATCTGTCCTATTTATGCCTGCCGAAATGAATTCATCCTATCAGTGGCAAATCTATTTTTAATGCCTTGCCTCTCCCTTCTGTGGGAGCTGCACGAGAGGCAAAGTCCATTTCAGCTCAGCCCCCCCAAAGCCACCACAGACCTCACAGATGCATCTGAAGTTTGTCAGAGTGTTTCAAATAGTAAGAAAAACAAAGTGTGCACTGGCAAAAAAATAAATAAAGGCAACTTAGCTCGATTCACCAAAATGCCAGGGGTAGCAGAAGGGGCAGCATGCACCCTTTGGCTTTAATGGCTTCGCAGAGGTGATGTAATCATGGCTTTTGACCCTGAATCTCCCAACGAAGTGAAGTCACATGATCTCGGTTAGATTGCAATACCTAACATCCATGCAATGCAGTGGATGCCACTCCGTGCCCTTACATAATTCTGTAAGGGCACAGAGGGGTAAGTCTTTGTATACTTATGTAAGGGCATCAATAGGTATGCAGTGCAGAGCATATCCATTGTTGCCCTTACTTAATAATTATGTGAGGGCACCGAGGGGTATGCACTGCACTGGCCTCGGTGCCCTTGCATCGTGCATACACCTTAGAGCCCTTACATAAGAATGTAAAGGCACCGAGGGGTATCTACTCCAGTGCATATCCCTCGGTGCCCTTATGCAATTATGTAAGGGAACCGAAGGGTACGCACTGCACTGCAGTGCATAGCCCTTCATGCCCTTACATCGTGCATACACCTTGGAGCCCTTACATAAGAATGTATGGGTACCGAGGGGTATCCACTCCAGTGCATACCCTTCAGTGCCCTTATATACTTATGTAAGGGTAGCGAGGGGTACACACTGCAGGGCATAGCCTTTGGTACCCTTACATTGTGCATACACCTTGGAGCCCTTATACAGGAATGTAAGGGCACCGAGGGGTATCCACACCAGTGCATATCCCTTTGTACCCTTATATACTTATGTAAGTGCACCAAGGGATACACACTGCAGTGCAGTGCATAGCCCTTTGTGCCCTTAATCATGCATATACCTTGGAACCCTCACATAAGAATGTAAGGGCACTGAGGACTATCCACTGCAGTGCATACCCCTGGGTGCACTTATTTACTTAAGTAAGGGCACCAAGCCCTTTGTGCCCTATATTGTGCATACACCTTGGAGCCCTTACATATTGAAGTAAGGGCACTGAGGGGCATCCACTCCAATGCATACCCTTCGGTGTTCTTACATACTTATGTAAAGGCACGAGGGGTACGCACTGCAGTGCCCTTACATAAAAATGTAAGGGCACGGATAGGTATGCACTGGAGTAGATACCCCTTTGTGCACTTACGTTCTAATGTGTGTGTTCCAAGCTGTTTGCTCGATGTAAGGATGTAAGGACACCGAGGGGTATCCAGTCTAGTGCATACCCCTCGGTGCCCTTATATACTTATGTGCATGGTCCTTCATGCACTACATGGTACACACACTTTGGAACCCTAACATAAGAATGTAAGGGCGCCAAGGGGTATCCACTTCTGTGCATACCCCTCAGTGTCCTTATTTACTTATGTAAGGGCACTAAGGGGTATGCACTGCTGTGCAGTGCAGTGCATAGCCCTCGGTGCCCTTATATTCTGCATACACCTTGGAACCCCTACATAAGAATGTAAGGGCACGGAGGGGTATGCACTGGAGTAGATACCCCTCTGTGCCCTTATATACTTATGTAAGGGCAGTGCATAGCCCTGGGTGCCCTTATATCGTGCATACACCTTGGAGCCCTTACATAAGAATGTAATGGCAGAGAGGAGTATCCACTCCAGTGCATACCCCTCGGTGCCGTTATATACTTATGTAAGGGCAGAGAGGGGTACGCACTGCATTTCAGTGCAGTGCATAGCCCTCTGTACCCTGACATCGTGCATACACCTTAGAGTCCTTGCATAAGAAGGTAAGGTGCCAAGGGGCATCCACTCCAGTGCATACCCCTCGGTGCCCTTATATACTTATGCGAGGGCCCCAGGGGGTACGCACTGCAGTGTGTACTCGTTTGTGCCCCTACATAAGTATGTAAGCACTGCTGTGCGGTGGTCTTTAAACTGAGCTGGAAGAGGGAGCTGTCTCTCTGTTAACCAGCGCAGGTTAAACTTTATCTTCAGTATTTTTTAGGCATGCCGCTCCCTCTTTCAGACCTATAATAAAAATCAAAACCACTGAAGATTAATTCCACTGGCGGAGTGGCAGAATGTAATCACCAATTCCGCGTTACAAGAGTAAGGTGAAATTACCAAATTCCTTCAATTCTGCAGGAGGAATTACATATTCTGCCAGAGCCTGTTTTTTGCCACCATTTTGTTTTACTCTGTACTCTGTTTTTTTATCTCTTCACTGGCGGTTCTCTTGGATGGTGTTTTTTGCTGCAGACCTTCAGTTCAGAAAATAATGTAATTTTCTCAGTTTATAAGGTATGGTACTGGGTCAGGTGGGCTGTTAATTTGATTAGTTTCAATTTGTTAGCATAGTGTTAGTGTTTAGTTAGTTGGTTAGTTAGGAGTGTGAAATTGCTTTGTTTAGTTACATGCATGTTGGAAGCTTTAGTGGAGGTTTTTAGTTATGTATGTGTAGTTGAGGTTTAAATATAGTTTATTGATGACATTTAGCACTATGCAATAGGTATTTAATGTCTTTTTGTGGCCTTCTATTGATGTGAGTGGATATGTATGTTCCCTTCTTTGCAGTTTTTCTACTGGTGTGGACATATGTCTTTTTGAATGCTGCTGGCGTTTTGTCTCATACAAGGACTATATGTTGGACTTTTTATACAACAGTTTAAATATATTTTGAGGTTTTCTGCACTGTTTGTTCTATTTTTTAATAGTTTTCGGTTTTTGATGGTTATCAATGAAGATGTCCTGACCTTTTCATGGCATCTGTATTATTCCTTAAAACCATTTTTTGCATTTTTGGGATTCATTTTATTTTATTTCTTTTAATGGTCTTATGTGTTTTTATTGCAGCTGTTAGGTTATCCATCAAGGACTTCTGTTACAGAATAGTAAGTACATTTTTTTTTATCTTTAATTGATTTATGATTAATTTTGTAAATTAACATTTATTTAGTGATTAACATTATTATAAGAAGTTTTTCAAATTATTTAATATCTCTTTGAAGTAATTTTTACTGTGCTGAAACTAGTTTATTTTTAGGAGTTATGTTATTTTTTTTTTCATTTAGATTTTTTTATCATTTTTTGTAAGTGTCTTATTCATTTCAGAATTATGAATAAAATAATTAATGTTATTATATTTATTTAAAATACGTTTCGGACTATTAGGGGTTATGTTTTCCTTGTTAATATAGTGCATCGGTCTTTATTTTATGCATGTTTCATTAAAGTGTGTTTGCTATTGATTCAATGTAGTGTAGTCTTGTTTAAGTACTTTGCTAGCTTGTATTTTGTGTCTCTTTCTTGTCTGAGTCGATATTATGGGTTTTCATTTTGTGATGAATTGCATTTTTCTGAGCTCTTGGTACCTTCATTCATTTTTTTAGTATCTCTGCAATCGATAGGCTGTTGGGTGGCTCTGTTCAACAGTTCATTGGAAGTAGTTACACCACTATTCTACAGCATTACTGGCTTTATTTGAATGAACCATGGACTTTGAACCTTCAGTTGGTGCCTGTGACCTGAGAAGTACATGCATGAAACTTAAGTGTTTTCAAATACAGTAAACAAATTGTTTTCATTCGTTTGTTTGGTAGGAAGGTAACTATGAAATGTCAAAGTGTTTTTCATTTCTGTATTGACTAATAGCCAAGTTCAGTTTTTTTTTTTATTTCAAATGAAAATAGCGAGTTTGTTGAGTAGTCTATGTTAAGTTTATGTCAAGATGTTGACTTTTGGAGGTGGCCTGGTTAAAGTAATAATAGCATCCTTTTATATGAATAGGCTTTTAATATTGCACTTTCACGGCCTGCTCAAAGTCTGTAATCATTTTGTAAAGTAGCAGTTGTTTTCCTTTGATTATTGTTTGCAGTTCAGTTGAACTTTGTTAGTGAGTAGTGCATAAATCTGGGCAATGTTTTTATTGTGATATCGGCCATGCATTATATACTTTCGTCTGAATGGGGGCTGTCATGATTTAAAAGCCCCAATCATCCCCCACGTTATGCTGTGGGTGATGGTTAATATCTGGTACATTTCCATTGCATTTTTTGCTACTTTCCCTGCTATCTGAGTTGTAAATATAACTTTAATGGGATTTTCCTTTCTTGGATGCCACATAAATTGCAACTGCAGACATACTGGTATTCGGATTATAATAATACTGAAAAATATATAACAACAGATTGTAATTATTTGTATAATAATAATTATGATTACAGTAATTGTTATGTACATTTTCAACATTTCACATTTTATAATTATATTTTATCCTGTCTTCTATTGATCCTGTCGGTTCCAGATTTTCAGTAATATTTCTTTATTCTAGTACTTGTTCTCAGTTTGCTCATTTTCTCTGGTTTGGATATGTGAAGAAAAAATATTTTGTTTTATTAATGTTTTGTAAATATTTTACATATACATAATTAATTTGTGTATTTGTAAATTCTTCTTTTTAATTTTGTAACATTTAGATTTTATTTTCTATATTTTAATTGTTATACTTGTCTCATTTTACCCCTTTCTCTTGGTGTGATTTTCTTAATTGTTGGTATTTTTCTCTTTAGTCTTTGGGCTGTATTGTGGACACATAAATTAAAATGGCATTAGTTAAGCTGTTTCAGTTGTTATAATATAATTGTCCATGCTGTTCTACCATAGGGACTAATTACGAGTTTAGTGGTCCTCAGACGCACAAACTTGCGGTGGTGTTTGGACTGCCACACTCCTGGCGGTCTGACCGGCAGATTATGATCCTGGAGGTCGGACAACCAGGAGATTGCCGGCACTGCCAGAATCAGGATACCGACGAGTTGGTGGCGGTCACTTTTATAGTCAGCCACATGCTGATCACAACTTTGCTTTCCGCCAGCCTTTTAATGGCGGGGTCCCCACCATGAAAAATCTGGAGGAAAGGCAGTGCTGGGAGCCACAGGGGCCCCCAGCACTCCCCACGACTGTGTCATGGGCAGTGCAGGGCCCCCCTGCCAGCACCCTTGGAATGTGCACTGTCTGCTATGGCAGACAGTGCACATTCCAAGGGTGCTGTGTGTGACAGCATTGGCCTTGGTTCCCTACGGGAGCCAAGGCCAATGGCGCAGCACTGTTTCCACCAGGCTGGCAGGCGGAAACATCCTAATTGCGATGTTTACACCAGTCAACCGGATGGAAACTTCATAATACGACCGGGGGTGAGGCCACCGGCTTGGCAGGGGCCTCCTTCCTGCGGCTTTGGTGGTCCCACAGTTGGACCGCCAAAGTCGTAATTAGGCCCTTTAATGTTTTTGTAATATTTGTTGTGTACTTTTGTGAAGAATAAGATGCTTTCTGCTAGTCTTTGGTGCAGTTACTCCCTATGACAGTTTACTCTGACAGAGTAACTCTTTCCTGAGGTCTTGACTTACAGACCAGCAGTCTGGTTCAATTTGCTGTTATTTTATTTGTTCCCTTATTTAATTAGCAGTTTGTTTCTGTTTTCGTAAATGGTTTTGTTTAAATTTGTATTGGTTAAATATTTAGTTATGACTTTTTTAGCCATATATGATAGACACATCAATATTTTTATCTGTGTTTAGCTATAAATGGTTTTGATTTTATTTGTTTTATACTATATTAACGATGAATCTTTTTATTTGTATGTTGTGATATTTTGTTGTTCAATATTCTTAGTATTGATGTTTAGGTTGTATTTAATTTTCCTTATTGTGTTGTCGATATTATTGTTTTATTTATTTTATGTTCAATGTTGTTTGTTTCACTATAATTTTCAGATCAATGATTTGGAATCAATATTATGTCACATCCCCAACATCCTTGATAAACCACAGCAGCTTGAGGGAATGGGTGTTAATCAGTATTAGGGGCTTTTTGGCATGCAGGGCCTTGTGTATAATGAAGTCAAAATAGTTTGTTTACTTGTTGCCTCCAAAATTTGTTTTGATTTTGAAGAGCGAAGTTTTGACTCCGGGCAGGGTACACTCAGATTTTCATCATTCTGAGGTCGGTAAAATTAAGAGTCATTAAATAGGGTAACAGTCAAATCAGTTGTTTATAGCACTTAGACACAGAAATGGGGTCTGAAATGTACATATAGAAAATAAGTTAATGCATTATCATTACACAAAAGCATTGTCACTTGGAGTGGGTGGAATTTATAATACCACCGGCAGAATTGGAGGAATTTAGGAATTCCCTGTTACCCTTGTAACATGGAATTACTAACACATTCTGCCGCTCAGCTCCACTGGCGGAATTAATCAGCATTCAACTGGTTACCTAATATGCCTTAACTCTTTCTATAGTCAGACATACGTTCAGGAGATGGTGTCAAGAGTAAACAGGCACCTGAATGGCTAAATGAATTTCTGAAATTATCCAAGGCCAGGGCCAGGAGTGATAGCAGACATGGAAGCTGGTGGCATCCCTTGGAATCTTGCAAGCGATTTTGATCTTTCTCATTGAAAGTAAAGCAAAGCCCTTTGGCCGGGTGGTGATCATGACCGCATTCCTTCACTTGTTTCTGTAGGTGAAATAACTCTTGCATGTTTGTTTGCAAGGCTGTTTGTCAGGCATGCTAATGCTCAGTTACTCATGGGATGATTTTGCTACTAGTTTAGCCATACAATACAGTTAGCACTTGAAGCTTTGGCACCATGCTGCAGATTCTCTTTGAGCATTTTTGTTTAGTTGTTGTAGTGCTTCACGGCTCACGGGCTCAGGCCAGTTCGGACGCCTGAGCTCAGAGCAGCTTCTTGGTTCCAGTCAGCGGGTTGAAACTTTAAAGTTGCTCACGGGTGCGTTACTTGACCAATAGAAATGCTTAGCCAGAGTCAAGTTTGTGGGAATTCTCAGGGGTGCGTCAGAGCTGTGGTCTGGGAAATCCAGTGGGAAGGTGGTCAGCACCTTGTCACTGTCTTCAGGACTGTTGCAGGCTTTCAAAGTGAAGTTGGAGATCTGTGGGTGGAGTTATGGAGGATGTGTGGGGCCAGACGTGCAGGGCTTGGGACGGTAGTACTCTGAGCGCTCCGGAACACTGACAGTGAACGCGGCTTTCAGTCGAGAAAAGGGGAGATAATTTTGGGACCAGCCTAAGGTACCAGTGTTTATTGTGCTTTGTATGAGGGTGATGCGGTGTTTTTGGTCACAAGTGCTGTGCCAACAAAATGTAGCATCCGGGCTAACAGCAAGTCTGCATGGTCGTGGAGGACGGGGTTAACTGTGTTTAACATTCCTCTTTCTCACCGCATTGTTCTCCGTCTCTCAAGAGGCTATCAAGGGATTGGTGGAACTCCGTGGAATCTCGCGGAGTTTTTATTTAACCCTGCGGAATTCTGCGGAGTAAAACTCTGCGAGATCTGGCCACCTTTAATTGTCACCACTGCCATAGAACCCTTATGCAGCAGCCCTCTCCTCCCCACTTCCATGTAGTCCACTGAAGTGTAATGTAGAACAATATACTTGTCTACAAGTTGCTGTCCTCCTAGAGCTAGAATGATGCAAATAATTTACTGATATAATTGAAAATAAAATCTAATAGTTTAGATGTATATGCGCACATTTGAAATTCCTATACTGTATAGTCATAGCAAAAATTACTTAGCCCTTATAACTAACTTGGTCAGTCTCTTTTTGGAGGAGCGGACAAATATTTAAGTATACATTTTTGGTATGTTGCTAGAACCAATGGTGTAATGTAAGTCCCTGCAGTCCCCTGCAGTGCGTGGGGAGCCCGAGCACCAGGGACCCCATCTGTAGCACGCAGTCACACACCATGCAATGGCCGGCAGAGTGCACGGCTCTTGACTCAGTCGGAGGGGCCCCCTCCATGTGCTTTGCAGGGGGACCACCTCAAGTTTTGTTACGCCACTGGATAGAACTTGGTGAAAGTGTTCTTTCCAGCAGGCGTATAACTCATTGGCTACCTGCATACATGTTACAAATCACTTCAGAAAAGAATATGGGATGCCGACATGCCCAGATGAGTGAGTCAACTATTTTACAAACCTCAGTCATCCATTTCAAAATGTTGACAATAGGTAACAAACATCATTTAAACCCATTTCCTTTTCTCATTTTGCCTGGTTACTTTAAGCAAGCCTGGAAAGGTAAGCCTATTTCAATGGAATGTACCATTTCAGCTTTTTCTAATGTTTTATGGGCATAGCGATTACAATTATAATTCATGTTTAAAGTTTTTTCTGGTCTACACAAGGTATATTGGTTTAATTTAGTCGTATGTGACGTCGTAGGCTCTGAAATACACAATTAAAACTCAAGTTTCCTTCCCTTTCATATCAGAAAAAGGCACCAAAATCCTGCTTCCTAACACGTTTCGTACTAAACATTAAATTATGTTTTCTGTAAAGATGCTTTGTCAGTGAAGAAGGACGTAAACCAACACCAAATGTACATCTAGAAAAAATGTACATACTACGGCTTCTTTATTTAATGAGGACACATGTCTTCAAAATTTTAATATTGCTGTCGTCGACTCTTTGAAGCAAAAAATAAATAAATCAAAACTATACTTTTGAGGCCAAGAAAACTTTTCTTTGCCATCAAAGAAAGTTGTTATTCATAATGTCACTGACCACCAAGGCCTGTATTTATACTTTTTAAGCGCCGCATTTGTGCCGCCTTTTCACGCAAAAGCGGCGCAAACTTACAAAATACAATTGTATTTTGTAAATTTGCACCGCTTTTGCGTCAAAATATGACACAAACGCGGTGCTAACAAATTATAAATATGGGCCCAAGTTTTTTATAATGGGTCTTAAAAGGGGATCAGTGTCTTAAAATCCCCCTAAGAACAATTCAAATTCTCTATAACTACTCTAGACTTAGCCTATCCCTAGGAAACCGTACCACTTACAACATTTCTTAATTCAAGATGCCCTGGAATAATCCAACCCCCTCCTACTTTTAGCATTCAAATGAAACTACTAAATTAGCCCATGGGTTCAAGCCAACCCAGCTGAATGTGGGCCTAACACCTATATAGGAGTCATGCGTAACTCTTCTTGAATTTCAAGCCCCCTACACAGGTCACCATGAAACGGAAACGCTGCGTTTAGTTATTTAATATATATTTCATCTACTTGTTTGTGAGGTGTGGGGATAGTAGAAGAAAGATGAAACCCTTCCTTAGCCTGGCCAGCATCTCTATGTAGCTCCCTAGTACACATTAGAATAATAGAAAGCTCATAGAGGAAGTTTGAGGAATGAACTTGCCCCGCTTGCATTGAAAGTGGAAGATCTTAGAGAGAGGTAATTGAGCCAGACTTCGGAAAAGTCACATAATCTATTTTTTCTGACAGTGGAAACAATATAGGTCTGTTTGTAAATGCTTCAATTTTTACAAAGCAGGGAACTGCTGCAGAGCTACAGCAGGCCACTCTACAGACATTTATCATCAGGGACTCTGGGTGTATTTTATCCAGCAGCACTGTTTATTCATAGATACAACTGAATTTGCATGATATATACCCACTATTTTGTCCTAACCTCACAATTTCTTCTTAGGCACCTTCGAGATGCTCTTTGCAACTGTGATGCGCTGAAATATTGTTATTTTTTTTATTTCCTCATTAGAGCTTCTGTAAATTATAAGGCAATTTTGCCAATATATAAAAAAAACACAATGGTGCGGCAAATACTATAGTTTGGGATCTCTTCTTTTATTTACTTATGTTTTATTTTTTTATTTTCGTGTAGGGCAGCACCAAACCCTCACTAACGATTGCCTGGCTGACTTACTGAAATGAGTGGCTGCAATGAACCCTCTGCAAAGGGTGAATTTAATTCCAAATCTGGACCTACCCCACCCTGGAGCCATAGTTTGTTGCCAGCAGTAAATTCCTGGATATAATCACCCCGTACCCTGACTGCCTTCAAACTGGAACCCGTACTTATCATGTTTGCACTCAACACAGCAAGCCACCTTGCTGCACTGTGTGAAAGGGAGAGGGCAGGAATGTCCTTTATTTAACATTATACAGCGCTTTCCTGTTCTTCCCTAGCGGTGGCACATTTTTGGTTATCTAGAGCCAATGCAGGCACCCTTGCGTCATGGTGCATGTATTGCAGGCAGGATTGTTTTAATTAAGGAAGGGACATCTTCCTGCACAAAAACAATCCTCAGAGGCATTTTCCTCTTTTTATGTTTGTCGCAGAATGCAACACACGTAGAAAGAGGACAAAAATGAGGAGAAATAAAGATATTTACTTGGGTAAGAATAGCATTTTGACGCATTCCTAGGTCTACCACTAATGGTAAATCTAGGAATGTGGCAAAATCCTTGGATGGATGCGTGCGAACTCCCACTCAGCATTCATGGAATGCCTCCCTCGGGCAGAGTAATGCAAGGCAGCAATTTGTGCTGCCTTGCTTTACTCCAGATATATCAAGCCACACAGGGCTTCACAAGGTGGCCTTGCATTGCTTGAGACCCTGTGATGTTGTTTTCATGTTAAAGTCTGGTCTGCTGCAAGCAGGCCATCTGGACCTGTGCCACAATCTTTGCCACATTGTATGCTTTGGTGCCTGTGCTTCTGCACCGCCTGCTGATAGGGGAACCTGCAGACCCTAAGGAGCATGGATGAAACTGCATGGACATAGAAGGATGCTGTAGGGGGGCAGGACCCAGAAGAAAGGACTGGAACTGCTCGTCATCGAGGGGGGAACCAGTAGGACATGCTAACGAAGATACTGGGTGAAACGTAAAGAACAAGTAGAGTATACAGATTAAGGGAGCGATGGAGAGAAAGGTGAGGAATCCTTAAGGCGTGCTATGGAAGAGATGGGTCAAAGGAGGAAGTTGCATAGTGCGTAGTACATTGAAGCGGCACAGACCTGCAGGGAAATTGACCAGGCACATGCAAGAAGTATAAAGGGATTTAAGTAAAGGAGGAACCTGCTTAGAGGAAGGTGCAACATGCCAATTAGTGTGTGGATGCATCAAGAAACAGGAAGAAACCAAGCTGGCTGCAATCAGCATTACATAGAGGTGCTACTTTATGTAAAACACACCTGAGACCTGAGTCTGGTGCACTGAATTTATATGGGACTTGACATTTCCAAATATGTTCTATCCTGCTCTACTTCTTCCAGAGGCCTGTGTCAGCCCCAAAGTTTCATTATGTTTTCATTGTCAATGTGGCTAATAAAACTCAAATTAAAGTGACTCTTCATCCTACCTGTAACAACTAACTCTTTGACGAAAACCCTTACCAGAGTCCCTCAGAACTGTCATGTAGAAGGATAAGCAGCTATCTTGGGGTTGGAGAGGACAAGATGTTCATGGCTGTCTGTGAATGCTCTTAGTGCAAGTGTGAGCTGTATTGGGTGGGTGACTGTTCTTGAAAGAGTTTTCACTCCCTCCCTGTTTCTCCCTCCCACTCTTCCTCCAGCCCAATGGCAAAGTTGGAAATACTTGACTTTACATTTAGACATAGCCTGACTTGGAAGGCAACCTCACACTGTACAAGCAACATCCGTTCCACTATTCACAATTCCAGTGACAACAGAAACCACTGCTCTCCTCAGTCACAACTAGTATGTAGGTGGTCAATTATATGTTGGATGCTAGGAAAAGAAGCATTTGCAAAGCCAATAGGTCAGGCGTTCAGTGTCATTCTCTTGGCTTTGCCAGTGCTTCTATTCTTTTGTCAGGATGCTTGCAAAACGTCATTGTTGGGGAAGCTCCTGGGCTTGGACAATCTAATGAAACAGTGGCTAGGGGCAAAAGTACTTTGATGATTCAAAAAGCACACAATGCCATAGTAGTTCCTGGTATTGAAGGGATCTCCGTTTTCTGTGGATGTGCTCCTTTGAAAAAGCAGAATACTGTCACTCGCAGTAAACCAATGGCTAGAGTGGGCAGAACCACTGTCCCATGGTGTATGTTACACACCATAAATAGTGGATTTGATGTAGTGCATCTCTCTAGCGATGGCAGCAGTGTGACACGTAGGCTTCAACAGGAAAAGAACTGAAGTTGTCAAAATCATCATGTACTGTTGGGAGCCATTCCGGGCTTCAGGCCACACGTGGAAGTGGATCCAGCACCGCAGTCATGTAAAAATAGGGATCTTTGGCATTATGAATGCTTTCTTTAGCAACAGCAATGTACAGCAACATTGACCCATTTTCCATCACATGCTCTGAATGAATATCCTGTATCCTCATGCACATATTCTGCCTCTGCCTCTCTCCCTTCTTGTAACCTGCTCTCACTGTGAAGGGGCCTCGGTTTAAAGCCCTTAGGGCCTGGTGTATGAAAAGTCTGCGCCGCCTTTACATCATTTTTGGACAGAAAAAGCTGCGTAAGCGTACAAAATATAACTAAATTTTGTAAGTTTGAGCCGCTTTTGCGTCAAAAAATGATGTAAAGGCGGAGCTAACTTTTCATAAATCGGGCCCTAAGGGCCCTGACCTCTGTGCTTGAGTACTGACAGCGCTGGCGGATCCCCCTGTGGAGGACCTGCCAACACTGAGAAATCACAAATGCCAACTCACTCATTCAAAAGCATTGGCTGAGGGCCCTGGAACCCTAGGTCACTCCTTGCACCCCATGGGCCCGTGTTGTACTTCTGAGGTGCGTGACTAGTTGCATGACAGATTGCACGGCCATCTCCATGCAGTAGCATCTCATGTTCATTATCTCCTATGCTCACTCCTTTTATTTCAGGCTCATGCATAAGGGAAGCAACAAACAAAAGTAACAGTGGATCTCTGGCCCTCATGTTTTGCATATACACTCCTTGCGCAGGTGGTGTAACATGCTCAAGCTTTCATGCTTTTGCAATCCCAATATGCAGTGTGATGCCCATCTGCAAGCGCTTCAGCATCTTGTCTGGGTAGCGATGTATAAATACAATTAATTATATATGTATTAGCAGATGAAGGAAAAAGTAAGCCAATAGATTTGGTTCATAAATGAAAATGAAAATGCAAGTCAGACCTATTGGCTTTGTCAACGTTTGCTCGACTTAAGTGGGAATCAATTCTCTATGTCTCTCCTGTTTCTTTTAATGTTAAGAATACTTTTTGCAAACTATGAGGAGCAGGAAGGTTACAGAAGGGTAGAGAAACATTCTGTTTTTCGATGCTTTGTTCTCTTTGGTGCTGGGTGACACGAGTCAGGGGCCAAGGAAGCAAATGGAGTTGGATGCTGGGCCCACACTTTATGTAATTGTGTGTTCAGCTTCCTCCACCAACATTATCTATTCTTCCCCTGCAATTTTGTGAGGAAGGAAGAATGCATGTGGCAGTCAGGGGGGATGTTGTGGAGCAGGGGGCACGAATTAAGATATCTGGTCCCAGCTCAGGGCCTGCGGGAAGCCACAAATTACCCCACGTGTACTCTGTAGTCATATGAACAGAGAGTTCAGCCTAGGCCATTGTCTACTTTACCATTACTGTCATTTTTGTTGCAATTTTAGGAGTACAGCCGCTGGAAAAGAGTATTGCAACATATGATTCACTTTAATGATTATGTTTAAATGTTTTGTTCTCAGTGATGTTTTATGCAAATGAGGCATTTACTAACTTGCCAGGCTATAGTCAGGTGGAAGGAGCTTAAGAAAAAGTAATTTTTCGTTTTGTGTAAATGAATAAACTTTATATTTGGATGAAACAAAAATAACTGTTAACTCTCAACAATACAGAAGTTGAAAGAAGAACAAAATGAGCCCTGAAATATTCTCAAAAATACAGGCAGAGCTTAGGATGTAAAAGGCAGGAAGGAGGAAGAGAAAAAATGTATTTTCCAAAACCTCACCCCTTGTAATGCAAAGGACCAGTTGCAGACTTCACGTGGTCCAGCTGCTCCAACATTCGTTGAAGATTTTTGTTGTTTCCCGAGGTGATCTGCTCCTCAAAATCAATAAATAGCCAGAAGGTTTAGAGAAGCGAACATGCACTTATAGACTTTGTGCTAAAAAATGGCATGCTTAAGGACTTATTTTTATGTAATTACATGCTGCCCATCACAATTGAATTGATACTTAAAAGAATTTGCACATTTTTTACATGTTTTTTGCTGTACAATTTGAATTTGCTCCAAACAGTTGTAGCACATAGTGAAGATTTAGGGCTTAGCGGAAGTGGAACATCTACCAAAAGTGGAGAATGTCCTGCCTGCCCTGCATAGACATCAGTAAAGGAAGTCTGTAGGTTTGGAGTTTTTTCTAATATTGAACTTCACCTATTGAAAGCCAAGTTCTGATGAAAAATCACTCAAATATGGACAAACCGATTCAGATATCAATAGGGTGAGATCAGTGTTTCCACATTTTACTCCCCGATAAATGTAACAGGGAGTATTTATGGCCTATATAGTTATGATGTCCCCTTTACCATTAGCTCACATGAAGTGGGATACCCAGCACATTTTTGCTCCCACCTTATAATAACCTTCATCAATTAGGAAACAGTAGCACAAGTGGCTGGTAAGGGCGCACCAGTGTAAAGTGTCAAAACTTTCACCTCTACATAAAATAGAGGTTTGCCTTAAGTAAGTGCACATCACGCACGTGGAAACTCCTCCTTGAGTCAAATACAAACACAGGAAAAGAGGTACGTTGCAGGAATATCATCACCCCTTAACTCGCTTCCAGCAAGTCAAAAGGTGTTTTTTAGGTACCTTTGTTCAGACGCATCACACTGTACATTGGCAAAATAAGCCAGATAAGATAAAGAAGAATTTCATTCAATATTGCTCTAGGGCAGTTGTCTTCAAACTTTTTAATTCAATCCCTCTCCTGTAAGAAAAAGTGCATTGGGTCCCCTGAATCCAAACAGTTCTCATTTTTAATCCATCAAATCGGGAGCTTTGAACATATTTATTAGTCCTGGGTGGAGTGAATGGAGTCCAGCTTCTCGGAATTCAACAGAATTGGAAAAACACTATGTGGAATTCCGCAAAGCTGGAGTTCCGTTCCCGGCAGAGTCCTCTGGAATGCGCCCCTCTAGGAAGCGCTAAGCAGGTCGGGCCTGGTCAACCAGGCCTGACCCTGCTTAGCGCTTCAGAGATGGGAGCATTCAGAGGGCCGTAGGCAGTGAAGCTGCCGTTTCAGGCGTCTTGTGCAGTGGCCTGTCCCATGTGCAGGCTGGTGCACCAGAGGCCTGAAGCAGCAGCTTTTTTTTGTAGCCTACAGCCCTGGACTGAATTCAGGCCAGGGCGTTAGGCAGCGAAAGCTGCCAGGCCGGTGCACACGAGGCCTGAAACAGCGATTTTACTGCCTACGGCCCTGGCCTGAATTCCGGCCAGGGCCGTAGGCAGTGAAAGCTGCCGCTTCAGTCCTTGTTTGTGCACCAGTGTGCACAAACAACAACTAAACAAAGATGGGATTAGGACTTACCTGGGTCTTCCCGGCGGTCCTCTTCGTCGTCCGACGGCCACAATGAGTCCTCTCCAGCAACTGCCTCCTTCGTCTGCTCCGGGGTGCGCTGCAGCCCAGTTGTGTGCTGTACTGGGCAAGCGCAGACTGTCTGCCCTTGTGCAGTGCAGCCCATACTGGGCTGCAGAATGCACCGGGTGAGCTCTGCTCCACTTGCGGGCTAGCGCGTTTTTTTGGTCAACTGAGTTCCAAAAACTCTGTTCGCTCCACTAGCGGAGCTGAGCTCCCCGCACAGACCTAATATTTATTTTCCTAACATAGCAGCCATGTTGAGTTATCCCTTTTATAAATCCAATCAAATAAAATGCGTACTACAGCAGCTTGGACTCCCGAAAAGAAGTGATTCCTAATTAGGAGAATCAATGTATTCAAGGGTGGTCTAAATCAACACTCTGAAGTATAAACCTGGAATCATTTGTTTAATGTCGTCAGACAATCAAAATCATACAATAGAGCATGCATGTTTTCTAAATTCATTTTCCCTCTTTGAATTGTCACAAAATAAGCACAGAGCTCATTGAATGGCTGCAACTAAACAGAAAGCAGGCCAATGACATCTGGCCAGAAGGGTACCATCATGAACTATGTACTCGTGCAGAACGCCCATCATACTACACATTCCTTGATCGCAGCAGTACCTAGTTGCATCTGCAGCAAAGTACATAGAAAGAAAGACTTTTGCTGAATATCATTTGAAGTAGAAGCAATGTCCCATGATACACCCTAGCAGGTACACAATACTTACCACTAGTAGGTTTCCTGTATCAGGAGAATCTATTGATAGTTAGGCCGCTATACACTCTTATTTAAGGACAAAGACATTCATTTCAGTTCTCAGTAATACGATGGCGCTCACCAGTGGTTTGCGTGTTGAAATATCATCTACAGAAATATTGTCTGACATAAATATTGTACCCTAAATATCAATTATAAAAATATTTACACCAGCGGTGCAATATCATTGTAAATGATACCTAGGACAAAATACGTCTGTCAGACACTATTCTGGTAAGAATATTCTAGCACCTTAGCCCGACAATGACTAGGTTAATTGAAATATGCTTTCATCCTGCCTATAGTGAACAACCAGTAATACCACAGGAAATTGGCACAGAAATAGTGGGTCCTCACATTAAGTAATTCAATAAAAGATGACATATCTATTGAGGGTGGGTGGAACTTGTGGAATTTCACTCCGTGGAATTCCATGGAGTTACATAAAAACTCCATGGGATTCCACGGAGTTCCACAAGTGGTGGAATTCAAGAATGCTGGCCTGCTCACGCTGATTTTTAGTGCTGGGAGTTTGTTCCACGCTGTAATATTACCACAAACAGCACCATGCACCACCACAGAGGGCGCTGGTTTCCAACTCAAGCAGCAGGTTTCCTAATGTGAACTGTCACGATCAGCCTCGACCGCCTGCTTTGAGAATTCTCGCCACGAGGCTTCTATCTGAAAACCACTCTAGGGCGTGCAGATTCTCTTTCGCGATGGAAAACTTAATGTTGGTGTGCTGCACTCGAAAAAAAATCTCTGCCAGGCGGTGGTTGATAGAGTTTTGCCGGGACTCTGCGCTTCAAGCAGAACTCGGAATGGACAAAACTCCATGAACTCTGTAGGCGGAGCTGAATTTTTCACCCACCTCAATATCCATGCAGAAGCCCCTACTTAAGTTTACTTCTAGACTAAGTCACTTGACACCTTGAGGAATTTGAAGGGTTTGATAAAGTAATACCTTGGTAAGTCTCCGCATATGATTTTGTTTTTAGAACATTTCTGTTGTTATTGATTGTTTTTAATTTGTTTTAGTAGCATGCAGTATGTATCCCACCCACCAGCGGTTTCATTATTTTGCAAGTAAGAGACTGTGAAGATGACAATTGACTACTAGAAACTGATTGTATTTAAGTTTTGTTGCTTTATGAAAAAAGTTTGGAAGTATTGGCCCTTAAAACTGTGATAGCCTGTTTAATGAAAGAGCTTGTTTTGGACTACGGCCGGTGCTGGCTTGCGTTAAAACATTTACTGCCGGCTAACACCATTCCTATGCGCCATGCAGGTGCCCTATTTAAGGATTGACGTTAGCCGGCATAGGAGAAAATGGGGGTTGTGCATAAAAAAATGGTGCTAGTCAGGTTAGAGTAAAAAATCGTGGCTCAACTGGACTTACGCCATTTTTTTACTTGGCCATTGGGCACAGTGGCATGTAGGGGGACCCAAATTAGGCCCCCCATGCCACTTTAAAAAATAAAAAATAATACTTACCTCAACTTACCTGTTCTTACCTAGGATGGGTCCCCCCATCCGTGGGTGTCCTCCTGGGCGAGGGTGCCAGGGTGTGTCCCTGGGGGCAGGGAAGGGCACCTCTGGACTGCTTCCATGGTCTGAGACCATGGAAGTGAGCCCACAGGTCCCTTAACGCCTGCCTTCACCCAGATGTTAAAAAACGGCACACATCTCGCTGTGCGCCATTTTTTAAGGCCCGTCCCCTCCTGACGCAGGAGGATAAATAAGGCGCACAGGCCTTAAAGTGAACGGGAACACTAACGTTGCATGTCATTAACGCAAGGCGGTTTCCCGCATCCAAAAAATGACGCGCACTGAGGTTTTTTGATGTCCGTGGGGTCGGGCATCATAGTCTAAATATGGGGCAAGGTTTGCGCCGAATGTGCGTTAAACAATTTTACGCACATTTGGCGAAAACAGAGTATAAATAGGCCCCTACGTTTTGTGATTATGTTAAAACTTAATTAACCCTATTGAGCTCACAGATAACAGCAAGTATTTCCACCTAAGACATTTAACATTGGAATATATTATTGGTCACTACAAAAGCAGAGCTCTGCACGGCTGAAAATTAAAAAGTATAGAATACACTGCAAGGTTTTTAGACTTGGTTGGGTACGTACCTGGTTCAGTAACCACCAAAGCTAATGCACAGAAGCACCGAAAATAAGAAATAAAAATTCCTATGTGGCACACTTAATACATTTGAACATGCCCAGTTTTTTTTAAAGATTATAGTGACATAAGTTTGTTCCTTCGTAAGTGAATCGGGGTGGCATGTACTATTTATTTGGCGTAATCATAAGTAGTCTAGTAAAAGGAGTATTACAAGTAAAAATGTATTTTCTTCCATTAAATTAAAAAATACTTTATGAAATAATGAAGTCATGGTGGAGAAATTTTGTAAAGTGGGCAGTGGATGTAATTCTAGCAGTCACAGCTAAAGTAATTTATGGAGGCAAAATTAATGACTTGTTAGTAAGGATGTTAATCTTGTCCATTTACCTGTAACAACCTGTTTCTATTGATCCCTGAGTAACTACAGGATGCCTACTAGTCACATATACTATCACTGTTGGTTGGCTATTTGGTTTTAAGTTTTAGCAGCAACAGCAAGGGTCTGGCTAATGCGATTGTAAGAGGACAATTTCCGCACAATCATTTGCTGCGGCTTCTCTGCCGCTCTTTTGCTTTCACATCACATAACTGTCCTTTACAAGGGAATTGCTAGATAAAGAAATTAAAAAACAGTTTTTTTATGACAGGACCATTTGACCAGCTTTGTGGGTTCAATTGGCATAACCTGCACTGTGCCACAAGGTTCTCCATGCCTACAGTCATGTCACTGCAGAAGTGCATCAACATGGCAATGTAGAGGAGGCGGGGTCCCTAAGGTAGATGTTCCTACCCCACTGCCACCATCTCCCACCAGCTTAACCTAGTTGTAGGATAGGAGGAATATGACACACTATAATTGACAGCACAGCCACCCTCATTTTTGTACTTTGTATAATGGTGACCCATAAATAGGAGCAATTTGTTGAGAATATAAATATAATCCTTAGATCTTTGCTTCACAACTAGTTCAGGTGCACTTGAAGAGATGCTGCTCCATGTTTGCTAGTGGTTTCCTATATGATCAGGTTCTTTTACACTACCTTCACAGATTGTCAGTGGCAATAAAGTTTCCTCTCTGTCTGTTCTTTCCTAGGACCTCTGTTCCTTTAAAGAGAATTTTCACACCCAAGAATACCTTAAAAACAGCCCTGAACCGAAACAATCACCACCTAACGTAAGAAAACCTATGTGCCATGTCAAACTGGTTCTCACAAGTATTTGTTGTATTTACAAAGATCTTACTGCCTGAAACAAGCAATATATTCTTAACTGATTACTTGCCAAAAACAATTATCCCTTTGGCACTAATTGTTCTGCTGTGACACGTGCATATTAACACTTGTATCTGATTCATCAACCTCTTGACTGTGTTGTTCTCCGTGTATCCCAACAATTTAAAAATAAAACAGTTGAAAGAACCATTTGTTCCCTTTTCACATATTTCTTCAAACTCCAAAAATCTATCTAAGACAGTGGGCACTGGGACAACAAGAATGGGTGGGTAGACAATAGCAGGGAAGAACTGTGACACAGCCAAAATGGGTATTTAGACAAAGAAAGAGGGTACTGGGACCCACAGGGCCTGGATAGGTATAAAAAGACAAGGAATTACTTGGACACAAAGACACTGGGTAAGTAAACAAAGACAGGGTAGTACTGGGATATAGACACATATGGCACAATGACAAAAAGTTACCAGGACGGAGGAATATTGGGAAGGTAAACACAGAGACAGTTTTCAGGGAAACAAGACAAAAGGGCAAAGGGGCTGAAAGACCAGTACCGGCACTGGTACTCAGGGTTCGGTACTTGAATGTAATGGTCAGACATAAATATATAAAATAATATAATTTGATATAAGTTAATAATGGAAAATCTACACCAAGAGGGCAATATTTTTGTAAACAATATTTTTTCACATGATATTTCTCTCCCTAATATTCTGATAAACATACCGGGGAAAGACACCAGAATTGGAAGACGAGCGGACACTGGGAAGGAGACAAACATACTGGGAGAAGAGACCTCAGTCAATAAAAACATGAGATTTTGGTGCTCTTTTAGAGCATGGAGTGAACTGAAACCCCTGTAATTTCTGCAGGAAGCTAACCTCAGATTCATGTTTTGTACCTCAGGCTTATATTGTCAATTTAATATTAACAAAGGTCTTAAAATCTTGATTTTTTTCTCTCAGAAGTGGGGAACTTCATCTTAGTGACCATCTGAATTTCTCTTTTAAATTTTCTGGCTGACCTCCACACAAACACCTCACACCAATTATATCTGTGCAATATATGAACAATTCAAGATAAATTAATTCAAGTAGCTAGGTCTCTCACAAATTTAATTACACTGGCGTAGTCCAAGTAATTAAAACAATTTCTCATTACGCTTGTTATGTGTAATTCCTGAAACAACTCCATTACACCACGTAATACCATGCCGTTTGCGGTAATAATTTACAGCAAATGTGCCATTTGCGTTATCGTGTTACTGAAAACAACAGAAAGCAAGGTGCTGTTTTTCTTGGTGCTTTTGTTTTTCGCACTTTTTTAAAGTGCAAAATGCATCCTTCGGTAGTAAAAACGGAGACAAGGAAGCATTTCACGCTAAAATATAGCATTAGCTAATAACATTTGCACTTCTCAGAACTATGCATAATTTCGCATATTTTTGCTAGGATTTTGCATTCGTAGGCTAAACCAAATTATGTGAATTTCGCCCCCTAAAAAAAACATAGCATCTAGGAATGCAGGGAGACAAATGTGTCTCTCTTGCTTAATGGAATAAAGAAGAAAGCCATCAGCCAGGGAAGCTTGTGGCAGGGCACTGAATATTATGCATTCACTCCTACTAACCAATGTCAGATGACTGTCAATAAACTGCAGAGATTATAGAGAGATTACATTTTTCTGTCCTATTGTGTCACTTATTACACAAAATGACCCTAACGGCATGAATGGAAAGAAAATCACTCTGTTCCTCCATTACGTGAATTATTGGAGTGTAACTACCTTTTTAATCGTAGGCCACATGGCCCATATTTTAAGATCTATTGAGTTTTGATGAATTCATTTTAAACTGAATCAATAAATGACGGTGATGAAGAATATGTCAGGGAGTATTTCCGAAGGGAAGGGAGGGGGAGCATTTAATCTGCCTTCCAATGGCTGCTCTACTCCACACACAGTAAAGACACAAGCACAAGCCAGTGTTTATTGTGGTGTCAAAGGAGACATTGTTTTTCGGGTTGTGAATTTAAATAAAAGACTCTACTGCCTTCACAGGCACAATTTCCAGCTTTATGAAGCATCGACGGTGGGGTATATTTAATGTTTCATCTATATAAGTGCCCTACTAAACTCGATTCTGGAATAGCATTTGTTGTCACACACGTGGATGCCAGTTAGGGATGGGCACTCATAACATCTGGCACACCTGGTGCCATTTGATACACCTGGCATTCACCTTGCTGCTCAGAGGCCACTCATCCAGTGGCAGAAACACACATAGGTTTCTAAGGGACACATTTCCTTTTTGCATTTTCTGTGTTTGCCATTCCTCCAGCTATTCAGCAGCAATAGATGACTGGTGAGAGGCTAAGTTTAAAAACCATGTGATGTCATCAGGGAGTTCAACGTGATGTCACTCCTTCCACTATTGTCATTTTAGGGAGTTGATGCCCATGTGCTCGCCGTCACCTGCGGCCTGCAAGTGGTAAATGGACAACTGCAGGAAGTAGGGAACTCTGTGGTAATAGTAAAAGGTGTTAGAGTAGTGTGAAGCGATACATGGAAAGATATTCAACCAAAGTGAGAGAGGTGAGGAGCCTACATGGAACAGATGGACCATCTTATTCCTTCTTCATATTTTTCTGCTCATGTTTATTGAATTTTAGGAAGTACATTTGATAATGTAAAAAAGAACAGTAACATGAACAAAGAATGTGGAAACATTTATCTTTGTGTCCTCGAAACTGTAGCTTTTGGACTCAAATCCTTTGATTCCCAGTAGATCATGTAATGCTTAGGCGTGTTGTGCTGTGCTAAATCATGTCCATGCGTATAACACATTTAAGAATTTGGAAGTCTGCATTGAAAAAGCGCAGCATCTGAATATGGTGTTCCCCAAAAAATTGAACTATAAAACAGGGTTAAGCTTCTGACCCAACCAACCAACCTAACCTCAGCTTCTTTAATATTTGATGTAGAAAAGTGTTATGCCTGGCAGGAGCGGCTCAAGGTGTGTAGCAGGGGTGGGGCAACACGGGGGTGGGTGGGAGGGGTTGAGAAAAATTAATAATAAGAAAAAAAACTTACCTTAATCCGCCGCCGCCACAGTGCAGCTCCTCTTTCCTTTACCGCAGGCACAGTTTCGTCAGCCTGCCCTGCGGCCAATCTGAACGCTGCTGTCATGCTGCTGGCAGCATGCCAGTAGCGTTCGGATTGGTCGGAGCACCCAGCCAGGGTGCTCCCAGGCAGACTAGGAGAGTCTGCCGGCTCCCTCCAACCCAGCACTGCGTTGCCGGGTTAGACAGAGCTTAGGCGTATGTATGTTTGGCCGGCCTGAGACGGCTGGCAAAACGTACATGCGCACTGAGGAGGAGTGCCGAGCACTCCCCCTCAGGGCTCGTCACAGCCCGTGACCCCACCCCTTCTACAATACGACGATAATAAACATAGTTTATTATTGTTGTATTGTAGAAATTTGGCAGCTGCTGGCGGGGAACAACGCTCCTCTGCCCTAACGGAGGAGTCATCCCTGATATCTGGTTCATCAGGTAGAAAGGTGTAGGCGAACCCTGTCTTTTTCCTTGCACATAGTTACATTGAATCTGGTTAAATGTGAATTTTACTTTTCCATCTTGTGGTCTTTGTAACCTAGTTGCTGTTTTGTGTATTTTGTAAGCTACACAGTGATTAGTGCTGCAGTGCAAGGAGTGTGTTATTTACTTATTGAAGAGCCATATATGGTTGGGTTCCATTCTGTGTGCAAATGTTCGCACACACCATGCAACTGAATTTGTAGCCCCTTTTTTGTACTATACAACAATGGTGCACAAAGTTTGCCAAAGCTCTGAAGTGCAGAAATATGTTCCACACCAAAGTCATCTTGTAAACTGACAGATGTAGCTGAAATTAGAATATTTCAGTCTGTGAGTCATATAAAGTCACTCTTTGGCATGCAAATTGTAATAATCTAGCAGACGTGTGATTCTTTCACATAAAGGACTGTAGTAATCTGCACAGCGGAGATTCAAGAAGAAGAACCAGAGAGAGAATAGGTATCAAAAAACAAAGCTATGTGTGTGCTACCACTGACCCTGGCCACAGAACAGACGAGCCTACCTCTTGATTCTTACCAAGAGCGATTTAGGACACTTAGGCATTGTTGGGCTTTGCCCTTTTTGCAGGGGTATCCCCAAACATTTTGCCTTCCTCCACCTGTTTTTCTGATCTACATTTTGTTGTCTTTAGGACTCTGGGCACATTACGACTGCTTTCCATTGCTGAAGTGCATGTGCTCTCTCCTATAAACATGGTATAATTGGTTTAAACCTGTCTGGAATATTTGATTTACTTGTACTCCCTTATACAGTGGTATATCATATACTCAGGACGTGTAAATTAAATGCTACTAGGGGGCCTGCAGCACTGATTGTGCCACCTACAGAAATAGCCTTTTAAATCTGTTTAAGGTCTACCACTGCAAGGCGTGTATGCACAGTTTACTGCCACTTTGGCTTGGCATTTAAAACTACTTGCCAAGTCTTGAACTTCCTTTTTTATTACATGTAGGCGGAATCAGATTAGGAAGGCGGGCAGTTTGGACTTTGGGTGATGGGCTGATGCTACCGGGGCACCTGTGGGCTGTTTTTTTAGGGCCTCTGTAAACTGGCCGAAGAGACATAGGTGGTCATTACAACCTCGGTGGTCTTTTTACAAGACCGCCGAGGGACCGCCGTGCGGAGGACCGCCAGTAGTGGCGGTTTGCCGCTCGGTGTATTATGACTGTTGGCTGCTCTCCGTCCTTTTTCAGACGGAGAGCCGCCAACAGCCATACTGGAGGGTGGCGGGGAAGTGGAGGTTGCTCCACCTCCACCGCCACGCCAACAGAACACCGCCCACTGAATCACGTCCTGTGATTCGGCACGGCGGTGTTCTGGTGGCGGTGTGGTGTCGGCAGAGCAGCCCCCATGGCTCCCGTCCCCTCCCGGAGGATCGACGGAACAGGTAAGTCGATCGTCCGTTAGGGGAGGGGGGTGTTGTGTGTTGTGTGGGTGCATGGGGGTGTGCGTCTGTGTATGTAGAGGGGGTGTGTGAGTGCGTGTATGCTTGCGGGGTGTTGCGTGTTTTGGGAATGAGTGCGTGTATGTCTGTATGTATGTCTATGGATGTGTGCGTGTATGTTTGTATATGGGTGTGCATGTCTGACTGTGTGTGTGGATGTAGGCATGTATGTCGGTGTGTGTGCGTGTTGGTGGTGCCTGCGTGCGTGTCGTGTGTGTGTGTGTTCTGTGATGTTGGGGGTCGGGGTGGGGAGGGGGGCCCTGCCACCTTTGGGGTGTGGCATGGGTGGTGGGGGGTGTAGGGGAGGGAGTCGGGGTGGGGGTGGGGGGTGGGGGAGACCCCTATCAGTGCCAGGGAAGGAATTCCCTGGCACTGATAGTGCTTACCGCCATGGATTTCATGGCGGTTCCAACCGCAGGAAATCCACGGCGGTAAGCCAGGTCAAAATACTGCCGGCGGTATAGTGACGGCCGCAGGGCTGGAGACCCAGGTCTCCAGCCCGGCGGTCATCTCCGCCCTGACGGGCGGAACGGAGAAGCGGCGGATGACCATGGCGGTAACCGCCATGGTCATAATACAAAAAAAAAGACCGCCAGCCTGATGGCGGTCTTACCGCCGCTTCTCCGCCTTCCGCCAGGGTCATAATGACCCCCATACTGTCTTCCCTAGTCCCGCCATGCGACTGTAATGTGGTGCCAGCATCATAGGGCACTCCCCTGACTTGCTGTAATTTGAAGCTCGAGGCCTGGTGTTACTCTCGCCTTTGGGTTACTCTAACCTCAGACCCCTGCCTTGTGTGGCTTGCTCGGCCAGAAGCATTGTCATCCCCTGCCGGGCCATCATGTTCAGGTTACAATAGGCCATGGGGAGGGTGGGAATATGCATGGCCCACATGTTTAGCGGGTGTTAGCAGGTGATTCTGTGGCCATGGGGCCATTCTCACAAAAGCTCCCCTGGAGCAGCAGCAGCTGTGTGCCTTTCCTAACCCCTCTCCTGCCAGGTCATCACCATAAGGCTATGGTGTGCTGGGGAGGGAGTAAGAGAAGCAGCCTCCCTAGGAGCCACATGTTGTCGGCCTTGTTGGGAGTGGGGGGCTTAAATAGTTGAATGTGGCATTATGGTCAGAGCAGCCAGGTTTGAGTCTTGGTGTCAGCTTAAAATCCTGTGATTCTTGGCAAATCATTGAAACGCATCTTAAAAAGAAAGGGATGTATTCTTATGTAATGTAACTGGGGCGCACGTGAATTGCCCTAATGTCTTTGGCCCAGTTTACACTTTATAAAACTACAAAAAAAATAATGATAACAAAGAATAACCAGCCAAATTCTGCAAAGGCTGGACAATGATAATTAAAAGGGACTCTTGATATGAAAAATGTCCCTATTCTTTTTTAACATATTTTGTCTGCCGTTGTTTACTTCAACTATAGTTAAGGATCAATAAGGTAGCTTTAGATCACATTTTAAAGTAGTTTTGCCTTACATTTACTATTTAAAGTACATACTGGTCAGAGGAAAAAATACTGGCTTTAGGTGATATTCGTCCATTTCGTAGCATCCAGGACATTAAAATTCTGTCTTGGTGGCAGCCGTAGTCAGGTTAAGTGTTGTGGCCCTTAGGCTATTTTATGTCTCCTCGCCCGCTTGGCAAAAATGCAGTGCTTCTTGCTATACCAATGTCACTGGCACTACTAGAAGCTTTAAAATATTTAACTTACCAAACTTTTCTCAAAAAATGAGTCAAATGGGACTAAGCAGATGGTAATCCATGTAAGGAACAATCTGAAGAATGTGGGCCACTTTTTTGGGGGGAGTGTCTGGGCCTAATTGGGATCCCAATCTGACCCTTCACATAGGCCCCTCTAAGGTAGGTGGTAATTCCTAATCAGTAAGAAATAGCTTTGTCATCTTTGGTATGTTTAGATTGGTCCTGATAAATCCTATTTACAGGTGTAATAGGATTTTACATTACTATTTTAGAAATGCCACTTTTAGAAAGTGGGCATTTCTCTGTGCACATAACTCTGTGTGCTTTGCAGCCTGTCTCCAATCCACCTCTGGCCTGGATGACAGTTACTTTTTGTGCATACTCTAGACAGACACAACACAGGAAGGGCTGGGTGTGATAATGGACACATCTGAATTCATCTACATAATGATAGTCTTCCTGTGCTGGGAGAGGAAGAGGTGGTTCACACTAACATTTGAATAGGTTCTGCCCTGCCCTCATACAAAGGGCTGATTTACTTCCTACTGAATGTCTGGAGCCAGGGCTGTCTTGAATGGATTTGTTGGGCACTTCTAAGGGCTCTTGTGAAGTCAACCCCTACATCAAAGACATTTTTAAGTATAAGCACTGGGTCTCTGACCCCATGTTTCGTGAAGCACTTTTGGACCTTGAACTGAACTTCTGTCAGAAGGACTGCTGCGCTGCTTACAGGACCCATCTGAACTGCTTTTTTGTTTGTTGCCCTGCTGCCTGCTAACTGCTGTGCTGCTTAAAGGACTCAACTGGACTGCTTTTCAGCTTGTTGCCCTGCTGCCTGCTGCTATCTGACTCTAGTCTAGCCAGACACTGCGTGGACTTGTAACCAGACGTTGCTGACTCTACAAACTGCACATTACCAGAGGACTGCTGTGCTGCCGTGATGAACCACCATTTGGACTAACTGCCTTGTTGCCCTGACCTTCTGCCTGCTGAGCTGCTGGAAGACTGCCTTATGTGCTAGCTTGCCTGCCTGTCGCTCCCTGGGTGCCCCCAAGCGTCCTCCAAGGAGCCCAGTGTGTGCTATTTACTGCTCTTTGCCTCCTCAAGCTCAGTGTGTGGTGAGCCCTGTTTACTGCTCCTTGTTTTTTACAGTAAGTGTGTGGTGAGTGCTGTTTTTTGCATGTGGGGGGCTCTGTCTACCTGCTCCTGGTGGTTACATGGTCAACGCATGGTGAGCGCTCTTGGATTCACCGTAAAATAGCATGTGTGCCACATCCTATGAAAGCCCTGTGGTGTGTGCTCTCCACTGCAGCAAGGGATTCAGGACGTCCAGGCCTCTGGATATAGGTGCCATTTAGAGGCACTACCTTCCTGCACACATCATCACCGCTAGCCTCAAAGGACCCCCCGTAGCGATACCCATCTGCCACGAGAGGAGCAGAGGGTGTGGCTCCCCAGATGCAGTGCTGAGGAGTGGATGCTGCTCCTAAGGGACCGTTCAGAGGCCCTTTCCAACTACGCTAACACAGAGAAGTACTGTGGATGCTGGGGAGATCACCGCAACCTTGTCCGATTCAAGTTCAACCTGCCTACATATGGTGTGGTGTTCTCGAGACAGGTGTAGACCCCGGTGGAAAAAATGTCCCTGCCGAGAGAGGCACACTTTTATCTTGTCAGTCTGCCTGAATCACGAGCTCTATTTTTGGGGCCAAACACTGTGTGCCTGTTTTACCTGACCCTTTTTGCAAGGTCACCCCCAAACTCTTTGCCTCCTTCCTCCTATTTTTATTGACCAGTTTCTGTTGGCTTTAGGACTCTGGGTACTTAACCACTGCTAGCCAGTGCTAAAGTGCATATGAGGTGCCCAGGGCCTGTAAATCAAATGCTACTAGTGGGCCTACAGGACTGATTGTGCCATCCACATGAGTAGCCCTGTAGCCAATGTCTCAGACCTGCCACTGCAGTGTCTGTGGGTGCAGACTTGGACTGCCAATTCGACGTGGCAAGTGTACTCACTTGCCAGGCCCAAACCTTCCCTTTTTATATATGTAAGGCACTCCTAAGGTAGACCCTAGGTAGCCCCATGGGCAGGGTTTAGTGTATGTTAAAGGTGGGACATGTACTGATGTGGTTTACATGTCCTAACAGTGAAATATTGCCATATTCGGTTTTCACTGTTGCAAAGCCCATGTCTTTCATAGGTTATCAGGGGGGATGCCTTTAAATATCCTTAAAGTGCAGTTCCCCTTTGAGAGCAGATAGAGATCTGGAGTTTGGGGGTCTCTGAACTCACAATTTAAAAAATACATATTTTGGTAAAGTTGGTTTTTAAATTGTCTATTTGAAAATGCCACTTTTAGAACGTGGGCAGTTTCCTGCTGAAACCATTTGGTGACTGTCTGCTTGTGTATTCCCTGTCTGGATCAGACTGACAGTTGGGCTGTTTGTGAATCCTCTCTAGACAGTGACACAAAATGAGGTGTAGTCTACATATTCTGATGAGCCATCTGAGCTACAGTGGAGGGATGAGGGGTCACTTACCCCTGAATGGGCTGTGCCTGCCCTTACACAATGCAGTCTCTAACCCCTGGTGTGTGTCTATGGCTAGGCCTTGGCAAGACAGGAACTTGTGACAACAGAGCCTTTCCTTTGAAGTTTGCCTACTTCAAAGGCATAAAGGGGTATAAGTAGTGGACCCAAAACCCCATAATTTCAGATTACTTCAAGATTTGCTTCTGGAACCAAGAGGAACCTCTGCCAAGTAGAAGAGCTGAGGAGAAGTGCTGTCCCTGCCTGTGCTTTGTTGGGCTATCCTGCAGTTGCTGCTTCTGCCTGTGAAAGGGGACAAAGAGTGGAGTTAGTGGTATATTCCTGCTAGTGAAGAATCTCCAAGGGCTTGGACTGGACCTGCCTCCTGCTTTGAAGTCTCAGGGCCATCAAAAACTTCCTCTGCTGAGACTCCTGCCCTGCCAAGTGGTGCCCTATCCAGTCCCTGGGCACATGAAGGTGAAGCTGATAGAATAAGAAGTGAAATCCACGCAGAGGGAGCCGTGCAGGGAAAATGTTGATGCACCACCTGCAACGCGGCTTAAAAACGATGCGCCACCTGCCTCGTGGCTGATTTCAACGCATCACCTGCTTTGCAGCTGGAGAAACGATGCAACACCCGCTTGAGGCTGCTGAAAATGATGCAAACCCCAGGCAGGGTGGTTTTCATCACCATGCGACCAGGATTTCTCACGCATCATTGCTGGGCATCAAAGTCATCGTGAACCTGCGTGGATCCAAGGTGCCCTGTCTGGAAATCGACTCATCACTCTCTTGCAGGAGAGAAAAATGACACAGCGCCTACCCGACCGAAGAAGGAACGACACAGGGCCTCACGTGCGAGTAAGGAATCAACACATCGCTGACTTTTTCGACACATGCTCACCCTTGCAGCTTTATTTTTTATGTAAACCAGGTACTTTGTATAACAACGTTTCCATTGTTTTCTATGAAGTAAGGCTCTTTTTACTTTAAAAAATTCATAAATTGACTTGTGTATGTTGGATTTTTGTCGTTTCGGTCTTGTTTGATTCAGATAAATATTGCCTATTTTTCTAAATTGGCGTGGTGTCCATTTTGTAGTATTTTCACTGTGTTACTGTGTGTGTTAGTACAAATACTTTACACATTGCCTTTGAGATAAGCCTGACTGCTTGTGCCAAGCTACAAAAGGGGTGTCAGTGGTTGTCTAAGGAGTGCAACACCCTTACCCTGACGAGAGTGAGGGGCCCTGCTTGGACAGTGCAAACTGACTACCAAACAGAGACCCCCTTTCTAACAAGACCTGTTCTCGCCAACACTCTGTATCTTTAAACTATGTCCTGGGGACTATGACACTGTGGGAAAGTGCCTCCCACTCATCGGTATTGGGATGTGGGCCATTGACTGGAGACCCAAGGATAGAAAGTGTTGTTTAGCACTATGGCTTATTCTAGAACCAGTAACTGCACATTTAATGTGATGTCTGCACCATATTTACTTGCGGCATTTAATGGGAGAAGTTAAAATTGCATACCTGGGAAAGTGCTGATGTGTGTCATGTATTCAAACCAATATTTATGGAACATATACCCCCTGCATCCAATGTCACATTTTAATCCCACATTGATTGCACTACTTAGTGATTCATGTCATTTTGGTTTATGCTATATAGGATATACTATGTTTTGATATAATCTTATGTGGAGTCTTTTTTGCGCTTTATGCATTGTGTTTATGTGTGAGTGTGTTGTGTAAAAGCTTTACACATTGACTCTGATGAGCCTACCTGCTCTGCACCAAGCTACCAGATGGTGAGCACAGGTATTCTTTGGTGTGTAACTTACTTGCCCTGACTAGAGTGGTGGGTTCTGCCTGGCTTAGGTGTATACCCCAGCCAATGAGAAACCCCATTTCTAACAGGCATGCTCTGCGCAGAGCACAATAGTCTAACATGTTCCGAAATAATAACAAAATCCCCCAAAAACATTAACTTCATAGGCATTTACTCTTGCAAATAACACATCCTCCTATAGCAATAACAATGTCATAACAATCATCTGTAATTTGAACAAAGCATGCAACCTTGTAGGATCTACCAGGTGAGTCACAATCTCATATTTTAGGACCAGAACAGCATGGCATGACCAAAGCACTACTTGCTGTGTGCTGTGACACTTTAAAACTTCCCTGGGGGTGCTGTAGGCGCACAGATTGTAGTAGGGAACATTAAATCCCATATATCGATGGGGCAGAATGTTGTTACCACAATATCAAGGGAGAAAATATCAACAAGTAAATGCACAGAGAGAGGCAAGGATTTACTATTCTTAACTCAACATCTACATATTTTGAAGATATATAAATTGCCAAAGTGCCTATCTTTCTATATTTTGTCCCTCGATATTCTTTCAACAATATTCTGTGCACTGACATTTAGGACTCTATATGCCCAGCCTACACCGGAGGGAATTCACTTCTGATGAGGCACTAGGAACCTGCCACTCACTGAAGAAGTAGAGGAGCTAATCATCCCAAATTGTGATAGATTGACTTGGTGCCGTGCAGAAGTGTACAATGGCATTGTGACAGCCTGCAGAAAGGAACAAATGTTCTATATAATGCATAAATCCTTATTTTAGTACCCGAATGTCCCTCTTGGAGGAATAATTCTGTAATTATGGGCAAATCTCTTTCTCGCCCCCTTGCCCCAAACTGTAAACAAATTGTCCTATTCATCCATTACATTCTCCCTCCTATCTTTGCATTGTGGTTTCTCCTGGCCAACCCCCAAACAGCATATTGTTACATGAATACCACCGAATGTATTTAGAAATGTCCCTTTAATAAAAACAAGTTTGATGTCACGCTCTCTGTATCTACCTCTGTGGTGTATCAAATGTTTAAATGAGGAGCATTGTATTAGAATGTATATGGATTTATATGGCAGAGCATGCCCATTCATGTTTTAAATTATCAAAATATGTTAATGTAATCACATAATCCGAACGTGATAATGTGGTTTTGTGTCAAAGGTCTTGTGATCTTTGTAGATGGCAAGGACAACCATGAGATGTTCTAGACCTGATATTCTATGTGCAAATAATCTCACTATAAGGCCAGAAAAGGAAATGAACAGACGGAGCAATCTTTCAGGAGAAGGCGTTTATAAAAAGGGCTGATTAAAGGGAATGTTGTTCATTAGGCTGGAAATCATTTAATGACTTTCCAGCATATTAAACAGTAAGAGAATATTAATGGGCATTTTTTACAGACACAAGCAAAATATGAATAAGTCAATGTGGCCATAAACACAAAGAATAATTTAGAATCTCTTCCACGTGTTCAATAAATTATAGATTTTATTCATATTGATTTCTTAATGTTCACAAAATAAAGATTTAAGTGAGGCAGATGAAATTCCCTTTCATGGGAGAGAAATTGGTGCAATGTGTGGCCCTGAACTGAGTTTTTGGAGTTCAAACCAGTGGTTAATTTGTAAAAATGTAAAAGCCAGGGCCGAAGGTATTTCTTAGGAGGCCACCGCAGGTCGCAAGACCCACTAGCACATTGCCAGGCCTACTAAAAGCCAGCTCAATCACTGCCTGCTAATCATCACATTTAGACGACCTAGCCAACTAGTACATATGTTTCATTAAAGTACAGGGAATTGTAAAACACTATACTGATTTTAAAAAAAGGCAGACAGTGCCACCATATGGGAGACTGTTGTAACTAAGTGCAGTGTTTAGAAATAAGTGGCTTAGCTGAGCACCAGCAAACACCAGCCCATTTTAAGCACAGGTTCAATTGCTATGTGAAGTTATTGTGTGTTAAATCTCTGTGGCATGTTTGGGGATTGCCTCTCAGCATTTGTAGATTTTTCAATATTTAATTTCCAGTCTCATACAAGAGCGAATGGCATCAAACAAAGCTTTCTCCGTCTCAGGGATAGAAGCAAAGAAATGTAGTGAGTAGGAGGACCTCTTGTTCTTGGTGGTTGGTTTGCCCTTCCCAGCATTAGGGTTTCTTTATTTTTTATTTATTTTGTGTATCTATAAAGTGTGAACTGTTTCCTAGAAAGGCATCTGGGGCTGGCTCTATTAGACTAAACTATGAGACTTGGCGTAGAGCTAACAAAGCAGCATAAAGCCTAGCTTTTAGGGCTTTCTTAAAAGCAAAAATGTGGCTAAGGTCACGGAGCGAGGATGGCTGTGGGTTCTACATACCAGCAGCCGTCATAGGGAAGGATCTTCCACCAGCTCGGCTCTTCTTAATCGTGGGGATGTTAAATGAGATCAGCATTGGAAGAACACAAAGTTCTATGGGGAATGTAGCGTTTTAGTTTATTACGGAGAAGGAGAGGCCCAACTTGGTAAGGCCAGGGTGGCTGTGGTGGATGAGCTTTGAAGAAAAGAAAGTGCTTTGCGCAGATGGTGCGCAATACAGACTTTGGCTGAGATAGCCTTGTGCTCCTGAAAACAGTTCATTACTGAAATCAGTCTGCTCAAAATACCACTCTGAACTACCTGAGAATGGAGGTGTCATCAATGATGTCATTTGAGATGTCATCAGTTATATTATCAGAGATGTATCTGACCATGTCATGAATGATATAATATGTGAGGTCATGAGCAGTGCATAGCGAGAGCACAAGTTCTAGTCAGCTTAGTATATAACTGGCAAATATTTTGTGTTTTTGTAGTGGTGTGTAGGACGCTAGCAGAGGTAACTGAGTTTTTTGTAACTTCGCACTCCGCTTGGACCACAGAGTTATCCAAAAAACTCCGCTGGCCCTGCCAGCAGAGCAGTGCTCACCCGGTGCGTGCTGCAGCCCATTATGGGCTGCACAGTGCAAGCACCGACAGTCTGCACTTGCACTGGACTGCAGTGTTCACCAAAGCACAGGAGGCAGCTGCTGGAGAGGTCTCGGCGTCGCAATCGGACCCCGAGAAAGACCCGGGTAAGTCCTCGTCTCTTTCTCATTGTTTTGTCATTGTTTGTGCACACTGGTGCATAAACAAGGACTGAAACAGCAGCTGTCGATGCCTATGGACCTGGCCTGAATTTAGGCCAGGGCGATAGGCAGTGAAAGCTGCCATTTGAGGCCTCTTGCGCACCGGCCTGCCCCGTGTGCATTGCACACGGGGCAGGCCGGTGCGCAAGAGGCCTGGTAGCTTTTGCTGCCTACGGCCCTGGCCTGAATTCAGGTGCAGGCCATAGGCAGAGAAAGAAAGCTGCCGTTTCAGGGCTCTTCTCCACCGGCCTGCCCAGTGTGCACTGCACACGGGACAGGCCGGTGCAGAAGAGGCCTGAAATGCCAGCTTTGCCTATGGCTCTTCTGAATGTGCCCATCTCGGAAGAGCTAAGCAGGATCGGACCTGGCTGACCCGGGCCGACCCTGCTTAGCGCTTCTGAGATGGGAGCATTCAGGAGGACTCCTCAGGGCACGGACTCCGGCTTTGCGGAATTCCACAGAGTTGTTTTTCAACTCCGTGGAATTCCGCAAAGCCAGACTCCATTCACTCCATCCAGGACTGATTTTTTGAGTTTAAAATGTTGCAGTATAACTGACATTCTCACTTAAGTATAACAGCACTTTAACTTTATTTTTTTTCAGTGAATTTCTATGGTTTTGTAACGTAAAGTAAGATATCGCTACCATATCTAACTGTAAGTAGTAGTATCTTGGCTACTTAAGGAGCTTGAGAATGTTGAGGTCCTGGGCTCTCAGTGAAGAATAACAAAGCATGGCAACCTGAGGGTAGTAAAGGCTTCCCATCGAATGTGGTTTAGGTATTTGGAGGGAATGGGCTGTTCACATATTCTGCACACCAAGAACAAACAGTGCTTAATAGGGATTGGAGAGGTACTGGCCTGTTAATAAAAATCTCTGTGCAGGGTGAAGGCTGTGCATAATAGGGTTTGGTGAAGGATCCACCTCTCCATTAAAACCTCTCTACAGAGTGAATGATGTGTATAGTAGGATTTGACGAGAGGCGGACCTCTCTGTGAAGACCTCTCTACAGGGTGAAGGTTGTGCGCATTAGAGTTTGCTGAAGGACTCGCCTTTTCTTGAAGACCTCTGTGCAGGACAAAAACTGTGTGTAGTTGGATTTGATGAGGAACTGGCCTGCATGCAAATACTTCTATTTAGGGTGAAGGATGTGCATAGCTAGGTTTGGTGTGAGTCTTGCTTCTCCGTAAGGACTCTTTTTTTTTAGGGTGAAGGCTGTGCATAGTATTGTTTTCTGATAGACTGACCAATTCACTGAGACCTTTGTGCTGGGTGAAGGTTGATGAGAGATTGGACTGTCCACAAACACCCCTGTCTAGGTCAAAGTCTGTGTGCAGCAGGGTTTGATGTTGGACTGGTGTATCCACCAAGATCTCTGTACAGGTTGAAGGCGGTGTGTATCATTTTAAATAAAGTAGACCAATTGGCTTTGTCCGTGGGTTCACCACATCAATATATAAGGCATGCTTATTGGCTTTGTAAAGAGGCACATCACTATATAAAACAAACCGACTGGCATTGTCAAAGTGTTCCGCACTATAAAAACAATAGCCACATGTTGAAAGTCAACATCATATCTGTGGAATCAGTGCCATGCTTAAATTTATCATTGTTATTACAAAAAGCATTTCAGTGTTTACCAAAAATCATTCTCTGCACTGTACTTCAAATATAGCATTGAAAATCAAAATAGCAAGGCCCTGATTTATACTTTTTTTGCACCGCATTAGCGTCATTTTGTGACGCAAAAGCGGCACAAACCTTGTATACGCCGCTTTTGTGTCAAAAAGTGACGCTAATGTGGCGCAAAAAAAGTATAAATCAGGGCCCAAGTGGCTGTGTTTTTCTTATGTCACTTCACATAATGCAGTCATAGGACCAACCTCTAGATGTCCCACTAACCCTGACCTGTAGATCAAAAAATCCAGCTCTGAGAGTGCTTGAAAATGAAGTCAAAATTTTCCCCAGGTCATACATTCTAGGGAGGGGGCTACACCTACTGCAGCCCTGCGGCCCATCGCAGAAACCTTGGTGGTGCCCCATCCCACCTTGAGGCACCAGAAGGAAGAAAAATATGTTAATTAGCTCTTGCAGATCATTAAGTGGTGCTCCAGGGCTGGAAAGCAATAAAAAATAATGAATGGCTGCTTTGCTCTACTTTTACTTTAGGCAACAGCTTCCCACCACAGTATTTCCCTTGTGTCTGCCTTTTTTCTTAGGTATGAGTGCCATGGTCATGGGAAGTGTACAAATGCCCCCGCAGCCCTGCTGGCTCCTCACATTCATTGCTTTCCAGGGTCTGGGAGTCAGCATCCTGGTTTCAGCTCTGTTGACTTCTCTTTCGGCTCCTCAAGTGAATAGAAGCTGCCATTGTGACCCTCTTTTCTTGATGTGGGCCTTGGGGCTGGGGTCCCGGGGTCTGCCATGAAGTGTGGTTTTGGGGACTTGGATAGGGAGGGGGTCCCACACATGCATCCTTCCCATAATATTTATTTTAGAAAGTGCAGTGACCCCCGGGCCCTGGCACACACCAGGGGCTTTATAAAGGAAAAGGGTGGTCCAGCTCTTTTTCTTTTTTGTAGTTGTTCTTGTGGTACCACAGTGCTCCAGCAGTACCACAGAACCATTTTTAGGGTTGAGCCTGCCTGTACATGCGCTAGCGCATGAGTCTCACTTGCGAGACTCTGTTGTGTACAGTAAAGGTCTTGGAGCCCACATGTCGCTCACCATTTGTTGTTTTGCGTGGCACTCTTCTTTACAGCCACGTAATCGTTAGGGCAGGCCCGGCACCATTTCCGTTCCTCTGTGTGGAGCAGGGACCAAGCACTGACTGATTCACCTTAATTAGTGCCTGTCCAGTGGTCCTGATATGCTTGAGGTACTATTATGTTCTTTTTAACCGGTAGTATCCAGCAACAGAAGGCTTGTGACTAGCAAAAATGTGCAGAGCAGGACAAATAAAATTGCACATTTTTAGTTTTTTTAATCCAACTCTCTTTCTTTTTGCAAAGTCGCCTTTTCTCACTTTCCACTCATGTTTTCTTTTGTTTTTGCTTGTAGGCGTTCTTTTCAAAAGATGATGATTAACTTGTTTGAAATATTGCAAAGCAACATTGCTTCTTTATTATATGCAATTTCTCATATGATGCTTTAACACATAATCGTGCTGTACACCCTAATCCACCTGTGACAGTGTGTCTGTTACTGACTGTCCCACGTACAGAGTGGGGGCGACAGACGAGTACCCTGGGGGTACTAAGAAGAGCAATGTCCGGCCTCTTAACCCAGAAGTAGAGGGTGTCGACGCGGGACTAGAAGGCGGAAAAAGGTGAGAGACACCAGAACAGGCCAGCAGAGAGGAAGATGGAGGAGGAACAGACGCGCCATGTGAAGAAAGAAACTGCCGGGCCCCAAGGAGCGGCGCGGTGATAAGGGAGCGAGAGGAGGACGAGTAGCGAACGGACACGCCAAGTGAAGAGAGTAGCTGCCCCGTCCAAAAGAGCGACTCGATAGAAGGAAAACCAAACGAAGCTGGGGAATATAGTTTCCCTGCCGGAGCCGAGGCAACCTCACAGAGAAACGCGATCACCCGCCACGTCCCAGGAGGGATGTGGCTGCTACAGGTACTGGGGTTCTTGCCACAATTGTGTTCAAACATTAAAAATAAAAAGGGGGGGGGGGAGAATGGAAAAGAGAAATTCAGGACATATAAAAACATAAGGGACTGGACTGTTTTTTTTCCCTTTTTGCTAGCTTCTCACTGCCTCACTATTCACCCAAAACACCTAGACTAGAATATAGATATATAGGCACAAACCTCACTAGTCCCACTTCCCCTTCCCCCCCCCTTATTCCCACCAGGTATAAACAATCTATTCTAGGAAGAAAAGAGGTACTTACCTCCTCCACATTTTTTTTCTTTTTTTTGACCTCCATGTTCTCGGGAGCTGTGCCTCTGAGACTATAGAAGAGAAAAGGAGAAAACAACAAGAATCACCAAGAATATTCGCCTGAAGAAAAGATCACAAGAACAGAAGAGACGAGTAGAACAAATTAAGAGAGGGAGGACCAAGAAAGATAAAAGAACAGATATAGGGATAAATAAGTAATAAAAATAAAAGAAGTATCCTTGCATTTCACTATAAGAATCGCATGATTTCTCTTTGTCCTACTTTTATCCGATAGAAACAAAATACCTCATATATACACCCACAACACACCCCACTCCAATCCATCGCAATCCACCCCACTTTACCCCACACCAATCCAGCACACTCCAATCCAAGACACTCACCCCAATCCATTCCACTCCAATGCACCCCACTCCACTCCAGTCCACCCAACCCACTCCAATGTAATCTGCCCCACTACAATTCCCCCCAATCTAATAAAAAACAAGCTGCCCCACTCCAATATAAAACAAACTGCCCTAATCCAATCTGCCACACTCCAATCCACCCCAATCTGCCCAACTCCAATCCAAAACAATCTGCCCCAATCCAATCCAAAACAATCAGTCCCACTCCAGCCTACCCCAATCAAAAACAAACTGCCCCACTGCAATCTGATGCACTCCAATGAAAAATATTTATCCCACTCCATTCTGGCCCACTGCAATTCAAAACAATTTGTCCCACTCAAATCCTCCTCGCTCCAATCTACTCCACTTCACCCCAAAACAATCTGCTGCACTCCAAACGCCCCACTCCCATCTGCCCCACTTCAATCCAAAACAATCTGTCCCACTCTTACGGAGTCCACTCCAATCTTCCCCACTTCAATCTGCCCCACTCCATTCTCAAACACTTCAGTCTGCCCCACAATAATCCAACACAACCTGCCCCACTCCAATCCAATCCACAACACTCTTTCCCAATTCATGCCACTCTAATCCACCCCACTCCCAACCAATTCAACCCACTCCCATCCAATCCAACACACACCAACTCAATCCATCCCACTCCAACCCACCCCACTCCAATCCACCCTAATACAATCTGACCCACTCCAATCTGACCCTCTCCAATCCAAAAGAATCTGCTCTAGTCCTTCCTGCTCATTTCAATCCAAAACAATCTGTCCCATTCCAACCCACCCCACTCCAACTTGCCCCATTCTAATCCAAAACAATCCACCCCACTACAATCTTCCAAACTCCAATCCAAAGCAATCTGCCCCACTATAATCTGTCCCCATTCCAATCCAAAACAATGGGCCCCACTCTAATCTTCCACACTCCAATCCAAAACAATCCTCTCCACTCCAACCTGTCCCACTCCAATCCATTTCAATCTTCCCCACTCCAGTCTGTCCCACTCCAATCTGCCCCACTTTAATCCAAAACAATCTGCTCCACTCCAACCTTCTCCACTCTAATACCACACAAACCACTCAAATCCAAAACAATCTGCCCCACTCCAATCCAATGCATCCCAATCCAGTCCACCCACTCCATCCCAATTCACTCCACTCCAATCCACCACAATCCACCCCACTACAATCCAGTCCACCACACACCAATCCAATCCACCCCAATCCAGCCCCGTCCAATCTACCCCACTCCAATCCAATACACCTCATCCCAATCCAATCCACCCCACTCAATTCCAATTCATACCACTCCAGTCCATTCCATTACATCCCACTCCACTCCAATTCAGCCCACACCAATCCAATTCACCTCACTCCAATCCATCCAACCCCACTCCAATCCAACCCGCCCTATCCCGACCCACCCCACTCCAATCCACCTCATTCCAATCAAGTCCCCAACTATCCAATCCACCTCACTCCGATCCAACCCACCCCACTCCAATGCAATCCACTTTAATCCACCCCACTCCAGTCCAATACAGTCCACATTAATCTGCCCTATTCCAGTCCAAGCCAAATCACTCCGAACCACCTTAATCTACCCAACTTCAATCCAGTCCAGCCCTCTACAATCAATCCACCCCACACCAATCCTAGCCACTCCACACCCGAATCCAATCCAACCCATCACATTTTGATCCACCCCACTCCAATCAAATCCTCCCCACCACACTCCTATACACCCCACTCACTCCAGTCCACCACACTGTACTCCAATCCACCCATTCTATCCCAAACCCATCCATCCACCCCACCCCAGTCCAGTCCTCCCCACACTAATCTAATCCACCCACTCCAGTCCAATTTAATCCACTCCACCCCACCCCAATCCACCCAACTCCAGCCTATCACTTCAAACCAAACCACCCACCCCAATCCAATATAATCCAGCCCAATCCCATCCACCTCACCCTATTTCAATCCACCCCACACCAATCCACCCCGCACCAATCCACCCCACTCCACTTATTCAAACCCACCCCATCCAAATCCAATCCACCCCACTCCACTCCAATCCACTACCTCAATCCACTCCAACCCACTCCACCCCACTCTACTCCAGTTTACAGCACTCTCTGCCACTGAACGCTACTCCCCTCTACTCATCTCTACCAGATTCTACCCTTCCTCCTCGGCTCTACATCATTCCAGCAAATTCACTCTATGACACTCTACTTCCCCACTCCACTCTAAAACTCCATTCCACCAACTTTAAGACATGATGAACAGCAGCCACACTGGTGTACAACGCGACAAAACACATTGCCAAAGCCAATAGCTCTTGTATAGGTGAGACCGATTGGCTTTGAAAATGCTTGTTTTTTTGTGGCCACGGGGGCTCCCTCCTGGACCAATCCCCAATAAAGCCGATCAGAGTATCCCCTTTCTGCCCCCACCTAAATGTAATTTCTTTTCTTTCCTGGACACGAGGACTGAGTTCCCAAGTCCCAAAACGGCTCTCAAATATCATTGTTGATGTCAGCAGTAAATCACATCTCATCTTCTGATCTCCTGGTCCTGCCAAAGTACCTTGGCACTAGATATCTATACATTTTCAACCTCAGTTTCTCAAAAACTACTGAAAACACCAAAACACAAAAAGCACACTTTCATTGTTTGAGATCTAGCTTTCAGGGATCCAAATCTAGTTTTCTGGCAAATTTGGTATAATTCTGTTGTAGCGATGTTCAAAAATAATTATGGAAACTGCATGAGGAAATTTCCTTTTGGGATCCCTCTTTTTCTCACCCCTTCTGGAGGGATCACCGCGAAATGGATTTCTTGGTTTGCTAATAACTTTGGTGCTGTTTCATGAATCTTCACAAAATGTAGTTTAAAAAGTCTCATTTACCTGAGCTTCTTCCCAGAAAGTTTCAGGGTGATCCATCAAGCGGGGACTAGAAAAAGGGAGGTCCCAAAAAGTGTTTTCCCTTGCAATTGTCCCTAGGAAAAATTAATAGTGATACTACAAAAACGGCTAAACAGAATTACAACAAATTTGGCAGAAAGCTAGATCTTGCTATAGAAAGGGTGCTTTTTGTGATTTGGAGTAAACCCATTCAGTAGTTTTTTTGTGAAATGAAAGTTCAAAATGTATGTTTATATCACATCATGGATTATCCATGGATCCAACAGATCTAAAGATAAGATCGGATCACCTGTCTCCATGTCAACATAGATGTAGCAGCAACCATTTCAGGACGAGGGGCTCAGTCCACTGACCTGAAAGAAAAGGTAAAAAACAAACACTTAGAAGGGTATGTTAGGGATACCCTGTCTCACTAAGCCTGAGGAAAATGTCCCAGAAGGACCCGCCCCCGCGGAGCCAAAATGATATGTTTTCTTTTGGACAGGACCGTGGATCCATGGAGGATCCAATGAATCATGGTCTTGAAAAAAAAAAGCCAGGCTTCTGTCCTATTTGATTTTTTTATTAAAGCTTTTTGAAAGTCTAAAAGACAATCACTTTTATTAAATATTGAACTATGTAAATTAATGAAGTATATATTTCATTATAGTTATTTGATATTTTTTACAAAGAAAATACAAGTGTTTTACATTTGTTGATATCCTGACACCTTCGTAAAGCCAATAGGCTGACTTTTTATTTATTTTGGTGTTCTGTCGCTTTCGTGAAGTCAGCAGCTCTGCCTCACTTAAAATGACAACCATTATATTTAGATATGCACACCTGTGGGGGTTTGGGTACCAGGCCTGCACCCAACCACCCCGCTGTGACTGGCTAATGTGCAGCGCAGCATTTGGCCACCAGTGGGGTTTGGGCACAGGACCTGGCCCGCGGCCAACCCCATGACCGGAACGGCCAAAGGTGTTATGTATCTTAATAAAACCTTCTCTATATGCTAAAAAAACAAGTAATTCACTGAAAAAAACAGAGGTTAAAGTGACGGTATAGTTAGGTATGGTCATATCCTACCTTGCAATAAAAAAACAAATCTTCGAAATTCACTGAAAAAACTAAGATTAAAGCAAAATTAAGCAGCATATTTAAGAAAAGTGGCACTGCACACAGTGCAGCACCACTTTTCTTCCGCCCCTTAGCGTCCCCTTAATGCCACCATTTGGGCGCCAAATTTTCAATACAGCGCACCATGACAGTAGTTAGAGGACTAGCGTCTGAATTGTTTTACGCTAGTCCAGTGTTTTGCAGGATTAGCGTAAAAAATTCTGACGCTAATCCTGCAAAGATCCCAGAGGCCCATTGTAAGCAATGGAAGCCTACTTTTAACGTCTGCTCTGAGCAGGCATTAAAAGTGCTGAAAAAAATGGTGCAAGGATGTCTCTTCGATTTTGGCCCCCCTAACAGCGGAACGCCCCCTTTGCACACATTGTGCCTGGCGCAGGCATAATGTAGCACAAAGGGTTACAAAGTGGCGCAATGCATGCATTGTGCCACTTTGTAAATTTGGCGCAGTGTTTTTGGCCTTCTAACGCCACAGTGCAGCAACACTTTTCTTGCGCCCTTTAGCGCCCCCCTACCACCACCATGTTTGCGCCCTTGTTCAAATTCGGCACACCATGGCGAAGGGTAGGGGGAAATAGTGTAATTTTTTTTTTACGCTATTGATGAACTCCGCTGAAGTGGTGCCAACATTTTGGCGCTACTCCTGCAGAGTACATGGGGGTCCCCTTTTAACGCCTGCTCTGGCGCAGGCATAATGTATCGCAGAGGGTTACAAAGTGGCGCAATGCATGCATTGCGCCACTTTGTAAATATGGCGCGTCATTTTTGGCCTTCCAAAGCCACATTAGCGTAAAAAAATGACACTAATATGGCGTTGGAATGTCGGTAGGGGCTCTTAAAAATGCCCCTTTGTGTTTCAGAGAGAGGTCTCAGACCGTCACCTTTGTGATCACTTTCTGTGTGACCACATGGTCCAATCGTGCTTTCGTCTTCCCTGCCCCAGTAGTGAAGGTGAACAAACAGCCCTGCATTTGCTTATGCGCTCGACAGCACTGAAAGAACAACATCATTATATAGTGACGTGCTGTCATCTATCCACCGGTGGCTGCACCGTGCATTCTTCCGCATTTATTGGCACATGATTTATGAATGGAAGCAGTTAAATATTACAAGTTTCTTATTTTTATAGCTTGCCTTTTACCAGCGGTCCCCTTTCCTTGCTTTTCGTCCATTATGAATTTCTCCATTCTGCATTTGGTGATCATTCTTCGTGACAACCTAAATGTGTACTGCATTATTTGCGAATTAGAGAGCAATTTATTTTGAATCTCAGAAAATTACTTTTTTCTCTGCGTGGTTTTGCAGACCATCCATTTTCGGGTTTATCTATTGCCTCCTCCTTGTCACAGAAACCCTAACAGATATTTCATTCGGATATGAATAGCAATATTGGAGAAACTATTTCAAATGGAAAGATTCAGATTTAAATGCGGCCAGAAGGGCAAAAAAAACTCCAAGTGACAGGGTGCTTTTTTTTCTTTTGTTTTTCTATTGCTTAGATGGAAAACCATTAGGTTCTTTACCAGAGCCTCTGGCGACTTTTAGTCTAGAATGAAATGCTTTTGTTTTCTTTAGGTGCGTGGATTTTAGAGCTCTGGTTTCCATCTTCGGCATGGTAATGGCTGACGTGTGACCGAGTTACCTTCATGGAGGAGGGATCACGTCCTATTTTTTAAAATGTTTAATTACATCATACTATGCCACAAGAAAAAGTTTTAAAATGTTCCCATATATTGAACATCAGTGGCGGCTGCCGCAAATCTCAAGGGGAAGGGTGGCAGCAAGGGGCAGGGGAATTAAAATCAGACGCGGGCCGACCTTTAGGGCAGAGGGGCCACGCCCCCCCACCTTTTGCCCCTTATGAAGAGCGTCTGTCAGGCTGAACAAAGGTCAGCCTGACAGACACTCTTCATGTTCAGGTCAGGCAGCCAGGAGCAGACATGCGCGATTTGCACAGACTCCTGGCTGCCTGAGCTGAACTTTGCTGGGCTGAGGAGGTCACAGCTCCAATGGGCGTGACCTCCTCGGCTCAGCAAAAGTGCCTCAAGGCTCTCCCCTGAGTGACGAGGAAAGCGTCACCCATTGACTTCGGCCTGGGTGCTTCAGGTTTAAGCCCTGAAGCGCCAAGGGTGAGTGTCAATCAGTGACACTTCGTCACAGAGTGGGGTGGGTCAGCAGTCTCACTAACCCCATACCACTCTGTGACGAGGCTGAGACTGCTGGAAGGCAGCAGTCTCAACTCTCCTGGGACATCCGAGGCTGAAGGTAAGTGTGCGTGTGTGTGATCTTTTAAAATGAATGTTTGGTGCCTGAGTGCATGTTTGAATGTTATGAGTGTTGTTACTGGATGTGGGTGCGTGCGTGCGTGTGTGTGTGAAAGAATGAGTGTGTGTGTGTGATCTTTTAAAATGAATGTTTGGTGCGTGCGTGCATGTTTGAATGTTATGAGTGTTGTTAATGGATGTGCGTGCGTGTGTGTGTGAAAGAATGAGTGTGTGTGTGATCTTTTAAAATGAATGTTTGGTGCATGTGTGCATGTTTGAATGTTATGAGTGTTGTTAATGGATGTGCGTACGTGCGTGCATGTGTGTATGAAAAAATGAGTGTGTGTGTGCTTTCCGCCCACCCCCTCCCTCCTAAAGCTGCCAGCCGCCAGTGATAAAAATTAAATAAATAAATAAAAACGTACCATTTGCCGTCGCCACCGCCTCCTGCTGCGTTGCTCCTCCTCCTTCCCTCTAAGTGGTGTCCCTGCACTCACTGGGACACCAGCACAGGCTCCCCAGCAATCCTGGTGCTGTTTTCATGCTGAACCTAGCATGAAAGCAGTGTCAGGATTGGTCTGAGTGGCTTGGACTGCCGCTCAGACATAACCTTCAGGCCTGTGCAGTTTTCTCCAGCCCAGCCGTTAAACACCGTTGGGCTGGAGAAACCTAAGTGTGCATGTGTGTTTGGCTGGCCTGAGACAGCCGGCCAAACACACATGCGCCCTTGGGTGCACTCTCTCCTCTTCTCCCCTCCCCCTCCCGTGGCCCAGCCTGTCCCTCCCTAAACATGCTGCTGGCTGAGCCATCAGCTGAAAGATGAAACGATAATTAAATATTGTTTTATCTTTCCGCTCGTGGCTTAGCCAAGGGGGCAACGCTCCTTTGCCATTGTGAAGGAGCCGCCCCTGTTGAACACATAAAGAGAACAGCACAACACAACAACATAACAGGTTGTTATGCATGAAAAACTGACAATGATGAAACATCATAGAGACAGATCACAAAACATCTTAGACTGGCGCACTAATTCATACCTTAGGTGGTAATTTAAGGTGGTGCATCCTCCAAACATCTTCAACCACTATATTATGAAACAGGATTTTAGAGGTGGTATTATGAGACAAGAACATTTGTGAACATTTACTGTGTGGAATTTTGTGGTGGTGGGGTGATCTGTTGCCTTTTCCGCTGCATTTGTGCTATGTGATCTTACTCTATTGCAGCTGTTTTGTTGTTTTCTCCTTTGACAACATTAGGGGGCGAGCGCAAAGCGATCTGTCCCCCTGTAGTAATCTCTCTTTGGGTTTCCGACCACGCTCATGTCAGGTCAGTCACTTTCATTGGTTCGTGGGCTTGCCTTTTAAAATCCGCTTGTTTTCATTTGTGAAATGCATGCATACGTCATGCCTTCTCTGGTGTTTAGCCCACCTACACAGCAACAGTAAACTACTGAAAACATACGAGGCTCGATGTTTTCAGCATGTTTTCCGGACGACTTTATCTGTTTATTTTCCACGTGCTGGGGTTTACATAGCGCCATCGTGCTCAGTTTTTCCGTTTTCAATTTCAGCACGATCGCGCTGCAGTTTACACAGTGCGATCGCGCTCCGTTTTTTTTCTTTTAATTTATGTGGCAAGAAAAGTCTGGTTAGGAGTTTACAACACTAATAGCTCTAACTCGAGCAAATGCGAGACCCGTTGCATTGAAAATGCTTGTTAATTTTGTATCTATGCTGCTTTGTGTTTTGTATTGTGTTATGGTTTGTTTCTTACTCTAGATATGTCAACAAATGTTGCCACATTTCTGTACAAAAGCAGCACATGATTTTAATCCTATTCCAGCTCTTTAACTATTTAAGGCACAACTTAGCTCGAAACTGGCAGAGTCTAGGTCTTAGATTAATTTCCCAGTGCTCTCCTTACATAATGTGGGATGTCTCATAATATAAGTGCATATAAAGCAAGTCGGGCCTATTATGGAGGAAGGCAGAGGAGGCATTATCCACCTCATAGTTGACCTATTCACAAATTGATCATGGTACCAAATCCGTCCCAGTGTATCCCTAAGCGGTACCAATCCCTTCCATGCTCCCCTAACAACCCCAATTCGGCTACTGCATGTTTCATGTCTGCACAATAATCTCCCCAGCTGTCTTCTGGATTTTGCATGCGATGAAGTGAGCCACTAAAATGGTCTTCATTCTTCTATCACAGACCAAGTGTCTACACAGAGAATGTGTGGCTCAGAGGTAACTTACACATTTAAGGAGCAGAGAAAAGAGAGCTCCAATCAACCAAAGTTGCAAGTCTTTTTTATTCATAGGTTCCGAGACACTTGCACTACTTCTCCTTATGTTTGTATTTTCTCAAATCAATCACAAATCCACTGAACCTGTATAAATTAAACATAGCTTTCCCACATTGATATGGAAGGATAAGAGAAAAGTGTTTAAAAAAATCATCACCCATAACCCTCAATTTTCACCCTATTTTTCCTCTATGTGTGTCGATGAAGGACCAAGGCTATTTAAGACTAGTGAAAATCCTCTTGGTAATTGAGCATGGTGCACGAGCTAATAGGTGTGTTTGACAATCAGTGAGTTCACCAGTATTTAAAAGTCACTTCTGAGGCAACTGGTGAAACGTTAGTAGGGCATAGCAAACCAAAATGGCCAAATCAGCACTTTGTACTTTGTGCTCACCTATGCCAAAAAGCCAATGACTGGTGGAATGTGTCACTTATGATCTGGAACAAACGCATTGCTCCTAATCGTCTAGTTGGGATAGTGTTGTCTAGCATTGATCCAGGTCTGCCAGATTGATGCCAAATTTTCACGACATCCAAATGAATCACATTTACACACACTGATGCTAAATGAAAAGATGGACCTTCTCAATGTTTATCAGGAACATCTGTCATGGATCCGTTTTATTTTTGACCTATTTTGGGCCACACCTGAGCATAATTTTGCAATTGCCTTGCCATTGATTCGATTGATGCTGATACTAATAGCCTCAACAGAAAAAGGCAATGTCTGCTTTTAAGATAAGCTCTTTCCCTCCAGCCCAGCTGCCAATTGGTCAAAAGTCATGATGGTGACTTTCAAGCCAGCGTTCAAGTCCCTGAATGCTTAGCACAATGAGGTTAAATAACTGAACTGGCTGAAAATCGCCCTCCTGACAAGGGTCAGTTAAAAGACATGCAGAGGTTTTTATAGCAAACGTATTCCCGTCCCAACTATAAATAAGGCAATAAATCACTTTATAATCCCCTACTATGGAAAAATGGAGACACCTGGACAAATTCCTAAGAGGGCAAATGTGAGTGCTAACAACACACAAATAGTCCCTGAGTATTTGGGCTTTTACCTGGAATATCACCTTATACCTTCCCGTTCACAACTTGCATGATTCCACTATACTAAGCAGGACATTCACCACCTCTTTAACAAAACGAGACACGTGCAAAGTTCATAGCAGGGAGCAATTCAACTCCCAGTAATCCATGGCCAACAAATTCATTTCTCACATCTAACCACCAGCAACAAACAGCATACCAACTGGGCAAGTGGCTGCCAACTCTTCCATCAGTTTTTCTATTCCTCCCAAAAAGTATCACTGTTGCAAAACATAATTCCCAATGTATATTTACTCAAATGGCATCACATCCTTATTTACACAAACAATCCACCCCAACTAGTAGAGATTATAACTTTTCGAGTGTTTCTTGGTGCTGTTATACACGTTTTAGGTTTCCGTCCCTATACAGTGCTGTGACTCAACCATACGATCAACATAGCATAGTCTTTTTATTCAATATAAGGATGCACAACATGACACCTATGTCAACACAAAATCGATGTGCAAATGACCTCCAGGGAAATCCATTCAATTTGCACCATTCTGGCCTTCATAAACTGATTACTACTAACAGATGCCATTTTAGTGTCACTGTCTTTTACAAAAATGTTAGTGATTACTGAATATATAAAGTACACTCGGGAATGACTTAATTAATTTGGAATTAATTGGAAGTAGTTAATTTGGAAGTAGGGTCCAAACCCACCTGTCTGGAGGCTCACCTGCAAACAGTGATTTAAGTGATATAGAAAAATGTTGGGCAGTCGGGAAAATTAACATAAGTAAAGTAGCAAAACTAGGAAATCTTTCCAAGAGACGCGGCCTATCTATTTAAGGGTGAGACTTAAAACCTGAAAATTAAAAACCTCTGCTTCACACAGTGTGCTCTCTCATCATTATTGTGGTCTCTCTCTGTGTTTTCTCGTATTGCATTTAGACAAATAAGACAACAAGGTGCATTGGCTTAAAACGAGCCAGACCTATTGGCTTTGATGATGTTTGTTTGCAGTATTAATTAAATGAGCAACAACGTTTTTTGTTATTAATTATAATTGAAAATGTTACAGTTCTGAAAATTTGAGACTGTAATTTAAACAATACTGAGGTCTGTAGAAGGGGTAGTAGGGTGTCTCGTCATGCCTTTTCTCTTCACAATGCTTTCTACTACAGTCACTCACTATTAGACACTTAGGCCCATATTTATACTTTTTTAGCACCGCATTTGCGCCGCTTTTTGATGCAAAAGCGGCATAAACTTACAAAATGCAATTGTATTTTGTAAGTTTGCGCCGCTTTTACGTCAAAAAATTATGCAAATGCAGTGCTAAAGAAGTATAAATATGGGCCCTAATTCACTTTTGAAATCCTTCTACATATTTCACAAGTCATCTCTTTCCTCTAAAGTTCTGCCTTCTCTCTCCTTCAGATCCCCCAAACATATCATTAAGCATTGCATTTTGTTTTCCTTTGGCAGTGTCAATTTGTAGACATATGTGTACTTCCATCATATAATCCCATAGGATCTTAGGGCCTGATTTAGAGTTTGTTGGACGGGTTGCTCCGTCACAGACATGACGGATATCCCGTTCACTGTATTGCGATTCCCATAGGATATAATGGGACTGTAATATGGTGGACAGGATATCCGCCACGTTTGAGACGGAGTAAACCCATCGGCTAAACTCTAAATCAGGCCTGTTGGATTAGCACATATGTCTCCATCGCTCAGTGCGCTCTGAAGAGAGGCCAAGGAATGAACTTGCATGAAGAATGACCACCTTTATGACCCACCGACAGGCACTGAAACTCACACTGCATGCAGCATCACCCCCACAGCTATCACTCCTGCCATGTCATGAACACCACCTCAAAACTAGAATTCACCCTGACACCTGGAGGCGACCCAGTTGACAAAATTCACTGCGCAAGAGTCATATGTTGCATAAATGCATAGATCATATTTTGAATAAAAAATACAAAGTACATACAACATCTAGAAAAAAACGAATACTTTTCGGGAATGATAGATGAAGTGAAATGTAAACTTCAAAGGGGGACTGAATCATTTCAAAGGTTAGTTAAAGAAAGTTCATTTTATAAGATGTTAATCATTGGTGATAATCACCGTCTTCAGTTAAGGTGTGAATAGTAAGTAATTCATGTCAGAACTTGAAAACGCCGCATCAATTAACGGGCTGCACACAAACAAGAAAATAACATTCTAATGAAAGTGACTTCTTTTCAAAGGAGCTGCTGATTAGATCTCTCACCTGCTTCAAGGTAGTGTGATTCTGAAGAGACACTGGTTGCTGGAGGAAAATAGGCGCCTGTGTGCTGCCTACAGTCATCAAAGGTCGCCATGTGTTCTTAAACAAAGTACATTTCTCAACCTTGAGCAATTAAAAAAGACAAGATTACAAAAAAATCAAACGCAGAACATTTTCTAATGTAAAGGACCATCAGCAATCTTACCAAGGACCCTCTTTCATCTTGCAGGCCTAAGGTGAACTTTGTCGTGTCCTAGATTTTTTTGAAGGACTTGTTCAGAACAGTGATTGAAGTGCATTAAAAAAGTATGGGAACTGTGATGCTGCATGCATTGGGGATTGGTCAGTGTGCCTGGTTGCGGGGCCAAATGTGTGGCAAAAAAAAAAATATTCAGTACTTTTTTGGGGTCTTTCACCGTCAGGTAGCTCATATAAAATAACACGCCTCTTAAATGAAAAATAAACTTTAAAAGTTTTTACCCAATGGGAAATACAGTATAGTACATTATGAAACCTCTGTTAGTTAATGCACTGCAGAGATCTGTGTGTAACCGGAGAGCCACAGATTTAAATCCTGGTTGGTGCAGTGGAGGATAGTGACTTGTGTATTTTTAGTGGTATGAGGTCTGAGCCTATGTGAATATGAAGGTCATTATTTTAAACTTGCATTATACTCAGTATAACAATGACTGCTACAAAATACACAAAATTGTTTCAGATAAAATGGTGCTTCAAAATATAGATTTTAGGAGTACGTATACGTAATGCTTTTTTTTTTTACAAAACTGTCCTCTTCAGGGGTAGTGCAGAGGCGTTGAAATGCAGTTTCAATTAAAACACTTCACAGCTCAGTTGTTAACTCTTTTCACTACCACTTGAGTGATTTGATCAATTCAAGCCAGTACCAGCTACCAAGAGTCTTTTACACTTGCAGATTCCCCTATACATTTGCAGATTGACTTGTTGAGCACATTTATATTTCTTTCAAGTAGCAGAAGCCCTGGCAGAAAGGCTTGTTAGCTGTTTGCCCAGCTTCAGTTTCACAGCACAAGAGACTCACTGCATGATGCTTCAGCTGAAGTATTTAAAATACATAATTAACTGTCCCCGGATGGTGGTCTTTTTACAGAAAGTAGGGGAGCGGTTTTCATTAAATCAGAAAATGAGGGCACATAGGCAGTCATTCTGACAGCGGCGGGCGGCGGTCGCCGCCCGCCATGCGGTCACCGCCAAATGGCCGCTCCACGGTCAGGAGACCGCGGATGCCATTCTGGCTTTCCCGCTGGGCCGGCGGGCGACCGCCAAAAGGGTGCCCGCCGGCCCAGCGGGAAAGGCCCTGCAAACAGGAAGCCGGCTCCGAATGGAGCAGGCGGAGTTGCAGGGGTGCGACGGGTGCAGTTGCACCCGTCGCGATTTTCACTGTCTGCAAAGCAGACAGTGAAAATCTTCATGGGGCCCTGTTAGGGGGCCCCTGCACTGCCCATGCCCTTGGCATGGGCAGTGCAGGGGCCCCCAGGGGCCCCACGACACCCGTTCCCGCCATCCTGTTCCTGGCTGTAAGAACCGCCAGAAACAGGGTGGCGGGAAGGGGGTCGGAATCCCCATGGCAGCGCTGCAAGCATCGCCGCCATGGAGGATTCCCTGGGCCAGGGGAAAACCGGCGGGAAACCACCGGTTCCCCTTTTCTGACCGCGGCTTTACCGCTGCGGTCAGAATGGCCCTGGAAGCACCGCCAGCCTGTTGGCGGTGCTTCCGTGGTCCCCGGCCCTGGCGGTCATGGACCACCAGGGTCAGAATGACCCCCATAATGTCCCTCCGATCCTGCTAACTTCGACCACTGGTTCCAAAGAGAACAATTGAGAAAGAACAAGATTGAACTACATCGTTGATCATTAGAGCTGAATGGATAAGATTCTCACAACTAGAACTAGGGTTGGTTTAAGACCCAGAGTTGGCGGCCAAAAAGATGATGCAAGCACATAGTTGGCTTTAGAGAACAGAGTGTATCGGTTTTGACCCTGTTTAATTTCAGATTGTTGAGAGTCACCCACTTTTCTACTTCAGACATGCAATCATAGAGGGGCTTTACCACAGCATGAACATCTTCCAAATTTGTGACTACGATTTGTGTGTTGTCATTGTAATGGAAAATCTCATGCCCTCAAGAATAAATGTGTTGGGCTAAATAAGTCATGTGCAGACTAAAGACGAGTATGACAGAATCAAACCTTGCAGAACACCAAAATGACATCTCAAATGGATAAAAGATATGGTAGAAACATTACTTGGAAAGATCTATTTGACGAGTAGCCAGTGAGGTCTTTGACCCCCAAGCCAGAGAGTCTGTCCAATGGTATTTCGTGACTTACTGCATCAAATACAGCCAACATATCTAAAAGGACCAGGGCAGTAGGTGCGTTAGCTTCAGCACAGAAGAGATAGGCCATCCAAGGCTGCAACAAATGTCAATTCTGTAGTATAACCAAAAATAATGAAAAGGACCATACAAGAAACCTCATTTGAAGGTGTAACTATACTGATGATGTTGGTAGTAGTGATGGTGAAGATGGTGGTGACAGTGGTGAGTATGCTGGTAAAATGTCTGGAGCTTATAATGGCAATAGTGGTGATGTTACTGATGGGGTGATGGTGCTGACAGTGGTGGTAGCAGTGGTGAAGATGATGATAGCGGCGGTGGAGATAGAGGTGGTGATGTTGGTGATAGCATTAGTTGTTACAATGACACTGAGGTGGTGGAGATGGCAGTGATGATAGTGATGGCAATCGTTTTAATGCTGATTCTGACAGTGGTAGTAGAGCTAATGGTGATTTTAGTGGTGCTTGAAAAGTAATAATAGTTGTGATGGTGGTGTAGTGGTGGCGATGTTGAGGATAGTGATGGTATTAGGGGTGATGAAGATAGTGGTGGTGATAGTAGTTATGATAATGGTGGTGATGGTGTTGTAGTGTTGTTTACCATGATGATGATAGTGGAGGTATTAATGGTGGTAGTGATAGTGGTAGTCATGATGGGGATGGTGATAATACCTGTGATGGAAATAGTGGCTGTGATGTTCATGAAAGTGGTGGTTTTGAGTGGGGTGGTGATGCTGATCGTAGACTTGATTATCGTGGTGATGGTAGTAATAGCAGTAGTGGTGCTAATGGTAATGATAATGAAGGTGATATTTTCGGAGGTAATTTTGTTGGTTGGGTGGCAATATAAGTAGTAATAGGGATACAGTTGATGGTAGGGACAGTTATGGTCATGGTGAATATAGGGATAACATTGGTGGTAATGGTATTATGGTGTTATTGGAGGTGGTAAGATTGGTAGTAGATGTTTTAGTGTTAATGATGGTAGTTGATTACTCTGATGGTAGTAGTGATAGTGATATTAGTGGTAATGGAGGTTGTAATGGGGATGGTGCTGGTAGAGCTGTGGATGTGATGTAATAATGGTGGTTGCAAAGGTGCTGTGGTACTGGTAATTGTGGTTACAATAGTGATGTGGTAGTGGTGTTATTGACAATTACGGTAGCATTGGCAATGGTAGTAATAGTGCTACTGTAGTAATGGTGTTGCTATGCTTATGAGGCAGGTAGTGGTAATGTTGCTGCTGGTGGTAGTGGTTGTTGTAATGGCGATAATGGTGTTAATGTTGGTGGTGGTATTGGTGGTGGTGGAAGTGTGGTGCTGGTTATAGTGATAATGCTTTTGGTAGTGATGGTGACATTGTCAGTGATGTCAATGGTGGTGATGTTGGTAATGATAGCAGTAATGGTGGGTGGTTGTATTGATGGTGGTGTTAATGGTGTGGTAATAATCTTGATGGTGGTGGTAATGATTGTCGTGATGTTGGTGATAATGTCAATGCTGGTAATGGTAGCAGTAATGATTTTAATAGTGGTTGTGGTCATAATGGTTCAGTTGGTGGTCATGTAGGGCTAATGGTGGTGGTAATGATCATAATGATAATGCTGGAAACTGTAATCTTGGTTGTGGTTACAGTGAGGTTGCACTGAATAAACTGATCACAAAAAGAGAGGGGAAATGCAGGAGCTGGATCACTGAGAAAAGCAGCAATGCTCACGGCATTCTAACTTATATATCCATATGCTATCAACAAAAGATAAGGGTTAATTTAGAACCTGGAATACGGTCTTTGGTTCTGCCAAGGGAGCAAAGTCCAGGTACTCTGCCACTCTATACAAGGATTGCCTGCCCTGTTCAGAGATCCCCTACTGCCTAGCAAGGATATCTGTGCTGTGAAGGGAGCAGCTCCAGCAGAAACTCCATTCACAGCTTTGAAGTTTGGTGGAGCTAGTTCCACGCTCAAAGTGCTCACTAAGCTTTTTTTGAATTGAGGAAATAACCTTCCAAAGCAGGTATCTCAGTACAAAAAGCAAATTGCCCTGACATGCAGGAAGTTTTTTTTTCAGTACATGTGGGCACCAGGCTACATTTTCCCAGGCAAAGTCCAACATGCCTTGTGTAGCAGATGTGGAGAGGGGAATTGTGCAATGGATGTCTTGTCTTGTAATTAGGTTAGAGTAGAATGATCATAATTGTGACCTGGCAACAACTTGGCGGATGGGCCAGCCGGTCAGATATCTACTGTTCTGGAGCAAGTTGAGGCTCCACATGTGTAAACACAGTGCCTCTCTTATTCAAAACTGTAGGAAAGTACCATCTTTCTTGGCATGTTACCCCTAATTTCTGCCTGATTCTCAGTGTGTTTTGACTGTGTCTCTGGGATCCTGCTAGTCAGAACCCCAGTGCTTATGGTTTGTAGCCTACATGTCAGTATGTTTTACTGTTTTGTCAGTATGCTTGACTATGTCACTGGAGTCCTGCTAATCAGAACTCCAGTGCTTATGCTCTCTCTGTTTCCAAATTTGTCACTATAGTCTAGTGACTATATATTTCACTCCAGATTGTTATAATGAACCCCCCCCCCTTGTAAGTCCCTAGTGTATGGTACCTAGGTAACCAGGCATTGGGGTTGCAGGAGATCCTTATGGGCTGCAGGATTTCTTTTGCCACCCATAAGGAGCTCATACAAACACTTTTTCAGGACTGCCATTGCAGCCTGAGTGAAATAGTGTAAGGACTATTTCACAGCCATTTTTCACTGCACCAGGTCACTTATAAGTCACCTATATATCTAACCTTCAGATCCTGAAGGCCAGGTGCATAGTACCTGTGTGTGAGGGCACCCTGCACTAGCAGAGGTGCCCCAACTTCGTTCAGGGCTATTTTCCCGGACATCGTGCATGCGGGAACGCCATTATAAGTGTGCACTTCATATAGGTCAATACATACATGTAGCTTCACAATGATAACCCCAAATATGGCCATGTAAGGTGTCTAGGAACTGGGAATTGTACCCCCAATCTGATTCTGGTATTGGGGGTGCAATTCCATTCACCCTGGGGGCTCCACCATGGACCCCCAGTACTGCCAAACCAGCTCTCCTAGGTTTCCACTGCAGCCTCAGCTGCTGCATCTCACAGACAGGCTTCTGCCTTCCTGGGGCTCGGGCAGCCCAATCCCAGGAAGGCAGAACAAAGCTTTCCTTTGGGACAGGGGTGTTACACCCTGTCCCGTTGGAGATAGGTTTTACAGGCATGGGAGGGGTATCCTCCCATAGCCTCTGGAAATGCTTTGAAGGGCACAGATGGTGCCCTCCTTGCCCAATCCAGTCTACACCAGCTCAGGGACTCCTAGTCTCTTCTCTGGCATGAAACTGGACAGAGGAAAGGGGAGTGGCCACTCCCCTATCCATCACCACCCTGGGGGTGGTGCCCAGAGCTCCTCCAGAGTGTCCCTGCGTTCTGCCATCTTGTTTTCAGGATGGTCAGAGAACTCTGGGAGCATCTGAGTGGCCAGTGCCAGCAGGTGACGTCAGAGACCCCTCCTGATAGGTGCTTACCTGGTTAGGTGACCAATCCCCCTCTCAGGGCTATTTAGGGTCTCTCCTCAGGGTGTTTCCTCAGATTCGGATTTGCAAGAATCCAGCAGAAAACCTCTGCAACCTCTGATTCACCTTCTACTGTTGGATCAACCGCAGAACTGCTCCAGCAACTCTATAACTGCAACAAAGTATCCAAGAAGGCTACTGCAACTCTGTAACTTCAGCTCCTGCCAGCAAATGCAACAGTTTCTTGGTCATGCAAGCTCTGAGGACTGCTTGTGTTCATCCTGCACCAGAAGGACCGAAGGAATCTCCCGTGGAGTGAGAGAGTCACGTCCCTCCTTCAGCAGGCACCTTTCTGCAGCAACAACCGGTACTCTGGGTCACCTCTCCTGACGACAAGTGTGGATCATGGAACACAAGTGGTGGACTGAAGTGACCCGGATTGTCCAAAGGTCCAACTATCCAAATTTGGCAGAGGTAAGAGCTTGGCTCCCCGAGCCAGACAGTACCCCTGTGCACCGCATGTTTTGAAACTCCTAGGGCTTCTGTGCACTTCTCCAAGGAATCCTTTGTGCACAGCATAGCCAAGGTCCCCAGCGCTCTATCCTGTGACGTTCAGCTGCCTGAGTTGTTCTCCGGTGGCGTGGCATTCCTTTGTGTAGTGCTGCGATGAATGTGATTTGCAACTCCTTTGTCCTCGTGTCCTGAGAGTCCTGTGGGTGGTGCCTGGTCTTCTGATGGCTCTCTGAAGTGCTGAGAGCCCCCTCTGTCTCCTCAGTCTCAGTGGAGACCCCTAGGTCCCTCCTGGGCCCAGGTAGCACCTTTTCCCACCAAAAGTGTCTTTTGCATAAGCCAAGGCTTGTCGGCGGAATCCAATGATGAAAACCAGCCTGCATTCTTCTACTCAATGTGGGCTAAGCAGGAACCGCAGCTGTCTTCTTTGGTGCATCTCTGACTTTTTCTTCCAACCAGAGAATCCACTTTTGCACTTTTCCACTGGACTCTTCAGCTGTTCTTGGACTTGGTCTCCTGTCTCCGCAGGTCTTCAGGTCCAGGAATCCATTGTTAGTATCTTGCAGTCTTGCTTGGTTTTGCAAAATTATTTATCACTACCCCTAGTGTGTTCTGAGGAAACTTGCTGTAATTTACTCCTGCTTTCCTGGGATCTGGGGTGGGCTACTTTACTCACCTTTGGTGTTTTCTTACACTCCCAGCGCCCCTCTACACACCACTCTTGCCTAGGTGGGAAACCGACATTCGCATTCCACTATTTTAGTATATGGTTTGTGATCCCCCTAGGCCCTTTGTAACCTATGGTAATTATCACTATTTGCACTATTTTATGACTGTTTACTTACCTGATTTTGGTTAATAGGGTATATTTTATGTATAATACTTACCTCCTAAAGGAGTATAGCCTCTATATTTTTGGCCTTGTGTCACTAAAATAAAGAACCTTTATATTTGGTAACACTGAGGCCCATATTTATACTTTTTGATGCAAATCAGCGCTAGGGCAGATTTGCGTCAAAAAGTTTACCGCTGGCTAACGCCATTCCAACGCACTAGCCAGGCGCCTTATTTATGGAATGACGGTAGCCGGCGCTGTGGCCTGTGGCCTGGTTAGCGTCAGAATAAATGATGGTAACCGGGCAGCAGAGGCAAAGGGAAGACTGGGGGTTGTGCGCCAAAGAATGGTGCAAGTCAGGTTAGAGTAAAAAATATTGGCTCTATCCTGACTTGCGACATTTCTTTATGCACAACTCTCATGGAAATGACTCCTGTCTTAGCAAAGACAGGAGTCACGCCCCCCTGCCCAATGGCCATGCCCAGGGGACTTCTGTCCCCTGGGCATGGCCATTGGGCACAGTGGCATGTAGAGGGGCCCAAGGTAGGCCACCCTATGCCAGTTAAAAAAATATATATATACTTACCTGCACTTACCTACACTCACCATGGATGGGTCCCTCCATCCATGGGTGTCCTCCAGGGGTGGGCGAGGGTGGCAGGGGGTGTCCCTGGATGCAGGGAAGGGCACCTGTGACTGCTTCCGTGGTCTCTTAACGCCTGCCCTGACCCAGGCGTTAAAAAATGGAGCAAATCCAGCTGGGCGCCATGTTTTAAGGCCTGCCTCCTCCTGTGCGTCATTTTGATGCCAGTGGATAAATAAGGCGCACATGCCTTAGAGTAATTTTTTGCACGGGAACGCCTATCTTGCATGTCATTAGCGCAAGGTTGATTTTTACAAACAAAAAATGACTCAAACTCCATAACTTTGGCGCTAGACGGGTCTAGCGTCAAAGTATAAATATGGAGTTAGGTTTGTGCAGAATTTGTGTAAAAAGAAATGACGCAAATCCGGCGCAAACAGAGTATAAATATGGGCCCTGAGTATTGTCTTTCTTCTGTATAAGTACTGTGTGACTACAGTGGTATTGCAAGAGCTTTGCATGTCTCCTAGTTCAGCCTTGGCTGCTCTGCCTACAGCTGCCTCTAGACAGCCTTGCTTCTAGACACTGACTACAATTCACTAATAAGGGATAACTGGACCTGGTTTAAGGTGTAAGTACCTTAGGTACCCACTACAAACCAGGCCAGCCTCCTACAGAAACATAGCACAGGAATCTCAAGTTTGGTGGAGCACCACCACCAAGCCTTAAATAGGGTCAAAGATTTTCCTCAGACTTTTGTGGATCCAGGTAAACTACTAAAAAAGGGCAGGTGTCATGAAGTAGAGTGTGTAACAGCTGTATGTTCTCTTCATAGGGCAGACAGGACATCTGCTGCATTTCGAAGGCTGTCCTATATCTGCCAAAATCTAAGGACCATAGATGAACAAGAAACTGCTTCAGAAACCTTTGATCACAAGTTTCAAATACAATGTATACACAGCAATAACAAAAAATACCACAAACCAAAAGCAAGAACACATCATCACCAGTCAATCATAAACTACCCCATGTGCATACATTTTCCATCACTCAGCCTGTCACAGTAATCCCCTAATGGCTGTCCTGGTAACAAAAGGGAAGTAAAACTGATACTGCCAAGAAACCAATGACAAATGGGGGCTGACCCATTTCCACATGATCTACATGTTATTCTGTTGCCTGAACCATCTTTTAATTGACATAAAAACTAATCAATGTCAAAAGAAAAACTGAACCAAAGCCCACTTTCTCTATATCCAATTGTGCATTATAATGATTTTTTTAGAAAATGAGGTTTGCAGACATCTGCTGCTGCCTCTAGGGCAGATTTATGAAGGAGAAAGTAAAGCATCAATTATAGTATTCATTAGCACTGTCCTGCAAGGTACTTAGAGATGCTTCAGTGATGGAAGTGAAAATATACCAATCCCCTAAAGAAACTAAACTAAATCTGTTGAAATAATGTCAACAGATCACATGGTTACCTTGACTTCAGGTATCTAAAGGAATAGCCCATGATCAAAGATAATTGAGAAAAACAACCAGGCCCCACCAAATAATGTGGCCTAACAAACCACTTTGGGAAGAACAGATGCAACCTGTGGCATGATAGTTACTAATACATTCATCCAACAGGAGAAAGGAAGTTTGTTCTTGATTGAGAGATCACAAATAATGAATACAAATATCTGAAAACAAGCTTCACTAGTGACCCAACCACTAGAGAAGAAGTTTGAAAAACACTGGACTAAACACCCAAACATTGCTGGAAACACACAGAGGATGAGCCAGCACAAATACATTAAAACCACCTTGGCAGTTGCATTGCCCAAACAATAGCCATCCTAATGCCATACTTGGGCATCCATTATCAAAGTTACAACATACTATACACAATCAGAAAATAAATGCATTATTCGTCCAAACACCAGGACCAGGAACATTTCAGACATGTATTACTACTGATGGAGTGCAACTGTGAAGTAAGACGCAGAGGACCATATGATATACAGGTGTGTTCCTTTGTGAACCTAATTGGATTTTCCCTTCAATTTATCTTGCAGGTCCAAAGGTGACACAGAATCAACATTTTTAATGTGGTTGGTTATTAGACCTGGCATCCTTGCCATGGTTTCCCCCTAATTATTTTGTCTTCAGACCTCCTGTTTTTACTGACTTCGATTTTGCTGGCCTTAGGATTCTGCACACTTTACCACTGCTAACCAGTGCTAAAGTGCTTGTGCTCTTTCCATAAAACATGGTAACATTGGCATATACTCAGTTTGTATATTTAATTTACTTATAAGTCCCTAGAAGAAGTGCACTACACATTAAGGGCCTGTAGATTACAAGGTACTAGTGGGCCTGCAGCACTGATTGTGCTACCCACTTAAGTAGCCCTGTAAACATGTCACAAGCTTGCCACTGCAGAGCCTGTGTGGGCAGTTGACCTGCCATTTCGACCGGATAAAATAAACCGTTTGTTAGGCCCAAACCTTCCTTTTTAATACATTCAAGCCCCCCCTAAAATAGGCCCTGGACAGTCTAGATGGCAGTGTGCAGTGTATTCAAGAAGTTGGAAATGTATTTCTAAATTTTACATGTTCAGGTAGTGAAAAACTCTTAGATTTGTTTCTCACCACTGCAAGGCCTATCTCTCCCATATGTTAGCATTGCAATTACCTTATTACACTTCACAAACATAATTTCCAAATGGCAATTGCAATCTAAAATCCTAACTAATGGTGAAGTCGGATTTAAAATTGCAGTTCTGAAAATGCCACTTCTAGAAAATTTGAATTTTCTTTCCTTAGCCAGTAGTTGCCAGCAGCCCGTCTCGGGACACGACTGGGTGTAGTTGGCATTACTCCTCCTAGCCAGTCACCCCCAAGGAGTGACTTCATGAGCCATCCTGGGCATGATGGGAGGGAGGAGCTGGACACAGCCTCAATTACACTAGGCTGTGTCATGTCCCCACACAAAGAGCTGCATACCATCTGTAGTTAGTCTGGAGCAAAGGCAGGGAGAGAAGAACCTCAGGGCATTTCAAAGGTATGTCTTTGAAGTCTCCCCCACATCAAAGGCATCATTGGGTATAAGAATTGGACCTTAGACACCACTGCTTCAGCGTGCTTCTTGACAGGTGGATACTCTACCACAAAGAAGAACCAATGTGATGCTGTCACTCTGCTGGACTGCACTCTGCTGGACTCCGGCTTTACTGTGCTGACCTGTTGTCCGCTTCCCTCTTGCCTCTGAGTGAGAAGGACTGGACCTGTATCTCTCCAATCCAGAACCCAAAGTGACTCCAATGGCTAGCTGGAAGGTCACCTGATATGACATCTCATGGACACAAAAGGCTTCCAACCTCTCTACTTCTGCACCTGGGCTTTGCCATCTGTGAGCCTACCCTGCCAAGAGGTGCTACCTTAGGCCTGGATCATTGGAAGTGGTGCAGCCTCAAGGTGAACTGATGCCACGCTGCTGCTGCAGGGATTGGACCCAGCGCAGAAGACTTACATCACTGCTGCATCCTGCATCTTGTGTTCGAAGCATCACCTTCAGACCCGCTGCTGCGTGAAGGTTCCCCGTAACAGGTCCTCGCATCCCTCATCCACAGCAGTCTCAACGACGATGTCAAAGGTCTGCATCACAGTTTCACGGCTCATGGGATCCAACACACTGCCTAGGCAGTCCAATGCATCCCCAACACTGGCCTTCGCATTGCAAGCCCAGTCGACAGAAAATTTGAAAAGGGGGAAACAAACACTGTCAAATTCAATTAAACATTTAACTGTTAAATTTTAGATTCAATAACCTGGGCAAGGGGTAACTCTACAAATTTGTAAATTCATGCTGGTTCAAGCATATGTGGGCAAAAAGGCAAAAGCCCAAAAAGGGCAAAAAGAATGTGGATAAAAGGAAATCTGAGGAAACATGTAACTAACTTAGGTGGGCAAAAAGCATTCCAAAGAAAATGAGAAGGTGTCAGCATTTCAGAAGCTCGGTCAAGAGTCTTCTTCTCTTTGGGTCAGGGGGAAAATCTCTCTAAGTCTCAGCAAAGCATCTCAGGGAGTGGGCAAAGGGAAGAGAAGACCAACTGGGTAACAGTAAATTTAAGTTCATAATGCAAAATGATTTGTCCATCCCTCACTCACATGATGCAGAAGATGAAGATGTCCAATGGCAAGCAGTCATATGACAAAGACTGCAACATCAGTGAAAGTTCCAAGGTACTTCCAAGGTTCTTCATGTGAAGCGGCCTCCATCTTAGCTCATCAATGTGAACTGAAACATTTGTATATATTGTGAGTTCCACAGTTCGTGAATGTTTTGTGCTCAAGGTTGGGTTCCCAAGCTCCCTATGCCTAAAACAATAGAACATCTATTATCAAGCTAACATTATCATGAGAATGAAGTCTGAAAGAAAAGGATATGTTAGCAAGAATGACTAAACATTTTCTGTGCAGTCAGAAAACAGGGCCTTGAAGGCCTTACTTAAGCTAAGCAAAGTAAATTAAAATGGCATAGTCATTTACGCAATTAATAAGCATTTAACACCCAAAATTATAAATCCAACATTAATGAGCTTCATCAATGTTCATGTTACAGTAAATCTAGAAATTAAATAATTCTGTTCACCAATTCATGTAACTATAGTGCAGAGCTGGATTCTTCTACATTTGCACATTATTTAAAAAAATAAATTCTCACAAAAACTATTGTTTTAATGCAAACTGTTAATTAGCATGATAAACTATGACATAGAAATTAATTAACCTGTAAAACATAAACTTACAAGGCTATACCACATGCCTTTTGACTGATGACCTACAGTGAATGCAAGTTAATACGGCATTCCAGTGACCACTTTACAACAAGACTGTTAGTACTTAAATTAACAAAATGTATAGATTGTCACGTACAGAAGATCAATGTGACTTCAGAGACAATACTAAAATTTCTGCTACATCACAGACTACCAAGATTTTATAATGTTACGTTCTTAATCTTCTAAAATCTGCATCATTTTAGGGAGCCGTCAACACCATGCAAAGTTGTCTTCTGACCACATTTTGATCAATACAACCAAACTAACATATTTGAAATTCACAGTTTTCTCTATATTATTTCCATATATTCCTTAAGAACCATCTCCATGTAAAGTGATCTTTTATCTAGCCAAGGTTTGTCCAATGTTGGTGCATAATGTGTCTGAAAGATACAATTTGAAACTAAATTTCTGTGCAGTTCTCTTGGGGAGAACCCTTCAACCTCCTTGTACAATGGTATTTATCTCTAAAAAGCAAATAACTAGGCCCTAATGTTTTTCAGTATGCAACATTGGTCACTAATTCCCCAAATGTTCAGGGAGAGGCAACAACTCCCTTGCAAAATGGTTTTAAAATTATTGTAATATTTTTCAAGTCTTTGTGCAGGAAAAAGCTGCTTCAAGTAACAAATGTAAACAACAAATAAACATGTTTTGTAATAACTCCTACCTCAAACTGATTTTGAATAATAAATAACACAGTTGGTTCTTTTGATTGCTATGCTCCAAAACACTGACACCTGCAACTCAGATTTTGGTGAGATAGTGGCCAAGATACAATTCTGAATCCTTTCAGTTTTGACCAGTTTTACTGGTCTAATGCCTTATAACATTCACAATTCGACATTTTTTCGAACATCTCATTGAGAAGAGCATACACCCACTATGCCTTAGTCTTTAAATATGCATTTATATTGGTTTTAGCCCCTGGCCCATACTATCAATCGATCAATCAGGTGTTGTTTGTATGACGTGGCTTGTCACCCAAGCGGGTATCCAGGTGCTTGCTGCAGGTGTTTATTTGAAAAGCTAGGTTTTCAGTACCTTTCTGATGTGGGTCAGAGAGGGTGCGGTGTGGAGGTGAAGGCTGAGGGCGTTTCAGGCTTTGGCAGCAAGGGGGGAGAAGAAACGTACTTCGGTGCGGCAGTGGTGTATGTGTAGTATCTTTGCAAGGGCGATATGTGCCGAACGGAGGTTCCTAGTCAGTTAATGGAGGTGAAGGCTGTGGTTCAGGTAGGCAGGTCCTTGGCCTTGGAGGGCTTGTAGGCATGGTCAGGAGCTTAAAGTGGCATATTTTCTGGATCGGCAGCCAATGGAGGTCCTTCAGGTGCTGGGTGATGTGGGTTGCCTTGGGCAGGTTGAGATCAGTCTGGCAGCTGCATTCTGCATCTTCTGGAGTGTTTGCATGACATAGGTGGTGGTGCCTGCGTACAGTGTGTTGCCGTAGTCCACTGGGCTGGTGATGAGGGCCCGCATTACTGTCTTCCTCGTGCCAATGGGGAGCCACTTAAAGACCTTGCGGAACATGCGCGGTGTGTGGAAGTATGCTGAGAAAACTGCGTTCACCTGGTATCTCATTGAGGGTTTGCTGTTGATGATGATGCTGACGTTTTGGGCATGTTCTTACAGTGTAAGGGGTGTCCAAGCTCTGCTGTCCACCAGGAGTCATTCCAGAGGCTTGAGTGTCTGCCGAAAATCAGAACCTCTATTTTGTCTATGTTGAGCTACAGGCAGTTGCCTTTCATCCAGGCAAATACGTTTTCATACAGTTGTGGAAGTTGGTCTTTATTTTGGTAGGTCTTTTTAGAGTGAGAGAACCAGCTGGGTGTTATCAGCATAGGACATGATGTTGGTGCTGTGGGATCTCACAATGTCTGAGTGGTGTCATGCAGACATTGAAGAATGTTGGGCTTAGGGGGAAGCCTTGAGGGATGCTACAGATGGTGTGCCCGACTTGTGATGTGAAAGGGCAGAGGCGGACTCTCTAGGTGCATCCCATGAGGAAGGATGCCATTTATCTGATCGCATCGTCTGTGATCCCAATCTGGCCTCGTCGGTTGATCAGTGTGTGGTGGGAGACTGTGTTGAAGGTGGCGGAGAGATCAAGAAGGATCAGGGCGGCTGCTTCTTCTCTATCAAGCAGGGTGAGGATGTCATCTGTTGCGGCGATCAGAGCCTTCTCGGTGCTCTGATTGGCAGGGGTATGCCTAGACTCAGATATGCATAATTTGCTTCTACTCTTAATGTTAACCCAAATACTGGTATTTACTTTTAATTTATATAAATTATGTTAATTAGAGTATTGGTTCCTGATTCACTTATTTACCAACACATCTGTGCTCATATGATGATTCAGGTGTTGCTAATCATTTTGATTGACATACAAATGTTCATCATTGCTTAGAAATGATTGGAGCTCCCTGGGATAGGGAGATCTGTCCATATCAAATGTTAAGTCAAAAGTATTCAAAACCTTTGCATTTCATAGCCAGCCAATGATATTGGCTGGGAAGTATCAGGATTAGATCTTTTCTTGTGACAAAGCTAAGACACCAGAAGGTCATGCAGAATCTTGGTTGCAGGGTACCTTTTGGAGAGGCTGCCTTTTGCTGAAAACCACTGGATAAGATCAGTGCAACTACTGAAAGGTCTAACCATTTGACTACACCTAAAAATAAATTATGTTTGAAGTGGTGTTCACCAGAGTCTAAGGGGAGACCTCCATATGATCTGCCCCACCTCACTTCCAGTTGGTGTACCTCAATGCTCAGATGTAGGACCGCTCATTTTTTTTTTCTCTGCACAGTTTCCCTTGGCAATAGCCTTTCCTCAATTGGTTTTTCATATCCTCTCTGTGAAGATGACACCCAAATCTTTTTTGCTTTTCCTACATTCTCACCCCTTCTCCAGTCCTTTCGAAATATCTTCCTGCTGTTCATGACTGGCTATAGCTACAGTCCCTCATGTTGAAATCATGCAAGACTAGTGCCCAATGCTTTCCCTTATCATTTTCACCTGACTTGACTCCTCTTCTTCCCCTATTCCCTAATCAATTCTACTCCCTTTTGGGACATCCTGAATTTAACTGCCTCCACCAGACACATCATTCTATCCAGTCCTACCATGTGCATGGTATGCAGTATGGTACAAGTTGCTAAACATACAAAGTTTCTGCTCAAGGATTACTTCAACATAGATTTTAAAAAAACATGCTAATTCTTAGAAAATGTTGCTACTGCAATGGTATCCTAGTCGGCCTCACTCAGTTCTCACTCTCTCTAGTAGGCACTGTTACACACTTTTCCACTGGACCTATTTTCAAATACTTTGACATCCTCCTAACTCATACAAATGGCACTGCCACATTATCTGGCTATCCACAAAGTACATGGAAAATACGCACCTTTGACAGCTGTGTACAAAGTGGTCAATAGGATATCCTCTGACTGCCTCCATGATAGCCTAGGTCACTAATCGTCTAAAAAGAAACTAACTTTATCAAAGCAATACCTTTGAATCTCAAGTAACAAATCCACCCTGGGCAGGATCTAGGATTTGGTCCTTTGACCTCTTGTGACTACTCATTGAGTACTACTCAGCACACAAAGGTGTGCTTATGAGTGTAATGGAATAGAGATTTATATTTAGATGGTTGTCTTTCCTTTTCATCAACGGACATATAGGAGGTTGTGCTAGCCAAAGAAAACTCAAAGTACTTTCAATAACAGTTATTAAAGCCCAAATTGAATGTATACTTGTTGTCAGCATTATTCCTTGGAAATTTTCAAATTCCCTCTTCTTAATCTCTCTGTCAACTTGCTTTTCTTCCTAAGGGGCACTAAGCACTTTTCAGTGCTCCTTACTGCTAGATATTCTGGCCATTGAAAAGAGGCTATATGTCAGCCCATCTAACATAGGTATGTGGACATACAGCTTTTGACCACAGCAGAGGCAGTCTAGTCTTAATTGTTGTCAAACTATGGTCCGCCCGCACTTAAATCAGGTTTGCGGACTACTGCCAGAGAGTTCCTTTTCTGACAAGATCCAAATCGGGCCCTTAATAGCTAAACTAAAGGACAGAGAAGCCTCAGTTATATGAAAAGCTGTGCCTGAGGTCCCACAAAATCAAAACAAACTAGAGCATTGAAATAAACAGATTACTGTGAGAGATGTCAGGCTTACCCACCATAGCTCGACACAAGCAAGGCCTTCCTCAGATAATATTACCTGCTATATAAGAACAAGAAAAAAACTAAAATTACAGTTTATAAATAAGCATCAATTTTCAAAACCCTTAAGGAAAAAATGTATAATAACAATGATTAAAATGACAGCAAAAGGACTAACCTTGAATACTGGGATCAGGAGTTACAAAAAGATTAAAAAGTGAAAAATGTTTGAAATCAAAGGACTAATATTATCCAAATGGGTGCAGTTGACCAGGTCCAATCTTCTATGGCTGGTTGTCGATAAAGTAAGGGCAGGCAATGGTTAACAGTTCATCCTGGTCAAGATTTTTTGTATTTGACTTTGTTATTTGCCTGGATATCTAAATCTACCGGAGGAGTACAGCAGAAGCAATAGCTAAGCGGTGCTCCATAGGGGTTGGGGACATAAATGGAAAGTTCCCATTCAAAGATTGTCTCATGCTTGTGAAACCTCAGGTGCTCATTCCGAGTTTGGCGGTCATACCCAAAGGCAGTAAGAACACCGCCAGCGATGGCAGAGTGAAGCCCGCCATATTACGAGTGACCAACACAACACCGCCAAATTTTTATTGGAAAAACAACACTGTCGGCCCAAACTATGGAAAGAAGGAGGCGGTTGCACCACCACCACCGCCATGCCAAGAAAAAGCCACCCGCCAAATTCCGATACACAAATCAGCAACACGGAAACCAACACAGTGGTAATCCATTGGCGGTCCAAACCACTGCGGGAAAATAAGTAGCCACCACCGCAGCAACACTGCACCAGATGGGATAACACCAATAGCAACACTTGAACTACATACACACACCTGTCCACAGCAGTACAAAACATACCCCCACATATACCCAAAACCCTTTGCAAATTGAAACCCAGATAGAGCGAGAGAAGGGCACACTGAAAGGAGGCACTGCACCTAGATACCACAGGCACCATCATACTAAGCACGCAGCACACAACACACCACTGCACACAAACACCACAGGGCACACACACATATCATTACACATATTCACAACTACAAACAGCACACCCACAATCCTTGTACAGCATACACCCCACCCACAACGCAACCACCATGGCACCACAAAAAAGAAGTAATTGTCAAAGTGGAGCCGAGACTGTTTGGAGCACTGGTCCAGCAGACATCCATACCCCGAAGAACGACTTATGGCAGAGGATAGTCAACAGGGTGAATGCAGTGGGGAACCATCCACGCACAAGGGAGGACATTAGGAAGAGGTGGAACGACCTGAAGGGTAAGGTATGGGCCATGGCTTCCAGGCAACAAGTGGCCATCATGAGGACTGGTGGCGGACCACCACCACCTCCCCCAGAAATGGCACCGTGGGAGGAGATGGTCCTGGCCATACTACATCCGGAAGGCCTGACTGGAATTGCTACTGGACTGGACACTGGTAAGTCCACTGTACTCACTGGCCACCATGTCCATGTGCACAGCATGTACCCCACCATCTTCTCACCCCCTCAAACCACACGAACGTGCACAATCCCATCATTGGCCCCATACCCACACTTGCATGTCACATCTCCCCACTGATACCATTCCCTCACAGCCCAACCTAGTGCATGTATGCCTCACACAGCAGAAAGTACCACAACTACCACAATGCAACACTCCCTACCCTTGCCTGACTGCTACGTCCATATCACATCTCTGCAATTGCACGTTAAACCATGTCACTGCCCATCACCAATATGTGGTAGGAATGCACATGAGTACATGGCAATGACAGTAGCAAGACAAATGTAAACTGTACTGCAAATTAGGACCATTGCAACCTTCCACGAATCGGAACACAAGCAGTGGGCGGCAAACTGTCAATGCCAGTACTGCACTGCAAATATAGTGAATGAGGGAATACAACCATGTGTGTTACCGCATAAATAACATCATCTGACACAATACCTTTCATCTCACAGGTCTCCCAAGTACTGACACACAACAGAGAAACCCAGTGACAGGAAGCCCAGGCCTGGATGCAGCACCAATAGGGGGGGATCCACATGCAAGTCTGGATTCAGACAATTAACCTGGCCCATCAGGCATGATTGGCAGTCCACCACCACCAGCCTTACCCTGCCTACAACCCAACCACCTACCCTGTGGCAGCCAGTTCTCAGCAGAGCCCACCTTCCCATATCTGTGTCCCAAGGTCACATCAATCATCAGTGTGCCCCACAGGACAGGGACAGGAGTCAACGGTACAAACCCAAGACAATGACTTTCCTGGTGTCAGAAGGAGAGGGGCACGCTGCACCAGGGGCACAGGCACAGGGGGCAAAGGCCAGTGGGAGGACAATTGTGGGACAAGGGAAGAGGCAGGTCCAGGACACGACTGGCCAGGAGGCCGTCTCCAGGGTCCTGGGAGCCTACCAGCAAACCCAGGACCAGTTGGGCCAGATACTCACCACCTTGCAGGACACACAGAGCCTGCAGGAGGAATACCACCAGGAGGCCAGGCAGCAGTGGCAGGCACACAATGCCACCATGGCCTCCATATTAGGGGAGTTCAAAGACCTCAACAGCATCCTGAGGACATTCTCCACCCAACAGCAGGCCCCATATAGTAGTCAGTCAACACCACTGCGCTCAACATCAGCACCTGCTACTGGAATCGAGGCACAGCAGGAGGACCACAGGACAACAGCACCCCTACCCCATGCAGCTGAGAACCCCCCCTTAAAAGAGGTCACCCATCCAGACATTCTGCTGGACCCCAGGCCAGGACCAATCCCCCCACCAGGAAGTGATCCCTCTTATGATATGTCACCCTTGTGTGCCACTGTACCACCCTGTTGGCTGTCCAACACCAAAGTCACATTATTCCGAGGCTAATGGTCACAGGACCTATGAACCGCTGGACCACCCTGTCTGATCATCTCCTAGACCACTACCCCACTACTCTGGACTGTGAAATGCTACACTAAATAAACACCTAGTACAACAAGTCATGGTGCATGTCTCCTTATTGTTAGTATTGCCAAATGTGTTGAAGAACAAAAACATAATACATAGGGCTACAAAACACAGATGTCCAAGTTATATATGTATTGTGATACTCCAGCAGGTGTGTAAGTACATTCATTTTTTTTTAACATCCACTGTCAACTACACCAAAAGGCAAATACAGCAAGCAGACTGGATAAATAAATGGAATGAGGTACAAGGTGGTAGGAATGTAAACTACAGCCATACATCAACAGCAGTGGAGCACAAACACAGGATGAGTGTCCCAGCAGCTATGTTGCACCATAAATGAGGGTCTGCATTGGCATTCACACATGTGTGGTACAGGAAAGATGATACATAGGTCACATCCTCAATTGCACAACTCCCTGAGTAGTCATGAACAGGTACCTGACACCCAGCAGATGTCAAAGCATGATATGCCTACGCAGCAGGACAAGAGTGAGAAGTCCCCCAAACATAACCCAAATAGGCAGTCTGAGGACCCTAAACCTTCACAACAACTTTAAGGCTGCACCGCAATAGCACCAGCATACCAGAAATGAAGTTAGCAGCTTTGCATTTCCACTACCCCTCATGGTGAGTCACCAACCCTTAAAGGTCGTCAACCAATATGTAAGGCTCCAGTCCCCACACATACATTGATGCATGCAAATACTGCCAACAGACTGCTTTAAACAATACATGTGCAGTTGATATGTAATGCAGACATACCTGTACACCAAGGAAAGTAGTGACAAATCATGTCAGTCCTGTTGTCATCTGCCTCACCTCGTCTGCCTCCCCCTCAGCAACAGAGCCACCGGCCACAAACACAGCTCCAGCATTACCGTCCCCCTCCTCCAACAGTGGGATGTGCCTTCTGAGGGCCAGATTATGGAGCATGCAGCATGCAACAATGATCTTGCAGACTTTCCCTGGATTGTACTGGAGTGCACCACCAGACACATGAAGACAACGAAATCTGGCTTTCAAGAGACCGAAAGTACGTTCAATCACACGCCTCAACCGGTCATGTGCCTCATTGTACCTGTTCTCCCCTAATGTAGTTGGATGTCTCACAGGTGTCTTGTGCCAGGGGAGGTTGGGGTATCCGGAGTCACCTGTGTGGCCATGGGTAACATTGCTAGGTGGAGTGCTGACTGGGTCATGAGGGGTATAGACGTCAGACATGGAGAGAATTACAAATACCTATGAGCCAGGCCCTTTCGCCCTGTAGCTGGGACATTATTGCAGGAATACTGCTGTTCCTCAGGATGTAGGAATCATGTGCTGATCCAGGGAATTTAGCATTCACATGTTATGCATTGGTCTGCAAGACACACCACTTGTACATTGAGTGAATATGTACTCTTCCTGTTCCTATAAACCTGTTCATTGATTCTCGGAGGTACCTGGGCAATGTGAGTCCCATCAATGGCCCCAATTACATGTGGGACATTTGAGATGTTGTAGAAGGCTGCTTTCACAGTGGGAAAATCTGGAGGTAGTGTGAACCTAATGTACCTGTGCACATGCTTGAGTAGGGCATCCAGCACATCCTGCAACACCTTACAGAACTGAGGCTGCGAAAAGCCTGCAGCCAGTCCCACTGTGCTCTGAAATGAGCCACTCGCCAGGAAATGCAGGACTGACAAAACCTGGACTGTTGGAGAGATGGCATGGGGATTCCTCAAACCCGGCAGGAGGTCTGCCTTCAACTGGGCGACCAGTTCCCTGATGCACAAACGGTTCAGTCGATAGGTCAGGATGATGTGGTACTCTTCCATGGTTTCCAGATCAACGAGTCGCCGGAAAATTGGTGCATTCCTCCTCACTCCATTCTGGCCAAATCTGTGCGGGGATACAAACTACAAATCAGGAGGTCTATCATAATGTAGGCTATACAGTATGACACACAACAGTCATTATGCAATACTCATGCAAGTTGCCTGTAATGTGTCAGTACACATTACTCTACCGTCCATACCTAACCAGACGATGGCACATGATTACTGTGTGGATGGACATATACAGGACATGTACACCTACACCTTTCCTGTGTTTTACCTTACTGGTCAAATGTGCTGACAATTGTTGTGCTAAGTCTGTACATTCCACTAGACACGCACTACATGTGTCCATATTCACCATGTCAGACCTGCAGTATGTTTTTGTGTTGACAGGCAGGTATTGAAGCTGTGTAAACTCAGGACAGTAATGTCATAAACTCAAATGGCATCCGCATGTCAGGCATGCATTGAACTGCTGGAAGTGACCTCATTCCGCTGGCAGAAGTCGTCATGGCGGAGTGCGGTCAGAACCGCCGTGCAACTCCTCATTGGTTAACATTGATGTTAATGGAAGACTGGAACCAATGACGATCACCACCGGCAGTGACGGTCATGACCGCTGCAGTCATAACCGCCATTTTGTGTGAGACAGCTCACTTGACTCTTGGCATTTGGGCTATCCAGACCTCCACTTTGTGTGCTGCTGTGTCCTGTCTATTGGAGCAACGATGGCACGCACTGCAGGGGAAAGGGCCCCAGCCTTCTCAACAGAGGACCTGGGAAAACTGGTGGAAGGGGTCCTACCCCTGTATGGGCACTTGTATGGAGCTCCAGGACAACAAGTCAATACAACGTCCTTGCTTCCACAAGTTGTGTGTTGTTTGACGATGTATGCATGTGCTCATTCACATGACCAGGTGTGTAGCATGCACATGATATGTGCGGGACATTGCCAGTGTGCATGAGCGGTGTTCGTTGTGTGTCGCCTACGCTCACTGCTGGATTGTTATCATTTTCATCATGTTCCCCCTTTTCTCATTGTTTCCCAACCAGGTCAGCACCCACCAGAAGAAAGGGATGTGGTGAGCCACCGCCAAGGAAGTGCGGACCCTGCGGGTACATTGCGGACCCTACGGGTTAAGCAATGCAGGTCCTCCCACTGCAGGTAGCGGTGGGAAGACCTGCATCGCTTAGCCCGTAAGACCGGAGAGGTCCAGCTGGGGGCAGCCTCCCAACGTAGGAGGGGTGCAAGGCAGACCCTGACCCCCCCTAATGGCCCGCATACTGGCGGTGGAATACCCTTATTGTGATGGGCACTTGAAGGCAGCACAGCAGCCACAAAGGGGTAAGTGTTGACTGTCAGGTCACTACTGCATGGTTGTGCACTGTCACCCTCCTTGGTCTTGGAATGAATGTAGTCAGATGTGATTTAGGGAATGTGCAGTCCTGGTTGCCACACCCATCAGGTAGGAGTGTGTGATGGATGCTATGTGAGCCATGTCGGATGAGTAGTGGTGGTACAGTGACACATGTTGTGCTGTAGGTATGGGTCTCTCTAGTCTGTTATCATGTCAATGGCTGCATCCTCCATCTCTGCATGTACTGTAGTAGTTTGAGTTGGTCATGATGGCATTGTATATGGGTAATGACAGGCATGTTGCATGAGGGTTGCAGTTGCATCACTTCCTACATCAATGGATCCTCTGTACCACATGTAGTCCTCACATTCCTATCAGTTAAACAGTGTCCAAGTCCCTCTCTGCTTAGATTTATATCATCCTGAAGTGGAAGACATGTGATTGGTTATAGTCCAGGGTTTGATTCTAGGAGTAGTCATTTTGGCAATGATGGGCATGTAGGTGCCTCCATGCAGAGGTATGGTGTGCAGGGTTTTAATGGGTTTGGACATAGCTTGCATGACTCTTTTTGGTAAAGACTGCTATATTGTCCAATGTTTGGCAGGCAGGGACTGTTATATGCATTGTTTGTTTGTGAAGAGGATGTGTGGGTTCTCATATTTTCCTCCCTTTCTGTTTCTGCCACCCTCCTTTTCTCTCTCCTCCTCTGTCTATGTTTGCATTAGCATCATCTGGCGAGGGAGGAAGGGCACCGGTGAGTGGGGATGCTGCAGCCCACGGGACCCAGGAGGTGACCAGCAGTGAAGCAGAGGGGACCAGTAGGACGAAGGGTGAGGGGAGCACCACAGCGCAGACTGGAACTACCACAACATCTGACTCAGAATCCTCCTCCGATGGTGGCTCCCTGGCAGTGGCGGACCCTTCTGGTACCACACCAACACCATTGTAGTCCGCCACCCCCCTTTCCAGCACTGCCCTCCCTGTAGCACCCCACCCAGTTGCCCATGCCCGCTCACCCAGGAGGGTGGGCATCTCATTCGCCGCAGGCATCTCTGCACCTGCCCCAGTCAGCCCTGCTGCCCTCAATTAGGAGGCTTTTGACCTCCTGTGGTCCATCTCTGTGGGGCAGACAACGATTGTGAATGCCATCCAGGGACTGGCATCCCAGATGCAGCAGACCAATGCGTTCCTGGAAGGCATTCACTGTGCCTTGTCTGGCCTCCAGAGATCATTTCAGGCTCTGGCCTCCTCATTGACGGCAGCCAGTGTCCCTTCATCTTCCGTCCCCCCCTCCAGCTACCTGTTCCCAATCCACAAGCCCTCTCCCTACACCCGTCCATGGCACACACACGCATATACCCACTACAACAGACAAGGGGCGCAAAGACAGACATGGGCATCACAAACGTTCACTCAGGCATGCACACACACAACACACATCTGCAGACACAACAACAGACACTTCTCCCACCACATCGTCCCATACAGTCACATCTCCACTCATACCTGCCAGCACAGCATCATCACACACTGGTCCTGCTGTCATTCCTGTCATCTCCACAATCACCACAACAGCAGACTCACAGACGCACACTGCATACACCACATCCGCACTCACCATCACTACCGTATCTACCACCTGCAGCACATCCACCTCACCTGCACACACCACCTCAACATTCACTCACACATCACCCATTCCCTCTCCCTGCTTCTCTGCCCTCCTTCCCAAGAAATGCATACATACCCACTCACCCAAACAACATTCAGCCACCGCACACATCCAGACACTGTACACACCAGCATACACGTACAGCACACAGACACGTCAGACGATCACTCTCTCTACCTTCACTCCTCTCCCTCAATCATGTGACCGCCCGTGTACCACAGAGAGTTTTCCTTGTCGCTCTTGACCTCTTCACTACTCCTCTCCCACCCTGTCTTACCAGTAAACAGCGTGCCCCCCTGCCCCTCTCAGGCCCTTCCACCTCCCATTCCTTGGGTCCCCCCTCTGATGTTTCCCCTGCTCCTCCACCCAGCACAAAATCCACCCCTCCCAGTGCCAAGGCCACCCCTCCCAAGCCCAAGCCAAAACGTGCCCCTTCCACTTCCAAGCCTCCCCCACCACTCCCACACCCTTGAGGTACCTGCCTGTCCCATTGCTGCCCCTATGAAGTGGAGGCCTACCTACAGTCAGGAGTCAGGTTGGGCCATTTTTGAGGGACAATGTGTCCTGCAAAATCGGACATTTGAACTTGCCATTGGCACCTTTGTATATAGTTTATTGTTCCAATACAACTGCCCACATTGCTGTGGTTGGCAAGATGAGATGCTTGTCCTGGTTTCCTTCAACATTGTGGTGTGACATCTGTATACAAAGCTGTGTGGTGTCTTTGTGTGGATTGTGTCTGTGTTGTTGCATGCGCTTGGTAGATGGTTTGGGCCATGGGGATGTTGTGATGTGTGTGTCTGCTTGCTTGTGTGTTTGTATGGGGTGTTGTGTGCGTCCATGTGTCTAGTGCTGCATGTGTGTATTTCCTTGAGTGATGGTTGTACGTGTTGTGTCACCTGTATGATTGTTTGGATGTGTGTTTACAGCTATGATTGTGTATCATTGCTCATGGAGTTCCTGGTGTGTGTATATGTGTGGTGTCGCACAACGTGCCCGTCTATGCCATCATTGAGGTGTTTGTGGGGTAGTTGTCATTGTGTGGTTATGGGGTGTGTTGGTGGTGTTGTTGTGCATTGTGCTGTATGTTTGACACGTATCTGCATGGCTTTGTGTGTGTATTGGGTATTTGGCATTAAGGTATGTTGTGTGTGCGTGTGTGTGGCCTTCACTGTGTGTGTGGGGTATGTGTATTCTGTGTGGGAGTATATCACTGCCATTTCCCTCCCCTCTGTGCTAGATATACTTACGGTTGTCTTCTTCGTCATCGTCGGTGATCCTGAAGGTGTATGGCGAGATACAACGCTGGGAAGACTAGCAGTTCATTTGCCATGGCGGCCGCGACTGCGACTCTGTGCCTGGAGGTGGGTGTTTCCATTTATACTTTCTTTTTCTGCCAGGCTTTTCATGGCGGGATGGCCCGACCGGATATCCTGGAGGAGTGGTTACTCGGAAAATGGAGACGTTGCCAGTTGTCTTCCGCTGGCGGATGCGGCTCGTCGGCCGTGGCGGGGCTGGTGGTGAGTTGTCTGTATTGCGTTAGATTCACCACGTTACTCGTTATTTGGCGTTTGCACCGCCACCCTGCCAGTGGTCACAAGACCGCCATCGGCGTGGCGGTTTGGTTACCGCCAAACTCGGAATGAGCACCTCAGAGTGGGGCAACCCTTTAAATCATAGATGCCAAAGTTGCTTCATGTTTCAGGTACACATTAGTGTCAACTGCCATTCTTATAGCATGCCTTCTGACTTAAAAGTTGGAATTTATTACCAGTGCGAGGCTGGGAGCTGCAGACGGGGTACGGCTACATGAAATTGGAAAGCTAACTTGTCTTGCTTGACCCTTGATTCTTAAAGAAAAATGCTCAAGGATTGGACACGCCAGGATGCCTTGTCTAACAAGGTTGTGCCTCTGGTGAGCAGTCTCTGCACTTTGTCTCAGTCCACTAGAAATGAAAAGGTTTTTAAGTCTAAACCTTTCAGGACTTCTTCCATCAATTCCCTGGTGTTCTAAAAGTTTTCAAACTTCCAAAGAATGCAGGTCAAACATTCAAGTGAAGAAACAACTTTTCCCCACTTACAGGCTTGACCGGGGCCAAAGATCAAGTTACCACGGATCTTGCTGATTTACTTCCAGACACATGCAGTGGTCTTTGTTCTCTGGATCTTCCACAATCTTCTTCCACGAAAAAGAGTTCTACAGAAGGGCAATCCGAGAGAATGTCTAAACCCTTTTGAACTTGTCGATCAGTAAAAGGCCGGGTGCCATTGCTCACAGGAACTCTTTTCAGGTCCAGAGACTGAAGATCAAGCAAGAGTCACACCTCTGAGTTTTCACTAGGCAAGCAGGAACTCTTCAAAGCTGTGTTTCTTCTGATTTCTCAGTCCAAGGCAACTCTCTTCTTTGAGTACGGTGTTAGCAGTTGTTCTTTCACACATTTCTTCCACATTTCTGCACATTCCCTTCTTTATTTCTCAGCACTGGGCCATCAGGAATGCTTAGAGTGTCCTCTGTATCCCAAGACCTACTTTATCCACACCATCTTCTAATTCCTTCTCTTTCGACCAGGGCAGCTGTTTTGAAAACCGTACCTTGAACCCTGAAACAAACCAAAATATTTTATGCAATCTAAGCTTTAATTATTTTAATGTAATTACCCAACCAATATAGTGATTTCAGCTGTTAAAATGTGCTCTCACGTATGTGCTACTTAAAAGACAAACTAAATAAAAACATTAAAATAAAACTGTGGCAAGGTAAAAAGTGAAAGAACGCATGCATCAACATTGGCACAAAATAAGCACAGAGTTGAAATCATCTAAAGCATCAGAGAACGGTCTAAGGCTTGGATCACCCAAAAATTGTCACAAAGTATTCCCTTCGAATCCAAGTCTTACATGCAATATTACACCATGGCTGTTATGGGTCAAAGTCAGGGTTATGGTGTCTAACACATGATGAATCGGTATCACCAAATAGCTTAATACAGTGGTTCCCAACCTTTTGACTTCTATGGATCCCCACCTTATCACTAGTGGAACTAGGAGACCCCCACTGAACCATTATTGGAATCTGGAGACCACCACTGAGTCATTACTGGAATCCCCGGACCCCAGTCTAAACATTGTCGATGATTTGAACTGCAAACCAATATGCAAAAAATACAGAAACAAGCATCCCATCCAGCACATACACAAATATTAACACATTTTATTTATTTTGCTAACAAATAAAATAAGGAAGAAATAAAAATGTTCATTTTATTAGGAAGGTTGATCTTTTCTAAATTCAATTGAAGCTACACATCGTCCATACTATGGGGGTGATTCTAAGTCAGGCGGGCGGCGGAGGCCGCCCGCCAGACTTCCCCCTCCAAAATACCGCTCCGCGGTCGGAAGACCGCTGAGGGTATTCTGGGTTTTGCACTGGGCTGGCGGGCGACCGCCAAAAGGCCGCCCGCCAGCCCAGTGCAAAACTACCTTCCCACGAGGACGCCGGCTCCGAATGGAGCCGGCGGAGTGGGAAGGTGCGACGGGTGCAGTGGCACCCGTCGCGAATTTCACTGTCTGCAATGCAGACAGTGAAATTCTTTGTGGGGCCCTCTTACGGGGGGCCCTGCAGTGCCCATGCCATTGGCATGGGCACTGCAGGGGCCCCCAGGGGCCCCACGACAACCCATACCGCCATCCTGTTCCTGGCGGGCGAACCGCCAGGAACAGGATGGCGGTATGGGCTGTCAGAATCCCCATGGCGGCGCAGCGAGCTGCGCCGCCATGGAGGATTCAAATGGGCAGCGGAAAACCGGCGGGAGACCGCCGGTTTTCCACTTCTGACCGCGGTTAAACCGCCGCGGTCAGAATGCCCAGCGGGGCACCGCCAGCCTGTTGGCGGTGCCCCCGTCATTTTAGCCCTGGCGGTCTTGGACCGCCAGGGTTAGAATGACCCCCTATATTCTGTTTCATGCACTTGCACTGCTCCCACAAATCAATCGGAAGCTACTACTTTAAATTTTAGTGTCCAATATCAAAGTCCTTGAAATTTACAGTATATTGTGACATTCTCAATTGTACATTGAGCCATCTTATTTATACACACTTTATGAATCTGTTAATATCAGTTAATTTTCTAAGCAGTCACGGACCCCGCTAAGGAGGCTTTGCGGATCCCCAGGGGTATCCGGACCACAGGTTGGAAACCGCTGGCTTACTATGTCCCACTGTTTAGTGCGGGATCATGGTTTCTGCAGACCCTAGTCGGCCGCGCGCCACAACATCACTTCAGCAGGGCCTAATAGGTCTCCTTGTTCTGCTTAACATTCTGCTGCTTTCTGGCGCCAATAATCCTGAGTAGCCTTGAGGTCTTAATATGCAAGTCCAATCGGCAGTAACTGCGCATTAGTTTGTGTGTTTAAGCATTAGCATATGCACGGCTGGTACTTCACAGGAATACTCATCCCATTAACAAGGCCATCCCGCCATTGTTTGGATAGCAGTAATGGGCCGGTACATCACCAGTGTGCATAATAACAGGCCCCGTGATTCGGCTACTTAAACAACCTCAATACAAACATTTTTCCAGTTCAGGAAATGCGCGCTCTTGATTACTTTAATCAGATATTCCCGGCTGGCATATAAATATTCATTATCTATCTTGCCTTGCAGCTGTGCATTCAAGGTCGTCTGTAACCAAAGGGCCGCCACAGTCTTCTCAGAGGGGACAGTCGATGTGACCCCGGGCAGCCGGTTCTCGTGATCAGGGAATTCCGCTCTTCCCCGCTGGAATCTGGGCACGTGGCGCTGAAATCTGTCAACAGTGACGTTGGCTGCGCCGGCCAATAGGGACGCACCTTCGAGGTCAGCGCCACGCTATAGACAACGCAGACATCTGTAGTGTTTGTTAAGCCAAATTGATGCACGCATGGGACCATGAACCTGGCGAGCGAGAGGCAGGGTTGATGCCAAGTGGACACTAGTGCAGAGAATGTGTTTTGTCTTTGCACTTGGCCCATTAGCTCGTGACACGTAGCTTTTATTCGACTTATGCTCAAATAATATATATATATATATATATATATATTTGTTTTTTTGTTAAGAGCTATATGTATATTTCTATTAAAATGTATATTCCCCTGTCAAATCAGTTCCCCATCACAGCCCGCAGTCTGTGAGTACTGAAGGCATCATGTCCCGTTTCAGATGTCCTGCTCTCAAATGATGGGAAAGCCTGGTAGCAGAGTCTGTCACACCTACACCAGTCCAAGGAGGTGGGGGGGGGGGGTCACTGGGTGGATGGGTCTATGATTGGTGATGTGCCAGAAGTATGTACTAGATGCAAGCGTGGTTTGTGACCCAGCCCTAACACCAGGTCTCCTGGCTGATCTGTGACTAACATGTCTCTTGGCCACAAAACGGAGGATCGCAAATACATCTTTGCAAATGGCCACCTAATTCCGATGGAGCTGGCAAGAGAAGTTACCATCCTATTCAGAATTCCGAGATCGGCGGGAGGACCACACATCTGTTAGTTTTCAAGTTTCACCAGAGTGAAAGTCTCCGTGAAACTGAAGAAGAACTGGGGGAAATGAACTCAGAATTACCAATGTGCACGCTACTCCCTGATTTCTTAGAGTACCCTCAGGGTTTATCCAGGATGGGCTGGAATTCCCTCACCCATGGAGTTACTAGTACCAGTATTCAGGGATGGGGAAATATAGTACCAATTCATGGACCACTCGCGATGGGAGCAAATGGCCATACACTGTGAAGGATGTTTTCTCAACTCTAAAGGAAAGGTTAAAGCCATGGCTCTAGCTGACTCTGTTCAAGCTCTCCAGGCCAGAGATGTGCTCAGGCTTTGTCAGAACCAGGCAGAGGTGTAGCTTGGTCAGCAGGATTTGTGGGGCGGGGTTACATTTCAGATGTCTAATAACCACACTGGTTAAAATACAATATACGAGAAGCAGGGTGGCAGGTGGGTGGGGGGGGGGGGGGGCGTTAGGGAGCAGTAGGAAGTGAGAGGAGTGTTTATTGTGAGGGGTTCGTATTTTGAAAAATAACAATTTTGAAGACCTCTAAAACAGAGACAAGAATGTGTATATGTGTGTGTGTCTGCATGAGTATGTACATATTCCAAGTAAAATCCGGCAAACACCTCACCATACCCTACTATTTACTAAAGAATGCATTTATTAGGGGGTGAAACACCAGTCACCTCCCCTGAAACCAGGCCAGGCACTTCCTCACAAAGTCAACACTTGCATTTAACTACCTCTCTCTCAAACTTCCTCGCCAGAACAAAATCTTTGAGTGGGCCGACTACCATTGCATTACTGACTAGCAGAGTCAAGTCTGATATATGACTGGTTAACCTGCAGCCCTAATGCAAGGACAGAAGTCTGTTATCCAACTATTTCGGCCCCCCTGCCCTCCAAGCCAGATGCAACTCTAGCTGGTGATTCACGCTCTTCTTGCTTTAGCAGCAAGATGCAAGTCAGCTCTCAGATTTACTTTGTTGCAGACCCAGAAGCTAAAGGGCAGCTTAGCTTGGAGCTCTATTTTCCACATCCCCCCGGGCATAGCCTATCCTGACAAGTGACAGATTCTACCTTAGTCCTACCGTGCTTTCTTAGGTGGGTCAGGCATTTATCTCAATGTGCCACACCCATCATGTCCTGAAGAAGGTCTGATGGCACCAGCCAGAAACAAGATGACGTGTAAACAACTCTTCCCTGGCCCCAGTGATCTGAGAAGTGGTTGTCTTGTTACTGACTCTGCCCCAGACACATATGACTTTCAGATTCTTTGGCATAACTGTCTGGTACACAATTGTATTGCAATGATACCTTCTACATGGAACTTTTAACATTGACCTTGATGCATAAAAATTGCAAATTGCCCTTTTGTTCTGCCCAGGCCTCGCCTGGAGCTCTTCCCCTGACACAGACCAGTGTGCCAACATTCACATGGCTTGTCTACGAGCTGTTGATGTTCAGTTGCTTTCTGCTGAGTGAAAGTTATATGTAAATTGACACACTTTTGAGAAATGCACATGAGGCAGATACTTGTTTCTGGAGCACCTTTAATTGCAGACTAGTTTGCATTTGTGTGTCTACCTACGGATGGTAATCCTTGGAGTTGAAAGATCATACCCAGCATTGTAAGAGTGTAGTTGTTCTGGATGTTTGGTTTTTACTTTCAATGTTGCCCTCAAGGGGGTAAAATATTATTTTCCACCAAACTCACAGCAAGGTGGGTTGTACTTTTTTAGGGTGTCAAGGTAGAGTGTATCTCAGTGAGGGTAAGGGTCACTTTTCCCTTGGCCTAACCTGATCAGCTATGTCAGTCAATTTGCTTAGGGCTGCTTTGCATCTACGGTGCAAAGCACTGGTAAAGGCAGTTGCTGTCGGAAGAGCTTATCCGTATGGAGTGTAATATATTACTTATTACCATTGTTGAGTCTGGGTATAGGCCATGATTCACGACCGAAATGCCATTGTCTATTTTTCCTGTGTATTTGTTGTAATATAAATTATATATTCAAAATCAGGATGGAAAGGGTTAACTTTTTGCCGCATGGTAAAATCACACTGAAGAGATATCATGGCTATTAGGAAAATCGTTTCCTTGTATATAGTAACTGTTGCATGTAATCTCTGAGGCAGTAAAAAGTGATTTTCTCATGTCAGCTCTTCTCTACAGCTGTAATAAACCGAAGCTTAATCTATACAATATAGTAAACATGTGAAATGTGCATTCTTTAGTATGGTTGCTCTTAAAACTTGAGTTATTGGGCCACATTTATTTCTCCACTTACATGGCTCATATATATATATATATATCTATATATATATATATATATATATATATATAGATATATATATATATATACACACACACAGAAAAAGAGACAGTGAGAGAGATAACAAGTAACTGTGTGACTTGGGCCTACAATACCATTTTAGGGTGCTGGAGACATTTATAAACCACTCAAAGCCTGAACACCGAGATGGCAATATAGGATCATATTACTTATTTTTTATAATAGATACTTTAATCATTGATTTTAGTACTGGTTAAAAATTAAAGATTTGGAGCATTTGAGCATCACTGTTTAGTATTCCTTGTTTTCCTGAGTTTGTAGTCATGTCTGCCAAAATTCTGAGAAATACATGATTTTGTTGAGTGTAATGTGCTAATATTTAAAATCTATTTTATGCAACAATGTGTATTATTACAAGTTAATTTTTAAACAGAAAGCTAATTGTAAGGAAATGAAAACCATATGTTCTAAAATGCGCTTTTCTCTTTTAGCACATTGACACTATAGGCTAGGTTCAACGAGACATAAACAAAGCACTCGGTGGAGGAGTTCATTGGTAGATGCTTGCTATAAGGATGGACGTCTAAGGGTGATTTTGTCAGATTTGCTGATTATTGCTTTAAGAGCATCCCTGTCACTGTAAAAGCACTATTTATTAAGGGCGGGCACAACTTTTGGAGTTTGTCTCAGTGGCGTTCTGGAGAGTTACAAAAAAACTCACTGAGATTGTGCCTAGTTCCTCTAGCATGCAGAAAGAGGCATGTCGCTCTGCTCACAATGTGATTTAGTGCCAGGAAGTGTGTTCTGCACTGAAAAAGTGTGAAGAGCATCACACGGCGTGCCATAGGGCACAGCTACCCATATTGATTTTGCTGCTGCTTGAGTAGATTTTCTGCTTGTCTTAACACAAATAGAGAGTCGGGGGGAGGCAAAGAACCAGGACCCCATACTGTGTCCCCAAAGACAATGCCATATACACAAAAAGTATGGGGTATTATTTGGTAACCACTGGCGAGGAAATTGCCCTGGACCCTTTATATATTTCAGACTTTGAGACTTGTTAGTGTGCTGAATGTAGCTGTATGGAAGGGAGTTTCCCATACAGACTAGGTAGTCTCACACACTGTATGGTGTCTTGCTTTATCATTTGACCACCTAGCCCCATCCACGTAGGACAGTACCACTTGGACGGACTCAACCTCACCATTTAAAGAACTCAGAGGGGGTGCAGAGATTAAAGTTATCTGGATAAACGTGGGATCTAGTTGTGCTACAGAAAGTATAAAAACACCTAGTCAGTCACCTGTGTTATAGTTCACCTTTATTCGCGGTGACTGCTGGTGAGACTAAAAACAAGTGATGGGACACCTATTGAGGATAATGGCTTGAAGGGTCACCTATTTGTTAATGGCCAACATGTTTCTGCCCACTACTAAGAGCCAAAAAGGTCTGGGGGCATTCTTCAGGGCCTAGGATCCCTAGATTCATGCATTAAATATGAGTGCAGAGAGAGATGTAAGAGAAGGCTCCCTCATTAGGAGGTGCTTTGATAATAGTGATAAAGAAGAGGACCTACCTGTGGAAAGCTAAACCACGGGGGCCCTATTCCTGCAGGGCGATTCGCCCCAGGTCTATGGGAGGGGAGTGTCCCCTTATAGTCACACATAGTCCAAAGGGTGGAGCTCTCATCCACACCTATTCCATACCCCTCCCCGACCGCATCATACTTTTTGTGTATATAGATTTTCTGCTTGAGCAGCAGCCTTTTAACTTCAAATGGTGGCGACCACCTGCGACAGCCCACATTGAAAAAAATCTCACCAGATGTCCTCTTAGTGACTAAACATTACGCTAGAGCATAGGTACTCACAACTATTTTCCCAGGGGCCGCACTGTTTGGTCTTTGATGTGACCGAGGGCTACATTGCTGCCAGCATGGTGGCGATCAGAGGGCTGGGGGTAGGGCAGGGAGGGGTAGTGGTAAAGTGTGTGTAGTGGAAGTGAAGCATATACATCTAAGGTCTGAATTGCCCAATGTGAAACCAGAAACTTGGGTATAAATCCCGGCTTCTATATTTAACCATATTGTGCGATCCTAGGCAAATGTTTTATTTCACTTAATCTCTTTTTCTTCATCATCACATATAAGACCCTCGAAATATGTCTTCAGGATGTATGCTGTATAAAACCTTCTGTGTCTGATTTAATAAACTATAATGTTGTTCATGTTTTATAGAAACCCAGCCCTCCCACAGAGTTCACATAACAACTGACTTGCCTTTTAGTTCACAGTTCACATTGTTGTCAGGGTGTGTAGAATGGAAGGGGATAAAAGTTTCTAAATACATTTTTGAAAACTATCACTTTAAAAAATACTTCTGATATAATGTTGTGTACTAAGGTGAAATGGTTCTGCAGGTTAATGAAATGCACTGTTTGAGTTTCACGCAGATCATACTTTTATATTTTTGCTGCAAGATGTCTTTAATAATGAAGGTGTTTCTAAATTTAAGAGTTGCAGAACACCCTAGTTACTACTTTTCTTTAACTTCAGTTAGACTCCAAATAAATAGTTGCCCATTTATTTAACAATTTTTGTGCCAGTGCTGAGTCGAATAAACTGCAGCATCGTGCTGCTGTTGTTCTGGGGGCCGCATGTAAATGTCAGGAGGGTCGCAAGTGGCCCCCGGGCCGTACTTTGAGTATTGCTGCGCAAGAGGATGTCAAATCTCACTCACCACCTTACCGTTTTGGAGCCAAGTGTGAGAAAAAAAATAATTTTACTGGAACTCTGCATTACAAGCATAATGTGGAGTAGGCACAATTCTGGAATATTTCACCTACCACTACTTTTTTCCAAAACTTAAAGAAAACAGAAATGTTGTGTTAACAATCCATTTAACATTTTTGTTTGTTTATTGAAGCTAAATATCCTGCAAATGAGTTCAGTTCTCTGAAGTTTGAGAAATAATACGGCGTGAAGGGTTACACATGTGATATGTATATGTGTATTTATATATCTTGGTCGTGTGTGCCACAAAAAAAAAAAAAAACAGAAACGTCAACTTTTTATTGCTTTAACTCTTACTTAACTTATTTTTGTTAAACAAGGTATGAATTACAAACAGGGAAGTTGGAGTGAGTCCAGTGCTGCCCTTATGGTGTTTTATGTGTGCTTGATGGCTCAGATTCTTGCCACAATATTTAGTGGTTTTAATGATTTTGACTTTGCATGCTAGTACTTTTAGGGTCAGATGTATCAAAGGGTTTTACCCATTCTGTGTTTATGGGAAAATGCTTTAGTACATATGGCCCTTAGTGATTCCAGGCAGTTTAGCGCCTCGGCCAAACTTTTAGGGGGAGAAGAGAAATCCGTATTCAATGGGTTTAGCCTCAGGTGGTGGGATGCCAACCAGTCTTAGTTGTCCTTAAGAGTTTGAACTACAAGGAGTATATTCTTTTTGAGAAGAGACTTTTAGATACAACTATGTATATTCTATAGACAAAATATGAGAGGTTGAAGAGTGTTAGAAGTGTGGTCAGACATTCCAGGAGATGTCAGAAATAGTTAAAGATGGAATACTGCCTTAAGGAACAACTTTGCCTACAGGAACGGGATTTGATAGGGTCATTTTGAACTTTATTTAGAGATTCCAGTTTTCCAAGTGTAAAGATGACCAGCTCAGAGCAGTGTCATTTAGTCCCATTTTCTCTGTGAGGGTGTTGAGTGTGATGTTGTGATTGGCAGCGTTAAATATTGCTGATAGGCCAAGAAGGATGATTAGCCTGTGCAGGAGGCTTAAGGCCTTTTCTGTGATATGTAGAATAGCTTTTTCTATGCAACACCCAGCTCTAAGGCCATATTGAAAATTGCCCATTAAGTAGTGATCTTCAATGTATTGTTTGAATGGAGTTGAAACAGAGCTTTCAAGGATTTCCACCAAGTAGTATCGGAGGAAATTCTTCTATTTGTTGGTTCCTTCATCACCACACGAGACCGGTTGCTTTGCAGACAAAACTAGGAAGTACCTTGGTACCATCTACAGAAGTCATACTTCCCTTTCTCTTTGCCTTTCATTTTGACCCATTTAGTTCCATAATATCCCAGGAGCATTGCACCAGAGCCTGCAGTATCATCAAAAGACATGCAAAGACTGCTTAAGGACAGTAGAAGGGAAGCCATGAAGGAAATGAGGAAGAGGTAAAACAAGACATAGTGGGGATTTCCCAAATAATCATAATATTACCACAAAATCATTCTCTATCTCTTCCACTTCATTACCATGAGAATAAACCAATTACATAATATTGGTCTGAATTATGTCACATCACACTAAATGAAAAAAACACAACCATATATCAGATGCAGACATACATGAGTCAAATAAAGACAACACAGATATCGAAAGCATTAGCAATGCCAGTAGGATTGGCTGTCTTCTTCAGCTGTTGTTCAGTTTAGGCATTCAATAAGGCATCCTGCATGAACTCTGACACTCAACCTTGTAGGCATTCATGCATCTGTTCACCCACTTATTGACTCATTGCTTTCACCCATTAACTAGCCCACATTAAAACACACACATATAGCAGCTGATGGCTGTCTTGCAGTGGTATGCTTTGAAGCAATGTGTTGGCCCTCTTGGATGGTAGACCAGTGATATTCAATGAGCAATACAATTCCTAGATAATAATCCAGTTCAGAAACAGTGGCAAGGGGGGATGCAGCAAACTGCAGATGAAATGAGAAGCAAGCTGTATGCTGGCAAGGAATGTGTAAGAGTGTGAATGAACTTGAAACAACCCTCCTCTATGTACTTATTTGTATGTATATTTATGACTTTTTAAAAAGCTTTTCCTTAGAAGAGCTTGGCAGACAACAAAATAGACCAGACCTTCATAAGGGGATCAAGCAAGCATTATTACAGTGTAAATATTTAACTCCTACTGTTTGTACAAGTGGAAAATTATCACCAAAAACTTTGCCCACTATGGTAATTTGAGAGATTACATGTAACCTAATACCTGCAGAAAAGGTTTCAACATAATGCAATAACAATCCACTGGTAAAGGGAATGGCTTACACACACAAGTTTGCACAATGAATGAGTCAGACCTATTATCTTTTTCATAACATTTTGCAATAAACAGATCATCTGAATTTTCTTAATCTTCTGTTCTTGTTCAGTCTTATCAAAGGCTCTGAATTGAGTGGTATAATCATAGTAAACCATCACCACAGGCTGAACACCAAAACCCTGCAACTGATCAGCCTCAAGAATGCCAACTATTGTGGGAAGAATAAAACTCCTGATACAAGTGGAAAGGAGAGAAAACTTTGGGCAAAAAGGGTGGACCAGGACATAAGATGAGTGTATTCAGTAGGATGCACAGTGACAATGAAGTTCTCAGCACAAGGAAAAACCTGAAAGGACAGAAGATCAAAGTAAATCTGCAACATTTCAGGTTGGTGAACCTTGCAGAACTCCCAACATCAACTGCAAATGCCAAGGAGGGACAATTCAAGGGGGATTTTGACTCAAACCAACCTTTCAGCAGTCTAGAGATCAACAGATGCAGAACCTACAATCCACCCAAGGAACGGTGAAAGGTCTTGATGGCCACCTGTTGAATGTTAAGTATATCAACCACTAACCCCAAGTGGAAAGCATCAAGCAAAATAGCCATAATCTGAAGATGAGGACAAGTGATGCACACTGGTTGTTACCACCAATGTAGCTGGTCCATGGGTACAACTGCTTTTGTACCTAGCCACAGGGACTCAAAGAACAGACAACACCTTCTCAAAGTATCCCAAGCCTGGGTTCTAAATACTCAAATGATGCTGCGCCAGTGGTTGGAAAAATTACATCTGGACCAATGCACAAGCAGCACTCATCCAGTGGATTCAGCTGATTTGTCACTAAGCAGAGCAACAGAGCTCTGCACAGGAGTTTGCAATACAGCCAATGAAAAGGAGGATGCATGCAGCAACCAATCATTCAGGCATGAACCATGATGCCCTCTTGTAAGAGTGAGGCACAAGCCAACCCTAAATTAACCTGTGCTCAACCCTCTGGTAGCTTGGCATAAAACAGTCAGGCTTTACTTAGAGACAATATGTAAAGTATGTGTGCAACACTACAATCACTAGTAAAGTAAAATACCACACAAGTCTATCCTTCAGCAGATTGGAAAACTAGAGTGTTTTTTGATAAATAGAACAAGCCCACAATGTCAAAAATCATAGAAACGGTGATATGTGCTTTCCATAAAAATAGTTTCAAAAAGCACAAAGCGCCAACTGTGGATATCTGGTTGCGCCGGATGGGGGCAAAGTCACAAGGTCAGGCTGACCACAATGGAGTGTGGACCAGCTATAGGGACCCAGTTAGGCCAGCTGAACAAAGTACCTTAGATCCTGGTTTGCAGAGTGTTGCAGGGATCCGTGTTGAAGATGTGTCACAAAGCCAAAGTGATGCATCAATTCCACGAGGCAGTGAGTCTGCAATTCAAGGGCCTGCATCACTGTCGAGGATCCTAGCAATGAGGGCTTGTGAAGTGAAGTCCAGCGTTAAGGATGCTTGGGCAGTCGGGGTGATGCATCGGTTCCGAGGAGCTATGAGGCTGTGATGTGGAGTCCAGAATCATCATCAAGACTGCCGCCGACGAGAGATGCAAGAGCCTGCACTGAGAATGCGTTGCAAAGTGACGGTTCCTGAAGAGGCTGCATGCTGCAAAGGAAATGTGGGTTTTGCAATAGGTCAGATCCACGCAGCAGTGATGCATCAGTACTAGTCTGGGTTGTGCGGCGCAGGAGAGAAGATGCATCAGTCCAGCTGAGTCCACCGAGGCTGACAGAGCACGTTGGGTTCACTTCCAAGGGGTACAGCACTGCGGTGGCACTACTTTGCAGGGTCAACTCAAAGGTGTCAGAGTCAAGATGCTGGGGTCAAGGTTGTTGGAGCCTCCTTTCCCTGAAGCCCAAGTCAGGAGGCCAGCCAAATAGCCTTTGGAATAACTCTGGGGTCCTGGGTTCAAACAGATGCAAGTCCAATCCTTCCCAGGCCAGAGGCCAGAGGGCAGCAGGCAGCAGGTCAGCACAGCAGGGCAGCAGCACTTCAGAGGAGCCATCCAGCAGAATGGCAGTCCTTCCAGCAGCACAGTAGTTGTTCTTCTGTCAGAGTATTCACAGATCCAGAACTGAACTGAAGAGGTGGGGTCTGAGGTCCAGTATTTATACCTGGTGCCTTACCTCTGGAAGGTGGGAGAAGTTTCTAGAAATTCTCTTTGACGAGCACAAGCTTCCTGCCTTCCCTACCCAGGTTCCAGATTAACTACAGGGGGTATGCAGCCCTTTATGGAGGCGGGACAAAGCCTACTTAGATTTAAAAGGGCTGTGCTCAACACCACCCTCGCATCCTGCCAGTGATGACCCATCCAGGCATGCCTAAGCTCTCTATTGTGTGTGGCTGTTAAGAGGAATACACAAAGCCCAAAGGTCAGTTACACCCAGTCATGTGATCCAGAGACAGGTGAGAGAGAGCATCATTTATTAATTAATTAGTGGCATAGAAGTAGCATATGGCAGCTAATAAATCTGCAGTTTTAAAAGCTTAGCAGAGAAATAATGTAGAAACTAAAATGTGCACAGTCTAAATTGTGGTGGATATTTGTACATACTAATTTTATTTGGATAACACGTTTAACACAAAACATTTTGCATTCATAAATGTGTGAATTAATGATTAATATTAACATGAGAGCATTATTTTTAGGTAGAATCAGTAGACATGAAACGTATTTTGAGAATTAAGTGAATTTGAATTAAAAGCACTTATGTTGTATTAAATAAAGAAAAATAAAAACATGTTTAAAAGTGTTCTGACATAACATGAATGATAGTTTGAATAAGTTAATTTATTTGATTTGATTATTAAGATGCGCAGAAGGTTTTATTATTGCATTGTTTGTATTAATGACTAGGCCTAGAAGGTTTATTTTGAAAGCAGTCATGGACAAATCCTTGTTTATTTTGTTGCCTCAGAACTGAATTTTTTCCTTAGGCAGCAGATGTAATGTTGAATGCTCTATTGTATCCCAGGAGAAGAGGCATGTTTTAGATGCAATAATGTAACACTATTCGTTCTAGCTGTCAAATGGAATAGGGCATCTTTAGTATTCATGTGAAAGAATATTAGCTTAGTTATTGTGGCTCATGTGATAGGACCTGTAAGTTTCAAATTATTCAAAAATGTAATATTTTGGCGTAACCCTGTAACCAGAGGAAGATAACAATGTACTTTTGCTGAGAAGATTTCCAAATTAACAGAACTTGGTGGTACCACTGCCTGCTATTGGATGCTGAAACTGACACCCAGAATGCGCCCACCTGAAGAACAAATGAATGAATTTTGCATATTTTAGTTTGTGAAGAACTTTGAAACTGAAGTCAGTTCATCACCAGCTGTTCTGAAAATCAGTTCTATGTTTGCTTAATTCTGCTATCTCATTCTGTTCTCTAAGTCCCCTGATGAGTTTCCTTATCATAGTTTTAACTGCCCTATTCTGTTAAGTGGAGGCCAACAAATTCTAAACGGCTGATCTGTCCTATGTACAGATCTTGTTCAGCACTGTCCTGATGTTGCTGCAAACCGATACTAGAAGATGGTGACAGCTCTGTCTCGATGAATCAATGCTGTATGCTGTCCCATGAGGAGAGGTATAACTAAATGTGGTTTCTTGTTTCCTTTTTAGCTTAGTCACTTACACCAGCATATTTTTATAGTTAGTAACCCTAGTTAGATGTTTTCCAAATTATTTTTTGTCTTTCTTTTATTTTTGCTTTTGCCCGCATGTGTTAGCCTGTTCCCACACATGCAAGTCCCAGTTTTGGTTAGTATTAGGAATGGCCCAGCTCTGAAATTAATTGGTAAAACTGTATTTTAAGGATTTAATGATGTCACTATCATCTGTTTTGAAAGCTGATAATAGTTTTTATATTGTGTTGTTGCTAATTTAGATAATTCTTTTGGAGTGTCTAACTATTGATGTTTAGTAAATTGAATCTTTTCAGACGTTTTGGTCAGCCTTTGGTTTTCATGTATGTTTATAATTTTGTTATGTGCATCATTTATGTGACTTTGATTTTGGGATTGCAATAAAGCTTTGAAACTTTATTCAGATTGAAGTCTTGATTTAGTGTTGAATTATTTATGGTGTTTAATAGTGTTTATGGTTTAATGTAATTGATTTGTGATTGAATGTTTCTGACTACCACCTCCTTTACCAAGTCAAAGGATGTGGTCGACCTTGAAGCTTTGTGATGGTGTCTCACCTGTGTGTGCCTGTGGTTTCTGAACCAGAGGCTGGAAGAAGAGTTCCGTGGGCGCCCCAGCACAGGCTACAGGCTCAAAATGGTTAAGGCAGGCAAGTGCCAACTTTCTAAAAGTGGCATTTTCAAATTTGTCATTTAAAATCCAACTTTACCATGTGAAAGATTTCAAAGTTTTTCATGACAATTCCAAAGACATCAAACATGAATTAATTACCTGGTCCTATTCGGAAATTATGGCTTATTAAGTGTAATAAGGCAGCTCCAGTGTTAACCTATGGGAGGGGTAGGCTTTGCATTAGTGAAAAAAAAATGTAAGAGCTTTTTATTAGCAGGACATGTGAAACTTAAAAGTTAATGTCTTACTTTTTAAATACACTGTACCCTGTTCTCTGAGTTGTTAAGGGCCTATAATAAAGATGTCTTACATGTATTTAAAAAGGAAGGTTTGAGCTTGGCAAAAAGTTTATTTTACCAGGTCGATGTGGCAGTTTAAAACTGCACATATGTGCTGCAATAGTAGGCCTGAGACATGCTTAAAGGACTACTTAAGTGGGTGACACAATCAGTGCCACAGACCCACAAGTAGCATTTAATTTACAAGCCTTGGGTATATGTAGTACAGTTTTACAGGTAACTTACAAGTAAATAAAAGTGCCAATAGGGAATACAGCAGTGCTACCTTGTTTTAATGAGTGAGCACATGAACTTTACCACTGGTTAGCAGTGGTAAAATGTGCAGAGTCCTAAGGCCAGCAAAAATGAGATCAGCAATAATAAGGGGAGGAAGGCAAAACATTTGGGGAAAGACCACCCTAAGGCTAATAGATCTAACCTATCTTCATGGAGCAATACTGCAGGAGGAGCCACAACTTTGGTGAACGCATGCTGTGTAGTCTAGTCCAAATATTAATACTGTAAAGCCCAGGCACTGGTACACAAAGTTAAACTGATCGCATATGGTGGGACCTCAAGTTGGGCATAAGATGTTAAGCATCCAAAAGATCTATTTAGGTCATTACGTCCTGAAGGTAAACTATCAAGGTGACTGACTGAAGTGTTTCCATTTTGCAATGAAGAGTCAAGATCCAGGCATTGATGTCCTTGAGGTTCAGAACCATCTTCAGTCTGCAGGTGACCTTTGAAACCACATAACTTGTTTTTAAATAGAACCCTGATCCTCAAGCCAATTGAGGAAGTGATGCAAGAGACATCTTTGTCACTAAATCGAGAATCCCATCCTCCGTTGCTTCACACCTGACCCGAACCCAGGGCAGCAAGGTGGACAGCACCACAGAGTGCAAAAGAGAGGTGGCTAACACTATCCAATGCATGCTGAAGATTGCAAACAGCATAGAGAGATCTTGAAAGAACAGATGCCAGGGAGACCCGGGCCAGTGAAAGAAGACCCTAACTGGAATGACTTGTATCGGAGTCTGTAGATAAATAGGGCTATAGTTCCTTCTTTTGAGAGGAAGGCTGAAAACATGGCGCTCTTCATGGCGCTCTTCATTCCATCCAGTCAACCACTAAAACCTGCCAGAGACAGAAACTCCAGAGGCCCAAAGGAGTCAGATTTGCACCTGCCCTATAATGGAAAGATAAACTCAGACTTTGCTCACCATGTTCTTCAGCTCTATCCCCACACAACCTTTCATCTTGAAAAGACACGTAAAAAGCCACCCTTTCAGCCGTGAATCAGTACACGAGTCCCTCGTCCACAAATTTTACTCTGGGCAGTCACTGTAAATCATCCAGTACATGAGGCAGCATAAACGGAACCAAAAAGAAATGTCTGCCAATAAAGTTACTTCTTTCATCAGCAGCAAGACCTCGGAAAATTGAGAGGTTGATATTCGATCATATTTGTCACTAATATCAGAAGGGACTCTCCTGGTCATCTTGACCGCAGCCAGCCCCATAATTTTTGACTTCCTTCTTCCAACTCTTTAGATAGAAACTTGACTGGATGCTGCATAGGTGATGGAGACCTGGAGAGGGAACAGACCCACAGTGTCCTTTTCTGCCACCCACTGACATATAGAAACATTTCCAAGAGGGCATACTAATGGTAACTGTTCAGCAGTGGAGTGGGAAGTACTTCTTGGAGATCACAAACAACAGCACTTACCTGTAATGCCTCAAAACGAGCACTGACGCCAACCTCAACAACTCCGAGCTCTCATGTTTCCAAGGTACAGGCATGAGTTGCGTATTCGGTCTAGGTTTTTTCTTTGGAATCTGGTACATATAGTCCTGTTTGTCCCATTTTATCAAGCTTACATGAAAAGCTCTTCTACTTTCCAGTCTGTAAGCTCACAACTACATCAAACACTAGATGCATCCTCACAGGGGATGTGTCCTTACCCATACTGCTGAGATCTTCCTTCAGAGTCCAGTTTGGGGAAGACGAATGGAGAACCCAGCTGTCCAGTGAAGTCCAGTTACCGTCCCCAACATATGCTGCCAAGGAATTCTGTCTGTCTTTGGATTGTTAAAAGAACGGATTTTGCTGGTCCGCACCCAGGAAGTTGTGGGAGGAGATGGGTGGAGTCAAAAGCAAAAGAAAAAACAAAGGAAAAAAATGACTTCTGGAGAGTTAGCCAAGTGGCTTCCCAGGTCAGTTTCACCCATATGGTAATTAGGGAAATAAGAAAAGAATGAGGTAATGTACTTTTAGGTTTTTCTGATGCCTTTCATCGGTGAGACATCCAATGATTGCTTGTTCTTCCACTTTCGGACATGTAGAAGAGTTGGTCTCAGTATAAATTTAGGTCTGCAAGTACCAGAATACAAGGAGAAAAGTGTAACTAGGCCAACCACCGACTCCAGGAAACTTGAAATTTGAAAGCTCTACTCGTACGCTCTCACCAGCCTACCCATGGGTCATTTCTATGTTGCATTAAACCCCAGAGAGAGCTCTAATCAGCTGTCAGTCCCTGTATTCAGAATGTGTTTTTTTTGTGTTCTTGTGGGTGCAGTGCCCTCAAAGCCTAATCGAGGAAGCAGTGCTGTAAGAAGGTGGTAGAGGGGACTTTATTTCTCTGGTCCCACAATGTTATAGGGCACCACAATCGTGCTCCAAATGTATAGATTACGAAGCAATTCTGTCCTGGTCATTAATGATGGGACTGCTATCATGCCAATGCCACTAGATGGCTGAAGTGCTGAAAATCACTTTTCTTTAACTTTAAGAGGGTTCCTTAAAACTTAGAAATGGGTTCTCCTGCTCTGTGGTCTCTGCATGAAGTTTTTGACCTGCGTCCAAAAGACCTCAGGCGTGCCTGGAGGTCCGGCTGTGCATAGGTGGGAAACATCTCCATTGGAGAGGTTTCAAGTTTTACAGTCATGGAATCCAGTGATGAGAAAAGATCTGTCTTTACCCACAAGGGAAAACGTTATCCCTGTATCCACTGTGTTAAACTAGTGCCTCCTCCAAACTATTCAGAACTTCCAAAAACATTCTTTGAAACTCAAGTGTGTGCTAGTTTCAAGATAGGTAGACATGAATATTTAACATCTTGCTCTTCTTCTCATTACTTGTTTTACTTTTTGAAATCTTTAAAAGGTTTCAATAAAATGACAAGATAAGACAGATTGCAGTATCGTCCATGCCTGCCCCTGAAGGAAAAGTGTATAGAGTTCTGGATTTTTGTTAAAGAACTCTAAGCATTCTGGCATTTAGAGTCCATCTTTGATTCTATTGTACCAACCTAAACAACCAAAATATATTTGTAAGAAACCCTTACCAGTACAAATGCCTGCTCTGGGGCTTTAAAAATATTACTTTTAAGTCATCTTTTTCAACACCATTGGACTTGAGTAACTTGCCACCATTTTTTAAAGAGTTTGCTACGGTCTCTCCAAAACATGTAAATTTGTATGGCATGAACATATTTAGAATGCCTACATTTATTTCAAGAAATTGAACAATCAATCAGGATTTATCAAGCGCAGCTAATCACCAAGTCTTGAGGGCCTCTCGGAAATCCAGAAGTGAAGTGATGGTCTAGAGTTGCATGGGAAATCTGCTCCAGGTATTTGCTGTGATGTGGAAGAAGGAGCTCCCTCCACTTCTGCTATGGTAGATTTGGGGAGTATGGGCATTGACAGGGAGGCAGAGCATAGTCACCTCAACAGTTTGTGGAAGTTCATGTGGAGGTTGATGTAGGCCAGTCCTTGGTTGTGTAGAGCCTTGTGAGCATGGGTCAGCAGCTTGAATTGGCATCTCTTCTTCACGAGCAGCCATCTGAGGTGGTTGAGGTGCAGTGTGATGTGGGTTCACCGGGAAAGGTTGAGGACGAGTCTTGCTTATGGTCTGAAGTCTTTTAAGGAGGTGTGCAGCAATTCCTACTTAGAGAGCGTTGCTGTAGTCTAGTCAGCTGGTGATGAGGGCCTGTGTCATGGTGCATCTTGTGTGCACGGGTAGCCACTTATAGATATTTCGTAGCAAGCACAGGGTGAGGAATCTCACAGAAGAGATGGTGTTAATCTGTGTTTTCATGGTGCGCTTGTCAATGATGATTCCAAAGTTTCTGGCATGGACAAAGGGAGTTGGTAAGGGTCCTAGGTTTGATGGCCACCAGGAGTCGTTCTATGTGTTGCTGTTGTTACCGAAGATCATTACTTCCATCTTCTCTATGTTCAGCTGCTGTTGTTCTTCATCCAATTGGCCACGCTTGTTGTGCATCTGTGGAAGGTGGTTCTGGTGGTGGTGGTAGGGTCGTTGGTGAACAAGAGGATGAGTTGGGTGTCATCTTTGTAGGAGATTATGTTCAAATCGTGGGATCTGAGGATATTTCCTAGCCGGGTCATATATGTGTTGAAAACGATGGGGCTGAGGGTTGAGCTCTGGGGACACCACAGGTGATATTCTTGGGTTTCGAGGTGAAAGATGGGAGGTGGATCCTCTGGTTTCTTCCGGTGACCCATCTGAGCATGTGGTGGAGTCTTTCGATCAGTGTGTGGTGGGATAAGGTATTGAAGGCTGCTGAGAGGTCGAGAAGGCTCAGGGCTGCTGTTCCTCTGCAGTCAAAGAGGGTTCTGATGTTATCAGTAGCTGTGAATAGGGTCGTCTTGGTGCTGTGATTGCTGTGGGATCCAGAAAGGGAGGAATCAAGTAGTTGGTTCTGCTCCAGATGTGTCATGAGTTGCTTGTTGATGATCTTTTGCAGGGAATGGGAGCAGGTAGATTGTCAAGCAGTTTTTGAGTTCTTTGGAGTCAGTGGAGGGTTTTTGAGTAGTTTTCTGACTTCTGTGTGTTTCCAGTCATCGGAAAATCTTGCAATGGTGATCGAGGTGTTAAACAGGGTGGTGAGTTCCTGACTGATCCTTTGGTTTCCAAGTTGTAAGATGTGGTGCGCAAGGGTCTATAGGAGCTCCCAGGTGGGTAGATTGCATGGTGGACGTGGTGTCCTGCGTGGAAATGAAGTTCCAGGTGGTTAGGCTGTGCTTCGTGTCAGTTGCGATGGGGGCGCATCTATCAATGAAGTCAGTAGGTGTAGGTTAAGGTTTGAAGTTTCTTTATATGGTTGTGATCTTGTCATGAAAGAAGTCAGCGAGGTTGTCGCACAGCTTTTGTGAGGGTGTGATGTTGTTTTCACTGGCTGCCAGGTTGGAGAATTCCTTAATGATGTTGAAAAGTTCCCTGGTGTTTTTGGTGCTGATTTTGATTCATGTGGCTAGGACTGTTTTCTTTGGTGCCCTCAGCTGACAGTGGTAGAGGTTTAGGGAGGGCTTGAAAGCTGCCCTGTTGGAGGTGTCCTTGCTGGTGTGGCATTTCTTCTCTTGTTGTTTTCTGTCTCGTTTTGCTGTTCTGAGTTCCTGGGTGTACCAGTTGGCCTTTTTGCAGGATTTTCTCTGGTTGTTGCTCTTTATGGGGATGATGCTGTCAGCGCAGCTTGTGATCCAGGCATTGAAGTGCTCCACTCCATGTTTGAGGTTGGTGGTGGCAGTGAGTTTTGAGGTGTTGAGGGCGACCATCCAGCTGGTCTCTGAAAATGTGTTCCACCTGCTGTGGGGGGTGCTGGCCATCTTAGGGGTGTCAGTGCGGGGGGCTGGAGATGCTGAAGTGGACAATGGAGTAATTGGTCCATGTGAGTTCTGTGACGTGGCTGTATTTCATAAAGTTTCTGGTGGTGAAGATGGGGTTCAGCGTGTGTTCTGTGGTGTGCAAAAGGTCATGGAAATCTAGGTCAATCCAGGCTGCTCATACTGCTAAGTAGGTGTGCGGTGTTATTGTGGTTGTCGGTGTGAAAATGTAGGTCTCCAAGGGAGATGTAGTTCTTGGAGTCTAAGGCTGGGGACGTGATGAAGTTAGCAATGGTATCACAGAAGCTGGTGCACTGGCCCTGGGGATCACTAAACAAAGGTGCCTCTGATGGTTATATTGTTGTCAATGTGGAGCTTGAAGTTAAGATGTTCCATGGGGTGGTGCTGCTGTTGGTGGTGGTAGTGCACTGTATGGTTGTGAATGATGGCTGCTGCTCCTACCTGCTTGTTGGTGCATTACTGGTGAGTGATTTTACATCTTGTGGGGATTGCTGTGGCAATGTCTGGGGCAGATGATTGTTTGAGCCAGGACTCTGTGAGGAAGTCGGGTGCGAGCGTGGCAATGAGGTTCCATAGGTCTGTGGCATGCTTGCACAAAAATCACATGTTGAGGAGTAGACAGTGGAGTTGATGTGCCACTTCTGGCATGGTGTAGTGAGAGGTTGGCGTGGTGCGTTGTGGCATAACAGAGGTTGTGCTAGTGGTGCAAAAGGTACATCTGGCACAGGAGAACAGCCCTGCAGCTTTGGCTAGATTTTCTGGTGTTCAGTGCGTGGGGGGTGGCGTTGTTGTATTGGAGGGTATATTGGGGACCAGGGATCCTAGCATTGGGAGTGGTTCAGGTGCAGACAGGCTTGCCTTTGGTGAAACAGCGGTGCACCCGCTGCACGCAGCCACTGCACAGTCACACTGTGGCCTTCTTTAATTATTAAGTCCTAGGAGAAGAAAGGGGCGCTGGGAGGCGATGGGTGGGGCTTGGTGGGAGGTGGGAGAAAAAAAGAGGGAAACAGAAGAAAAGCAATGAAAAAACAAGGGATACAGATGCAGAGCAGAAGCAGGAGGAGAGCTGGACCAGGGACCTGCTCAATGGGTTTGTCCTTGGGCCTTCATTAAGTAGCTCCTGGGAGAAGGGAGGGGCCCAGGGAGGTGGCTGGCAGGGGTAGACAGGGGGCGGGAGGAAAACACGAGTGAAAAAGGAGAAAAGCAATGAGAAAAACAAGGGAAACAGGAGAAAAGCAATGAGAACAAGCATTTGCAATTCAATGAGTCTAACGTTTGCTCGAGTTAGAGTTGTTAACATTGTAAATTCCTAACTGAACTTTTCTTGCCTCTTAAATTAAAAATTCAAAGTAAAGCAGTTAACATAAGCGAGCTGAACCAAAGCACCACATCCGCCATAAGCATGAGCGCGAAGAAGAGACACAAAAGGGAAAAGAAGTTCTCTCGCAATCAAGCGGAACGGCAGTCGTGCAATTATCCATGTAACAGGGTCGATGTCCAAGGCTTTAACCAAATCGTCCCAAGGAGGGACAAACTTAAAGCATTTAACAATGATTACACAGGATTTTTGAAAGGCAGTCCAACGAACGAGTGATAGTGATGGGCATGCGGTGAACGTGGTTAAAAGCCCACAGACAAATTACAACAGGTCAGAGCGCTTTCGCCCTTGACCTAAAAAATTAGGGAAAGATGTAGAGCAAAGAGGATGCATCTGTATATTATGGTGTGCTGTTTGTGTCTATATTTTTTTTTTTTGCTATCTCTGCTTCTTAATATGTGCATTTAGTGTACATTGTATCAATTTAAACATATTTTGCTGTAACATTGTAATTGTATATTTTTCTCTCTGTTCGGTTGTTTATTCTCCAATTTCCTATGTAACGCTCTCTGCTGTATGTTGGGTCTGGTTCACTCTGATTAAAATTACAAATAAATGCAGTCCCGAACTACAGAAGGCATACAATAACCTCTTTAGACAGCAAAGCCTAAAATGCCCACATATTTTTAGCATATTTTTTATTCGTGTCTTTGATTAGAAATGATGTTGCAGTCACTCATAATTGCTGTACAAAAAAATAAACTGGTTAAGTCCCAGGATGAGTTGGGGGCAGTGTTTTAAAGGTGATTCCTGGGGGAAAATGTGAAACTCATGCAGTTAAAGTGGCAAATATTCGTCAAAAAACTTGACATAAATATGCACGCAGTGATTTCTTTAGGATAATTAGGACTCATTTTTGCATAACTTGGCAACACTCATTTAGACTACTGCATATGGCAGAATCCAGTGGTGCGGTGGACCTTTAACCCATTGAGAATTCAGGATTCATTCTGAGCTGAGCTGGGCAGTGGCGTAACGAAACCTGAGGGGCCCTGGGGAACGATGCAAAACTCCAAACATATTACAAAGCTAAACCTAACATTAATTCACTGTGTTTTATAATTTATTTTGTAAAAAAAGAAATAATATTAAAGCAAAGTAAATTAATGAATTGTTTTCTCATGATTTATGAATTTTGCATTTTTAATTTATGTCTATGTTTTGGAAACGAGAATAACGTTCTTCTTGGCTTCAAGGTGACGTAATACTCATAATGTTCTTAGTAATTAATTTAAGGACAGATAGAATAGGTTTAGCTTGGAATCTTTGTCTCGGTACGAATGCTCGCATTAGGTACTGTGAACAGCAGAGCAGCGGTCTCTCCTCCCCACATGCAGACGCTCATCATGGCAGCACCACTGGAAAGATGACACGTTGGTAAATTCTAGTTCCTTCGTGCAAACAGGCGGGTATATTTACTCCTAAATGCATATGTGACAACAAATACGTTAAAACGCCTCGAAACCTCAGAAAAGGAAGTAGGCGCTATGTAAACAAGCTGTGCAGCTTTTCCTTTCTATTTGATGGCTAGGTTTGAAATGAGTGTAACATCCCTGTACTAATCTCAATGATCAGGCACTCAATTTTTGATTTAATAAAGATATGGGGGCATATTTAAGAGCCCCTAGCGCCATTCTAATGCCACATTAGCGTCATTTTTTTACCCTAATGTAGCATTAGAAAGCCAAAAACGCCACGCCAGATTTACAAAGTGGCGCAATGCATGCATTGCGCCACTTTGTAACCCTTTACACTACATTATGCCTGCACCAGGCATAATGTATTCAAAAGATTTCTTTGCATCATTTGTTTTGGCACTTTTGACACCTCCTCAGACAGGCATTAAAAGGAGGCTTCCATTGGTTACAATGGGCCTTGAGGAGCTTTGCCGGATTAGCTTAAACATTTTTGATGTTAAGCTAACTAGCGTTGAATATTCTGACGCTAGTCTCCTAACTACCGCTATGGTGCACGTATTTTACATACATCACACACATGGTGGCATTAGGGGGCACTAAGGGGCGCTGCACTACGTGCAGCAGCATTTTTCTTAAATGTGCCCCGTGGTTTTGAAAGTTCTGTCCCTGTAACTAGAGTTCAAGTACTCACAGCAAGGCTGTAACTCAGAAGTAGCACTGAAGTCAGCCATGTACATGGTGTTTCCTTAGCAGACTATGAACTATAGTAATATTTAAAAAGTTCCTCTTCACATCTGCTGTGGACATTTGACTACTTTCTTATTTGAAAAAAATACCACAAAATGGATAGTTCTTCTTTTTTGGAGTTTTCTTGTGTGAGAAACCCCTGTGTACCGAAAAGTAGAAAGAATATGCAGGATTTTGAATTGCTAATTAGGAAAATTATGATATCATAAGAAATGATATGACTTTTTTCGTAATGATGTCATCAGTGTAAACTACATCATGACAATCAGGAAGGAGCAGTCCTAGCTAAAACATGATGCAGAGGACAGCTGCCCATAACAGTTGATCTGGCAACACACCACTTCCAACAAGCTTGGTAAAGCCAATAGCCGTGCAGGGGTACATATTGAAGTGGACGGTAGCCTCTATCTGATGAATCTTGCAGTGTACTGGAAGGTAAAGAAGTTAGCAATATATCCACAAATTTAGGTTTGTGAAACAAATTTGGCCACACAAAGAGGACCAGGAATCAGAATTGAAGTTTAGTAGGTTTATTACAAATTAGTAATCAATTCAATGTAGATGCATAAAAGAATCGCATTGTAAAGATACAAAAGAAGAACAAGCCTTTTACTCTTACAAACTCTATTCACAAACCCTCATAGTTGGAACATTTTTCATGTTCTGGAAAACGAAATTCATGTCTTCCTCGAAGAGGTGCGTCCATCCAGGCCACAGTATCACAGGCTTATATGTTATTCAGGGCCTGATTATGACTTTGGCGGATGGGATACTCCGTCACAAACGTGACAGATATCCCGCCCGCCATTTTACAAGTTCGATAGGATATAATGGAACTTTCAATACAGTGGGCAGGATATCCGCCACATTTGTGATGGAGTATCACATCCGTCGAGCTCGTTATCAGACCCTTAGTCTTTGTCTCATGAGACCATGCCCATACTGTTTAGATGTTTTATGTGGCTCCACGTAAATAACTTTGTTGTGATTTTGCTTTGAATTATTATTGCCTGAGAATAATCTCTGACCATATTATCACCATAGCAGTGGCCCCTGCCCTCGCCGTGAGTCCTTCTTCATCATGGTGTATTTCCTTGTCTGATGTGGGGGGAGGCTCCTGTGTATTCCTCCCACCTGTCCTACTGCATGTCTGGTGCTCATGCCTGCCACTGCTACACAGGCATGATTTCGCCCTCTATGGTTGTTTACTCTGTGGGCATGTTGTGTTTCTCTGGATACAATAAACTGCACCCTTACCCCTACCACTCTGGGGACTCCAAGCAACGAATAGCTAGACATTGTCGAAGTGAATCAACGTTTTTGGTCCTTTCCCCTTTGTTTGTTTCATTTTTAAACCAGTGAGTTTCCTATTAACAACTCATCCAACTCGGTAAAATTGCAAATTTGGAAACTGACAACCCTCCAGCCCTCTCAACCTAATAGAGCCCTGTGCTATAAATGTGTTGACCCTGTTTTCTAAAAAGTCACAAAACTGGGGCCTTAAATTGTGAGAAGGGGTGTAATCCACGTAATTTACTTAAACATATTTACACGAAATGTTAGCAAAATTACTCTAAAAACACATTACAAATCAAAATACACTTTTTGTGCTATAATTTAGCACAGGGATGCATTTAAACAAAACACAGTGGATAACTCACATTCTGCTTTTTACATGCATTCGCAGTAAATCTTTACATCAAAGCATGTTTCACAGTACTTTTTAAAGCAAATGCTGAATAATTTTCTGAAATTATGCAAATTACTCTGGAGTAATTCACATTTTGCTCAGCCTTCATTGTGATATGCTGGTACCACACCTTCATACTCCTGCCTGAACTCTATCTGTCTCTTGTTTTGGTAGCAAACAGTGACTGGCTATATTGTCATCTTTATAGCAACCTCGTTTTTTAGGAAACTCCCATAGATGGGCCCCACCCATGTAGAAGCATGTTTGATGTGTTAATGTTATTTATGCATCATTAACAATGTGCATTGTATGGAATTACATTCAAATTTACATGTGTACAGTAAGCCTGGGAGAAATTTGAATTATGTCAGAGTAATTGGAGTAATTTCAGTAATTAAGCATTACTCTTGAGATGCAATTACAGAAATCACACAATTATACCAGTATGGCTATTTAAGAGACAATTGCAGCGAAATTGCAGCAACACGTGAACAACGAACTAAGAAAGAGTGAGCGGCTGCTGGCTACCGCTGTTGGTGTCCTGTAGAATTCAGTGTTATTTTCTTAGCAGAAAATGCATCCTCATGCCCTTTTTGGGTGCAATTGCACATTATGCACTACAAAAATAGGACTAAATGCGGAATTACACTGCTCACACAATTATGAGTAATTTTAAGGTAAATATGAAAATTTATACTAGAGAGATTTACTCCAGTTATGCCCACCTTTACTGTACACTTATGTGATGTTTTCACATTTGAAGCAATTTTGCTGTTACTTGTTAAAGCTAGGAAATTGTGACTTATCTAACTAGACATCTGCTAGACCTTGATGACATCTTGTTCAAAATAGATGTTTCAGCCTGCACATTTTCATTGTTTATTAATTTTGATGAAAGTCAAGTTCGTTCAATTCCAAATGATGTTGCTGTTGAAGAAAACTCTCTAGCACCGGCTCAGTAATGTTTTAACCCTCAAGGGTTCTTCCACCTGCTTGCAGTATTGCATTCATTCACAACTGTTCACTGTTGTTTTGTAACTAGTTTGTTCTGCCATCTCCAGTTGACATTATCATAGAGTGGGCTGAATCAATATTCATGTGGTGGGGATAGTGATTAGATCGTAAGGCAGTATGACACTAATTACTTTGATGCTGTGATGTGCTGAAATTGTAATTCTTTTGCTTATACCATGATGAATCTGCATTGTGAATGAATGAAAATATAAGAACTTATAAAGCGCATCTGATGCTTCGAAGAGTGTCCCGGAGCTGAGACTAGAGAGAAGGAAATTAAACCTGAGCACAAAGCCAAGTCTTCAATTTATTTTTCTTAAATATCAATTCAGACACTTGAGATGAAGTTGAAGAGGCTGTCTGTTCCAGGCACTGAGTGCCAGAAAGAAGAAAGAATGACCCCCTTTCTTTGTGCTCCTAATCCTTGGCACCGCTGCCCAAGCCAGCTGAGAGGAGCGAAGCTCCTTCGTGGGAGAGTAGAAATGTATTCTGGTTTTGAGATATTGATGGCTCTTGATCAGGAGGAGCACCTTACACAGAATCCATTTTTTGACTGGATGGAATATAGAGAATGTGGGTAAGGTGAAACTGTAGTTTTGAAAGTGTGTTTAATAAAAAGCAGTGCAGCTGCATTTTGTACTACCTGAAGCCTTTTAGTCAGCTAATCTGGGAGATCTATAGAGAGAGCATTGGTATAATCCAGCCTAAAAGTGATTAAAGCCTGAATCACTGTTTCCCTACAAGGTAAGGGAAGAAAATGCAAAAATGGTTTTAATGCCAGAGAAGCTTAAAACATGTTCCCACCAATGCCAAGACCTGAGGCTGAAAGGAAAGGTGATTATAACAATTAATCCCAAAATGTATGACCATATCAGCATGAGAGAGCTAACAGGGAGCACCCTCAAGCCAGCACTTGGACCACTCAAAAGGAAGAGCCAGAACAAAAAGGAGGACCTCCATCTTATCTGCCTTACACATTAACTGAGTCTCTTGCATCCATTTAAAAACTACTCCCAGACACAATTTAATGAGGCCTGAGTCTATCTCTTTACCTTGTTGAAGGAGAAAAGCAGCTGCATGTCATTAGCATGCATAATTATTTGTACTCCAAAGGATTCTACAAGCTGTGACAAATAGATGTTGGAAAAGTGTAGGGCTCAAAGCAAAGTCCTGCAGCACCCCCACTGCTAAAAGCTTCATACTGGACAAGAAAGGGGCTGTCCAAACTAATAGGCCTCTATTCTCCCAAAAGGAATTCATCCAACTCAACTCTAATCCATTTAAGCTGTGGCCTGTGGGTGGTGAAGGAGCAGAGAGTGTGATACTGTATCGAATGCTGCTAAAAGATCTAGTAATATCAGCATGACCTTACAACCCATATCTAGAGTACCCTTGATGTGTTCTGTCACCTTCAAATGAGCAGTTTCAGTACTTAGATTAGGCTGAAAGCCAGAGTGACTACGGTGAAGGAGATCATTAGTCTCCAAAAAATGGGGCACTGGTGATTTACAAATGTCTTTAAATACTTTGAAAACAGAGGTAGTAAAGAAATAGGTCTATAATTTGCCAAGATGCTAGGATTGGCAGCAGGTTATTTTTTCAAGAGAGGGATCATTTTAGTCTGTTTCCAAGTTAGATGAACAACAGCCATAGGAAGTGAATCAGTAGATAGCTTGTTCACCAATGGATTGATCATATCCACCCCCTTGACCAATAGATCAGTGGGGCACGGATGGATAAGGAGCCAGGCTTAAGGCTGCAGATTTAGAATATTTCAAAGAAATTGAATTGAGGCAGTGAACATTGCCTATCCCCTTCCATCACAACTGGAGGAGCCTTGGTTTCGCCACTCATAACAGCCAAAGAGAGATTGTATTTTAATAATTTTATCTTGAAAGAAGGTAGCCAGATACTCATAAGGAAGGAAACCTCTGTCACAAGCAGTGGGTGCAAGAAAAAACTTTTTTCTTGTCAGCTTTTACTGTTGCATGACATTTTCTCAGAGCTGCCAAATAAGCAGCTTTATCTTCTTCATTGTAGTGTTTACACCAATGTCTCTCAGATCTTTTGAAGAATTTCTTTTCAGCTTCTAGGGCCACAGAGATGCAAGATGCCAAAAAGTCTTTTTTACATGATTTGCTTGCTGTGATTGGGGCCAGTTTATCTACAGCCCAATGGAGGCAATTGCCAACAGTACTAGCACTCATCTCAGCATCGCCTAGTTACACCAGAGAGGAAGCTGACAATACATTAAGGAACTTGTCTATTTGATGAGAAGAATTCCTATATAAACCCTAGAATTTGGAGGTCAGCCAGAGACCTCTCCAATGCGACTGGGGATGCTGTTCGATTTCTTATTGATTTTGCTGGTCATTTGAAAGTTTGAGTGTTAGAAATGAGGTCTCTAGTTGGCAGTCAGTTTACACCCTGTCCAAGTAGGGACCCTCACTCTAGTCAGGGTAAGGGGAATACCCAGCTGAGATACTTCTGCTCACCCCCTTGGTAGCTTGGTACGAGCAGTCAGGCTTATCTCAGAAGCATTGTGTACAAGCATTTGCACATAACACACAGTAATACAGTGAAAACACTACAAAAGGACACCATACCAGTTTTAGAAAAATATTCAATATTTATCTGTGTAAAACAAGACCAAAACAAGACAAATCCAACATAGCGTAATAAAGATATGAATTTTGCAAGAATTACTTAAAAATACAGTTCCTTGAACTTGATAGCTCAGTCTAAAGCTATCACAGTGCCATGAACAACAAATCCAACAGTTCAGCCCGATAGTGGGGTCGCGGGCCAGCTATGGTGTTGGGAAGACCCACAGATTGTACCTTGTCAATGTAAGGCATCATGATCCTAGCGATAAGATCCGCAGGGCGGCATCAGCAGGCGTCAGTGAGCATCAGTTCTGGAGGCTGGTGCAGGGGTCATCGGGCCCTTGCAGTCACATGCAGTGCAGATCGAACTCTGGGCTGATGATGAAGTCAGGAGGGCTGGTGTTGATATCATCGGGGCTGTGCTGCGAAGCGGGATGATGCGACGTGCAGTGCCCACAGGTCATGGTGCAGGTAGTGACTCAGTGACGGTGTCCTGCAGCATCAGTGAAATCAAGGCTGCAGTGTGAAGCGGGACGGTGCAACGTGGGGTGTCTCCAGGTCATGGTGCAGGCACCAGCATTGTCTTTGCTGAAGCGCTGTCGTAGGTAGGTCCTAGGTGATAGTACAATATGGAGCAGGTCATGGTGTAGGCAGGGTTGATGATGCTGGAGTCGATAGCACTGGCGTCAGTGGACCGGGGCTGCTGTGCGGGGTGGGATGGTGCTTCGTGTACCTCATGAGTGGGCCCCTCAGGCTACGGTGCAGGCAGCAGCATCGGTGTCAGCGTAGAGCGGTGGCGTCGGTTATACCAAGGCTGCAGTGTGAGCATGGCGATGGGGGTGCAAGGCCCTCAGGGATCGGTGCAAGGAGCGGTTCAGTGACGGCGTCAGGTAGTGGAGTCGGTGAGACCAGGGTTGCAAAGTGGGGCACGGCTCCGTGCGTCGTCATCAGGTCACAGTGCAGGCAGCGGCATCGTTGACAGCGTCGCAGTGGTTTTTCTTTTGTTGCAGCACAAAACACATGGTTTCCAGTGCTGTATACAGATGAACCTGAAGTCTTTGAGATCCCTGAGACTTCCAACAGGAGGCAAGCTCTAGTTCAGGCACTTAGATGAACTTCACAAGCAGGATACACAGTAAAGTTCAGTCTGTGTCCTCTTTAAGGCAGAAGCAGCAACTGCAGGCCAACCCACAAAGTACACACAGCAAAAGGGGCAGTATTCCTCCTCCAGCCCTTCAGCTCTTCTCCTTGGCAGAGGTTCCTCTTGAGCCAGAAGTGTTCTAGAAGTCTGGGGTTTTGGGTCCACTACTTATACTCATTTCTGCCTTTGATGTAGGAAAACTTCAAAGAAAAGTCTTTGTTGTTCACAAGATCCTGCCTTGTCCAGGCTTGGCCTCAGACACACTCCAGGGGGTTGGGGATTGCAATGAGTGAGGACTGGCAGAGCCGTTTCAGGTGCAGGTGTCAGCTCCTCCCTCCCCACTCTAGCCCAGCAAGACTCATCTGGATATGCAGGACACACCTCATCTTCCTGTGTGTCACTGTCTAGTGGAGATGCACAAACAGCCCAACTGTCAGTATGACTTAGACAAGGAATCCACAAACAGGCAGAGTCACAGAATGGTTTAAGCAAGAAAATGCCCACTTCCTAAAAGTGGCAATTTCAAACTAAGAATCTAAAAACCAGCTTCACTAAAAGAAGTATTTTTAAATTGTGAGTTCAGCGACCCCAAACTCCAACTTTCTATCTGCTCTCAAAGGGAAACTAAACTTTAAGAATATTTAAAGACTGCCCCATGTTAACTTATGAGAGAGATTTGCCTTGCAACAACGAAAACCGAATTAGGCAATATCTCACTGTTAGGTCATGTAAAAACACATCACTACATGTCCTACCTTTAACATACACTGCACCCTGCTCATGGGGTTACCTAGGGCCTCCCTAAGGGGTGCCTTACATGTATAAAAAGGGAAGGTTTGGGCCTGGCAAGTGGGTACACTTGCCAGGTCGAATTGGCAGTGCAAGACTGTACACTCAGACACTGCAGTGGCAGGTCTGAGATATGTTTACAGGGCTACTCATGTGGGTGGCACAATCAGTGATGCAGGCCCACTAGTAGCATTTGATTTACATGCTGTGGGCACACAGAGTGTACTTTATTAGGGGCTTACTAGTAAACCAAATATGCCAATCACCAATACGATTTACACAGGGAGCACTTGCACTTTAGCACTGATCTGTGCAGAGACAATAAACCAGCAAAAACAGATTTGGAAAAATAGGTGGAAGAAGGCAAAAGGTTTGGGGACAACCCTGCAAAAAGGGACATTTCCAACATGGAGTAGTTTGATTTTTCCTGTTATTTCGTATTGCCCTATTGCTACATGCTTTTGGCAATGGCTTTATGCATCTGCCCCTTGTGATTTATGTATAGTACTTCTGGAAATTTTGTAATAAAATCTTTCACATTTTTTTATTCTGCCCTAAAACTCAATCATTGAGTCTCCCTTCCTTATTTGCCGTATTTTTGCTAAACCATTTTGCACCTTATCTTGGGACACATTGCCTCATGAAATTGAGATTGAACACGATCCCCAGCCCACCCACCCATGGGTAGATTGCTCTTTTGGAGTGTAAGATTTTAGGTGTGTCTCATTTCCCTGCTAGTTGGGCTTGAGGTCAAAAGCCATCACTGTCATTCTATCATACATGTTGAGCCCCAGTGTAAGCCACAGTGGTCGTGTCAGAAAGATGCTTAATGCTGTATAAAAGATACCGAAGATCTGGCACATTAACATAAGCATAAACCAATCAGTATATACAAACATGGAAGCCTGTGTTCCTTTGATAGGATGCTCTGTTGTAAAGAAAAGGCTGATTCAGTGACAATGCTGTCATATGCGCCCCTACTCTCAAGTGGCATACCAAATGACTGGCATACTTAACTACCAAAATCAAGCACAAGCAATCACACTCACTATCGTAGTGCAAGGTGTGTTCCTCCCTTTCGTTATGTTTAACATGCCCAGTTGTAAGATCGGTCTGTAGCATGTGCTTTAACTGCTGGCAAAAAAAGGTACCAGGGATTTAAACACTATTAATAATGTGCCTTACTTATCTAACCTGTGTACCCGGGTAATCATCTGAGAGCAAACATAGCTCAACATTGAGTCCTGGTTTGTGCAAAAGAATATTTATTTGGCAGGCTGAGTCCTAACTAGTGACCATGGCCAATGGGGGAAACCACAGTTTTATGAAGTGGTACCTCTGCAGGACCCACTTTGTCCCCCTCAGTAAATAGATTTTTCAACAAGTTGTACAACTTTTCGTAGAACCCAGGCCTCCACACCCATTGACAGGCCACAGATTGTATGCTACTGTAGATGGGCAAAAGTATCCAGACAGTTATTGTTCACGCCTGGTACATATTTTGCCTTAAAAATAATGTTGAACATCAGACAGCCGAGCGTAAACCTCTGTAACAATCTTATTAAGTGAATGTTCTTAGCTTTTTGCCCATTCTCAAGCAAAACAACTTCTCTGGTTATCCATATTGAAGACAACTTTCCTGTTTGCCAACTTCTGTTCCCACAATGAGAACACAGCAAGTAAAAGACAAAACTCCAGGAAAGCAGTACTGCGCTCTTGCTCACTCAATGTGTGTGGCCAATGCTTAGAACACTACCTGCTGTCTCAAAAGAGCTCAAACCCATCTGCTCCTGCTGGGCCCAAGAAAATTTGAACTGGTCAGAAAAAAAGAGTATTCCCAGGACCACTTGATCACTTCATGAAAATTCAGTACGAACTTCAACCACAGATTTAAATCACTTCCAATGGAATCCTAAACCTTCACACTGTGATGAGGAAGCTTGGAGCCTGACATCTGAAAAGCAAGACACCTACAGAACGTTTTCCCTGCTTTCATGACACTGCATGCCAAACATAGGATTGTGTGCATGCTTAGCCTTTCCTCTAATTTGTGCACCTAGATTTGTGTAAAAGCACTTGTTAACAATCTCTTGTTGCCCTCCTCTTCTCCCTCTCTGTTGTCCTGAACTTGGAATTGTTGACTCCCCCAAAACATTGCACACTTGTGTGCCTCCTGCTACACAACAAGCATTCATATTCGTACCTGCAAGAGGTCTTGTTAAAGACCCCCTGTTAAAACTCCAACACATACCTAAATTGAAGGCCTGACCCTGCCTGTAAATCTCAGCCACCAAGGGTGGAATGCTGAAGAAAAGCCAATAAGGCACCACTGACTATATGTAAAGCTGGGGCAGGTCTGTGGGCACCATTATGTCCACAAGCCCCCACTACTTCTCAAGAGCAATACTCAATCTGCCTGAAATTTATTGTCATAGAGAAACCAGTCGAAACCACCAAAATCCACCTGTGTCTTACTAACAATGTCCATGTATTTAAAAATGGCTACTGCCCTCTATGGATATTTTTCACAGTATACATTAGTGTACATTAAGAAGTCTGACGTCCATGTGTCTACATTTATAGAAACCTGTGGTCTCTAAACCAAACCCAAGGCCTCTTTGTTCGATCCCTCCTTAGCCTGCACTTTTCTGTGAAGATACTTGTAAACATAAATAAACTCAGTTTTCTGAATGTTCTCCTTGATAGCCATTGATGAATGCGCCCAATGGCACAGTAATGCTCAACTGAGATAACTTCATTTGCCCCAATCCCATCATTCTTATCTTCTGCCTGCTCTTTGTCAGACATCTTACTCTCTTAACTGTTTTCAAACTCTGACTCACTTTAACAGGTAGTAACTACACCATCCTTTACCCTGGTTCAATTTTCTCATCTTGTTTTCGGTTCTTTTCTTGTAATTCTTTCCCCAGTTTTCCCAATCCTCTCCTGTGTCTATCATCTTATGAGGTTTTAGAAACATTCACGTCATCCTCAGCTTCCCCACCAAACAGCAATAAAACATTTTTCTCCTTCTGTTGCTTCATTTCCCTTTCATTGCACATCATTTATCTGGTTGCAATCACAATTTACGTCTGTTCTTCACTCTTTCCCCAATCTCCACTCTTCTACAGTTGACAGTCATGCTCCTGCATTGAGAAGGTAGATCAGCTCCTTTCTGTAAGATATGACTATGTCTTGTCATTAGATGATCCCCCCAACTCTCCCATCAACTGCTATTTCAGCCATATTTGGTGGTGATGTCCAAGTCCAAATTCTTGTCCTATTTCCCTCTCAAACCTCACACTCACTCCTGCTCGCTCTCCCATCACCAACACCACCATCACCTACATTCCAATCAAGCAATACATCCTCTGATGCCTTCCTTCATGCTATTTGCTTCATCAATGTTGGCACTGCTTCCCCATACACTCCCTCACTTCTGTCCTGTGTTTTCCAGGCTGCCTCAGACCTGACCGGGTGCAGCCGCCTGCCCATGGTTTCACCATCAGGTGTATCCCCTTACTGCTCAAACCTGTGGGAGCTGTAGTCCTGCACGTAGGGACAGGCACCCAAACCTGCTTCTCCTGACTTGGCAGCTTCTGTTCTTCTGGAATCCACATCTATTCCCTTGTCCGATTTCCTTTTTATTCTGACCACCTAATCTCTCCGACCCGCGTGCTTTAACCAGAACCCTGATGACACAAAATCGCTTACTTTATTTTCTTCTGGGTGTGCAACCTTAACAGGATGGAAGCACCCTGTCCCTCATCAAACTGCATCCTGTACCTCAGCCTCCCATGCTTAAATGAGCGAAATTTCCTCTTTTTTCCTTTCAGCCTCCTCTTTTGACCAGAGCTAAACCCTGGCAATTAAGACGTGTTGGATGACACTTATCAGAACATTCTTTTTGGTTGCCAAAGCATCACCGCTGAATCGTAGAGTTTAACATTGCACTGACCAGCAAGCTTTGTAATCACTGTGCTAGACAGTACGCACTATGGCGCCACCAGCTGACCAGCCAAACACACTATCTGTAACGCAGTGCTGACCAGCACTCGGGCACCATCTGCTGGCCAGCCAAAGCAACTGACCTTGCCACAGCCATCTCCTCACAGCCTGAGGCCCACCCTGCTCTCTGCATATGTACTGGATGTGCACTGGATTCACCAATGCTGTGAGCCCCATTCGACAGCTGAACTTCCTGGAGTTACGCAGGGGCTTGCTGGTTGCCTGTAATTGCATGCCTTATATGCAGATATACCTCAAATCCGCTTTTCAACCCCAGCATAATCAGTTACCACAAACCAAAGCTTGCCTCTGGACAGGCAGACCGAACCTGCAGTCTCAATGCCTCCCGCCACATCCCTCCTCGAGACAAACCGTTCAAAGCCTGGGACAAAACTCTGGGTCTTATCAGATCGCGCCTCCTCACCTCACACAATGCCCACAAGGCTTCCCTTACTGGCTAGGACAACATTCTCAACTCTACAAAACTTCCAACTAAAATAACTCAAATTGACAGCAAGAACTGATGCCTTCTCAGGATCACACCTGCTGAGTGAAGGTGATCAAAGTGACCTCTAGCCTCCCTTTCACCCTAGCCTCTCCCCTCACACAATCTGCCCAGTCATGGGCCTAGCCCGTCCCTCGAGCATGCCACCACCAGAAGACACGGGGCGATGGAAGGGGGCGAGAGAGAGAAACCACCAGCTTCTCTTTCGCATGGGTACCCAATTCAAACGCACTACCTTTAAAACTAGGTCGCAGGCAGAACATGATCTACTGAAAGCCTGCCTCTCCCAGAATATTCTGAATTCTGAAATGTGAGATAATGAAGATATCTGCACGGAGATGTATAAAGCCACATGACATTAATTGGAATTAAGCTTGCAAACTCTGACTGTTGCAGAAACCCAAGAAAACTTTAAAGGTGGTCCTTGTCAGCTAATCCCTTAAAAGGAGGAGGTTATGAGAAATATACAAAAACAAGAGGTGCCTGCAGGATGATGAAAAGTACATAGCCTGAGGGAAATAACCAAACTCACCACTTGATGGCTCATACAAGAGCACACTTTGGTGTTAACAGTTTCGCAAGGAACACTGGGAGATCGTGTTGAAGTACCTTGAAAAGCACTGAAGCCAACATTTTCAAAGCTTATATTTGTCAAGCAAACCATTTTACCTAATTGCATAAAATAAACCATTTGACTAAATTGTTCAGCAAAATTCATGTGGATCGAGTTGATTACATGTGTTCTTACTGGACGGTGATAGTCTAGAGCCCTGATACTCAAAGTACGGCCCTCCTGACCTTCACATGTGGCCCTCTGGTGTACAGCAGCACTCTGCTGCTGTTTAGTATGATAGATGCTATCAATAAAAAAGATGTTAAAGAAACAGGCTAGTGTTTATTTAAAGGATAATTTGTGTTAAAGAAAGGAAGTAACTGTTAAGTCCTGCATCACTTAACTTTAGGAGCACCTTCATTCTTAAAGCCAGCTTGGAGCGAAGTGTAAACATATGATTAAGTCTCTTCAAAATTCAAAAAGTGTATTTATTTCACATGCAGAACCTTTTCAGTTTAATACATCAGATTATATCAGTGCATTGAGAAGTATTATTTTAAAAGTGATAGTTTTCAAACATGAATTTAGGAACATCAATTCTTCCCCCTACCCTGACGACAATGCCATAGTGAAATGTGGCAAGTAGGTTGTCATGTGCACCCTTCAGATGACCTGGGTTCCTATTAAAAACAATAGTTTTTTTTAATCAAACATAGGAGAAGGTTTTGTTCATCGGACATCCTGAAGTCATGTATTTTTTTAGGTCCTCTTTATGTGATAACGAAGGGAAGAGAAATAAAGCTATTGCTTAGGATCACACAATTTGGTAAAGTGGGGAAGCTGGGATTAATCCCAGGTTTTCTGGTTTCACATTGTGCAATTCAGCAACTATATGAATATGCTTTGCTTCCCCTACACCCACCCTACCATCAATGCCCCCCCACACCCCAATCTCTGGCCTGACCACACCCCACTGGCATCAATGCGGCCCTCGGACATATCACAGACCACACCTTTTGCCCCCTGGGAAAATGTTTGTGAGTACCCATGGTCTAGAGCAAGTCGCCTAAAGTGATCCTAGCAAGACTATGCTCCTTCTGTGACTGTTTGTAGAGACCCTTTGAAGCAGTCACATTCCTCACTGTTTTGTTATAAAATCAACTTCATCAAAATTCATTCTGAAAGAAATCCAAAAGTACTTGATCCGAATTCGGCACAACCTCAGGCTGCACATTACAACCCATAGAGCAGCATTTGCTCTGAACAATCACAGAGCTCAGTCTCAAAACACTTCTTTCCGTTATCATTTCTTGTGGCTTCCGATACCGGATGAGCAAACTTAATACATCAACAGAAAACAGTTTATAGAGCATAATGGTGGTCATTTAGACATTGGCGGTAAAAGCCACCTACCACGACGGGGACGGCCGCCAAAAGACCGCCACCGTGGCTACCATCCGTCCGCCAGACTATGAGCACCGCCAGACTTCCACCACAAGAAGGGTGGAAATCCGGCAGTGATCAGACTGGCGGACAGTGGTAAGCTGGCACTGCTACCACCAGCACCACCACACCAGTTGAACGCCGCCAGCCGTATCATGACCTGTGAGACGGCCTGGGGGTGTTCAGTTAGCGGGGCGGTGCTGGTGGTAGCAGCGCCCCTTCCCGTTTCCTGCCGGACGACCTCCCCGGAGCAGGTAAGGGTGGGGGGCGTGTTGTGTGTATGTGTGTATGTCTGGAAGAATGTGTGTATGAATGCGTGTATGCCAGTGTGTGTATAAGTGCGGGATTTGAGACCGTTACTGACCCAGCCATGAAAGTTGTTCTGAGAGGGGGTGTCCATGTAGAGGAGGGTGGGGCATAGTGCACATGACTGTCCATGAGCAAGTATACCCCACTAAACAAATATAACCCAGGGCTTCAAAGGGTGCCACTGATGTCCTGGGGAGGTTGTGAAACCTTCACCGTCATCAGCTGTGCTCTCCTCAGCCTCTACACCAGTGGTGTTCAAACTGTTTAATACCGCACCCCCAGAGTGAAAAAAAATCATTGGGGACCCCCTCCAAAGTTTTAACAATTATTCTAATAAATTGGACATTTTTAAATCCCAATTTAAACTTTGCGGCTAAGTTCTCTTACTGTTTTAAAAATGCAATAAAATACATGTTTTCAAAATATACTATTCTGGTGAGACAGGCCTTACTAACATGTAAATGTATCCACAGTGTGATTATTGGGGGTGTGGTGGGGGTTTTGAAGAATATTTGGAGTCCCTTCCCTTTCACCACAAACTCCCTGCTAGGATATAAATGAAAAAACATGTTAGTGATAGCCCATTACAGAGCGGCTTACTGCTGCTTATTGTTTTCAGCTCAAAACAAAGCACTTGTATCAGCATAATGCACCTCCCCTCTTACCCCCCTGGAATCACTTGAGTCCCCCAGTGGCGGTTCCTCCTTTAGGGCAGAGAAGCATCGCCCTTCTGCCTAAAATGCCCCGCAGGGATGAAAAATAGAATGGTAATAAAGTTCATTTTTTATCATTTTATTTTCCATCCCCCTGTTCTAACCAAGTATCGGGATGGAGTGGGGCCACTGCTGCTGAGTGGCAGCAGTGAGCTTTGCACAGTATAAAGTGCGCTTGTCTTTTTGGCCGACTGTCTTGTGACGGCCAGCCAGACATGCGCACTTTAAACTCCTCTAACCTAACTGTCTTATGATAGCTGAGTTAGGGAAAACACAGGCCTCTAGTGCTCTTAAGAGTGCTGAAAGAGCCCACTCCCTCCTTCCTGGTTACCAGCATGAAAGCAGTGCCACAGATTCCTCAAGGGAATTTGCTGGAGCTTGAGAAGACTGGAGCGAGGAAGACATCAGATGTCGGGCAGGAAATAAGATATGTTTTTTTCTTTTTATTTACAAACACCACTCACCTCGCATGCATGCACGCATACATTAACACCATTTTTGCCTGTCCTCCCTCCACTCTGCCTACATGGCAGCCGCCGCTGGAGACCCCTGGTTTAAAGGCACAATGTGAATAGGAAACACTCTCTGCAGGGTTCTCCAACTCACAGCGTCTGTCTTCTTCTAATATTGACCACTCACCGTGTGAGCGTTCGAATGAGCAGACACTGTGTAACACATTGTGGCGCTGTGTGAGCTGGTAGGTCTCCCGTCTTCTCAGTTACGTGAAAGTTGTGTTGTAAGATGTTGCTGCGTGAGTGTGAGTTTTCTCTGTGAAAATGGTTGTGCCCCCACTTTTGGAACTTGACGGTACCAAGAGGTTGAGAGGGCTGGGCGGTGGAGAAGGGCCAAGAGAGAAAAAACATTTTTGCCATCCAGCCTTCCAACACGTTCAAGGGGTGAGCCACAAGGGTGGTAGCTCTCTGCCCCTGCTTTCTATGTTTGCAGCTCCCCTTTGACACCTTGCTCATAGTTACAGCAGGGGTGGGGAGAGAGGAAAGGAGCTACATTTTTGTACCGCTTCCTAGTTAATCCTATGGGGAGCAATAGGGACCCTTTAGAGGCTTTAAATGAGTTCTAATGAACTCTCACCTTACCCTCTGCTCCAAATCCATCTCCGCTAAAACTTATAAAAACCAACCACGCTGCCGTTCATGGACCCACCACCTTTCCTGAATTGAAGAGAGGGCTCTAGAGTGTGGCAAACATTTAAATATCCTCACCTCCCCCATTTGACAGCTTTTTCGGTGTGGGTAGTCTCTAGACTGGCCTGAGAATGGGAGGTGGGTGCTTTCAGTCCCACCTAGTGTATCCCACATGATCCTGTGTGGAGGGTGGTTGCCTTCCAAGGATGCACTGCAAGTATCCTGGCGCTGATAATTCCTTGAGGAACTCAGCCAGAAGCAGTAGCAGACTGCCTAAATTTTTTTGGACTGGCAAGGGTGTCCCTCATGGAGTTTGAGATCACTTTCTGTGCTGCAACACATGGCATCATTCAAGGTAATTGGTTACATCCCACAGTTCAGCAGCCTCTCTATGTGCTGTGTTTCCACATTTGCAGAACTATGGGGCCAACAGCACAATAAATGGAACGTGTACACATTTATTCTCTAAAATATTAAATTAAAGACCGGTTATGTTCATGTTTCTTGTGAATATAAAATATTCAGAAGAAACATGAACCACCCCCTTTGACCCATTCACCACCAAATGACCTGAGTCCTGGCCACTCCCAAAGAAAGGTCAAGGGTTAGGGAGGGGCGTTGCTTGGTTAGTAAGATTGCGGGGGTGAGCTTCAGATTCCCCAACAATCACCCTGGCACCTAATGTTGAAATACATTATAGGACAAGCATGGCACCCAAGGGGGGCTTAGGGGCCACGTAAAGGGAGAGGAATGCAGATTGGTGGGGGCACTAAGTGAGAGAACGCACATTAATTTGTGACATAACCAGAATTTTTTAAGTATTCCCAAACAGAGTGAGGGGGAGAGTGTGTGTGCGTTTTTGTTTGTGTGTGTAAAATTCACGGTGAACTCCAATGGACACCGCACCTTACCCGACTAAAAGCCGCTGTATCCAACTATTTATCACAAGATACATTTGTTAGGGGGTGTAGCTCTCCTCAACACCCCCACCCAGCCACGCCCCTGGCGTTGGAACATAAGCACAGGAAGGGAAAGCTTGCAGTAATAACTGTGTTTGCATACAAGAAGCATTTGTGTGTAGCAAATTATATCATACATTAATCTGTAAAATATTTTTATGTGAACTTTGCATTAAGAGTAAGGTTCTCCATTCTTGTTAAGTTATGTAGCATGTCAGACTTTTTAATTTGGTGCACGGAACACCCAAGGGTGGGAAGTCCTCCTCACATTAGATTGGTGCTAACACTCGCTGTTAAGTAGAGTCTATCTCTTGAAGGATTCAGAATTCTGAAGAAGCCTTAGGACACCTTCCTCATGTAAGAACATCACATTATCACTTCATTTTCATTTTCCCTAGCAGAGGGTGTGAAACATAGAAGCGACAAGTGTGATTCAAAATGTATTGAACTTGCTAGATAAAAAAAATGTGGCAGAGATGACTAAAAATGCAAAATTCCTATAAAGGGCATGCTGAACAACATGGTGTTATAGGAATTAGAAAGATATGATTAAAGAACAAAGGGGATCATTTAGAATCCCTTTGTGCCACCATAGCGTAATGTTTTTATGCTACAGTGAAGCAAAACTGTCCCCCACCCCGTGCCGTATTTACAAACCGCTGCAATGCCACTATTGCGCCAGTTTGTAAACCCTTCCACCACGATATACCTGCACCAAGTATGATGTATGCAAGGAAGGTGTTCCCCCACAGGGAGGCCCAAATTAATGGCTCAGTGAAATCTACTTTCACTGCACCATTCTAGCGTCATTTTTGCGCTACCATGGTGTTGTTAGGGGAGCGATGCAAGGAAACTGGCGCTTCGGAGCCGATGCACCAGTTCCTTGTAAATGAGGCCCAAAGGGCCTTATGAAGAATGTGTGCTGGACCGAAGAGAAGAGGGATGGAGGGAGGATGGGGGACAATACACTGTCTTTGGTAAAGGACCAAAGATATTCACTAGTTATGGTGAGCAATGCCACTGTAACACAGCACTTCTCTCAATATGTGCTCATCACCTCACACTTGATGTTCTCAGTATGGGGGGCCTGGGTGGAATTTTGACTTCGCCGCCATAATCTCATGTCATTTCCTTCATTTCGCTCAATGCTTGTTTCATGAAATTCCTGAAGCTATGGCTTTATGCCACGTCACGTAAATTCAAGTCCATTCAGGTAAGAATCTGGGTCCATGCATCCAATGGACTCAAGGACCTATTTCATGCTAAAATATAAAGCTATAGGCCAGATTTACATTTTGTATAATTTTGTGTAATTTTTCTGAAACTTTTTGCAAACATGCAAGAGGAAATTATACGAATTTGGAACACCCCTTGGCAGGAGTCACAGTTTGCACCCATGCTGTACTTTTTCATGCCAAGTGGACACAAACTACATTGTGTATTTCGTTATGGTGACAGAATATCATAAACAAGAAATCATCTAACTAAAATACTGTGAATGCTATGTATTGGATATTGTTTAGAAAAATAGTGTGTCATTTGGATTTAATAATAAATAGATATCCAATTGAACATTAATTCCGCAAACAATGTTTAGAACACAATTTTTCTGTAAGATGATATATCTGCTAGTGATATTTCTACATACACCTGCATAGCCAAAGGCCATGGCCAGCAAGTTTACTTGGGGTTTTCTGGAGGTTCAGAGGTGGGCGCATAGCTTGGATAAGGGTGTGGTTCAGGGCGTGGCTAAAGGCCACAATCTGCTCAAAGAATCAGCTGTTAGGGTCCATAATCTCCAAGCAGTGGGTTTTTAAATTGACCAGTGAGCGAAATATGACAAAATCCCTTCCTTTACTCAGATGATGAAAGGAAAGCTTGATTAAAACATTTCTATAAAACGTCCATTAAAGGAACACTATATTTGGGAAGCAACACCTAAAAAACATTGAAATTCAATGGTTATGAAGAGGTAGGTGACAATATATCTTTCTCAGTGCACTGCTGATCCACACACACATGATGTCAGAGGTGCAGCAGAAAACGGAAAACCTATGTCCTGTTCCTGGTTTTTGAAAGTGTATTCTGCATATATCTTCTCAGTACCATTCAAACTATTCAGAGAAGATCACGTCGGTGTAAGAGAGCAAGCTATATAGGGGTCTCTGGAGATTCAGCTCCATTATTTGTAGTCTGAGTTTCATGACTGCTGGTGAATAACATTATTGTGTTACCACTTATGACACTGCAGTCCATCACAGTACGCAAAGTCACTGTTCTTCATATCAACACCTAATTCAAAACACCGCCACTCGGATGGTGCATCATATCTAAAGTTAAAGCCTGTCTAGAGTAGAAAGTTCTGTGGTCATAACATCTATCTACATTTTCATTTTTGCACAGAAATGCTTGAGGGTGGGGTCCTTGCAGATTACATCATCAATTACATCAATTACTTTGTTGAGATGCTTAGGCTATGATCTAGTCGAAAGCTAGGACCAATGGATGAGCACAGTGATCTGTGGCGAAGAGAAGTTTGAGCATTAAGCTTGATGTGCCGGGACCGGACAAAGTTAGTTCCTGTGCCTAGGGACTTCATAGTGTAGACCCTAGTACTGAGTCAGTCAACTCTAAGATGAGGGGTGTAAATGCAAGATTGTCTGAAGACCAGGCTCTGCTTCAAGAGTATCCTGTGTTGGACCATAGATTGAGTTAAGTGAACTCTTGCGTGCAGGAACATTGACCTAATTCAGTAATGTCATCAATAATGGCAGCGGTGATGTCATATGAGATGCCCCCAGTAATGCCACTGATAAAGTGCTATGTAAATATATCAGAAATGTGTTGGGGAGATATTGTAAGGGGTGTACAAACTTTAATAAAAAATAAAGAATGTTAGGCTTACGAGTAATGGCGGAGTGCCCTGATTTTGCTACAACTTTGCAATATCGAGCCACTAATTTTCCTAGCTGCCCTCCCCAACACCTACCAGTTTTCTGCTGGAGGTTGCTGCCTGCATGGCCACCTATCCTGCTTGATTGGCATAAATGATGAGTGGAGGGCCCTGCCTCCGCTACATCATTTCCTCTTTCCGCTTGTCATCATTCTATGTCAAATAGGGAATATAGGTTGACTGTTTGGACCCTCGCATGGAAAACACTGGCAGTTAACCAGAAGAGCAGCTGAGCCTTCACTGTGTAGGTTTGGGTGACAGGAATAGGGCAGACGGGCTGAGGGGGCACTGCAGGCAGGTTGGTTCGGAGGACTAGACCATTATGGACTTTAGACAAGTTGGCTAGTTTAGGAGGACTTTAGGTTGGTGAACTACACAAAACTCCAAATACGTGTCGGCAGAGGGTTGACAGCTAGGCTTAATGTGGAGAGCTGCCTTTTATTCCACATTCTCCAGAGCAGCTCCCCATTTTTTGGAAAAATTGCAGATAGCTTTGCGCATTGCATAGAAACCTGTAGTTAAAACAACCCCCATCTTCCCTCTATCTGCCTCTTCTCTTCGGTTCAGCATTTTTAGTCATCTCCACCATATATTTTTTTATCAAGCAAGTTCATTGTGTGCTATGAGTTTGGATTGCGTTGCACACCTCTTGAGTTATTGTTGCATAACTATCCATAGGAATTGAATTACTTTTTTTCAACATTTTTAGATTTTAGTATTCACCTAAACATCCATTGTCCTGAAGATTTTTTGAATGGATACACACCTAAATTAGAGGCCAAGTGGACTTTTGCTTCCCTAGCACAATTTGAATCCAGCCGTGGCAACCACCAATTTATCCAAACTCTGATGCTCGCCAGCGGCCATACTTCCCGAGTTCTATTATAGCCTGGAGAGTATGGTGCTGGAGTCTCTGTGGCCATCTTGCCATTCTTGACTTCTCCTTCTTCTTGCAGCACATGAACTGCCTCCTCATACCCTGTTGTAGTGTGTTTGCTCTTCACCCCCATGTCTGTAGCGCCATTTTTTTTGTTACCTCTGCAGAAGCCATTTTGTTCTGGTGTTTGTGAGTAATTATTATTCTGTGCACTTTCCCTTTTTCATTTGTTCTCTCCAATCTATTTCCACTGCATGGGCTTAGCCTCTCCTGCATACACCACAGCCCACATTTTGTTTGAGTGGCCATATTTTTTACTGCCTGTATACGCTCACCTCTCATCTGTTCACTTCCAGTCTGAAATGCTCATATGGGCTTTGTCTACCCACTTTATGACTTTAGTTGTAGGTTGTTTTTTCTCGTGCCCCTCTGTTTGCTCCTCTTTTCATTTGATCTCTTCCATCATGCACCCTTTTATTCTGTACCTTGTGTCTGTGATGTTCCCTGCCACCATGTGTTCACAGCCTTGGCACTCTCTATCAATAACCCGAGTAAATGATGAGAAATGCATTTGAATATATTTCCTTTTTCTTTGAGCTACGTAACTTTTTCTCATACTACAGTAAAAACTATGGTCAATGCGGCACCAGGAAGAGGAGAAAGGTTTGGGAGGTTTTGCAACTAAAGGTCGCGAGCCATATGCTGTTGTCATCAATTGAGCCATTGTAAAGGGCCTAGAGGGAGAGTGGGCTGCAAGAAGGAAAGCCTATACCTAGTGAGTCCAGAGACATTTTAAGGCATGGCCAAAGTGGGCTCTGGCCCACAGAACTCACCTTTTTTGAAGGCCCCCCTGACTTAAGCTTTTGGGGCAGTCCCAGACTTTCTGGAGTTTTAAAATAACCAGTTTGTTTCCTTGCTTTGTTTTGAGCAAGAACAGGCTGCACTTGCCTGTGAGATAGAGAAGGTAAGAGAATACTATCTATTTGATCTGTTGAGATACAGAAAGTGCTGGAACCTTTTGAAGTGCACAGGCCCAGTCCAACTGCAACAGCCTTTGCCTATAGTCTGCGTGTCCACTTATTAAAATTAATTAGAGATAGACATTGTGTTCTCCCTTTCTACCTGCATTATACTGTGCATCTGCGGCCAACAGGTGCAATCACAGCCTGCTGCATAGTTAGTCTGAATACCTTTTACATGCAGCACAGGCAGTGCAGTAAAAAAGCACCCATCTGCTCTGTATGGCTGGATGGTGATGACAGATGAGCTGCAACACCGTTTGTGGGTAGATGGCTTGGTTGGACCACAAGTGTGTCTGCTTTTCTGACAAGTTGGCCACGTGCTAGTGTGCAGTGCAGAGTGTCATTATTTGCTACCTCCTTTACTTCACTATCCATGTGAAGCAGCTGCTGGACTGATGCGATCACACCCTAGTACCACCTGACTCAGTGTCCCTCTTCCTAATGCAGCACTGACTAGAGTACAGTAAACAATAAAAGCACCCTTTGCATCCACAGGCCAAAATGGTGAAACACCTGTCCACTACACCAAAGGCAGTTGTCTTATTTAGGCCACTGTGAGAGCTGAGAGTTTCTTGATAAAATGTTTAGTCTTTACGTAATTATACTTACAGATTAATGTGTGAACTAATGTAATGATAATATTGTGTTTATGAGAATTGTGACTAACTGAATGGCCACCATCTTATGTAAGGCCTATATTTTGTCCATGCTAACTTAAGCTGATGAAATTATTCTGTCTTTACAAGAGAGTATGGGCCTGATTCTAACTTTGGAGGACGGTGTTAAACCGTCCCAAAAGTGGCGGATATACCACCTACCGTATTACGAGTCCATTATATCCTATGGAACTCGTAATACGGTAGGTGGTATATCCGCCACTTTTGGGACGGTTTAACACCGTCCTCCAAAGTTAGAATCAGGCCCTATGTTTCTTAACTAAAACAAATAGTGGAATTAAATGTGTATTTAGTGGCCTCTGCTGGACTAAAGTGGAAGCAGATGCAAGGTCAATGTACAATGAAAGCTGTTAAAAATGTTTCTAGTGTGTTCCATAGTTTGACTGACTTCATTGTTTGTAGATATGTTTCTAACTTGTATGTCTTTCCTTGAGGGAAAATAAATGGTGTGGTAACATATTTTGTAATCGTTTTTCTTGTGACTTTGTATTCTGGTGGAGTGAAAACAATGGATCCACAGATGAGGCTGAAGAAGAGGAAGTCTAGGATACAAATGTATTAGTTTAGATTTCGTTAATTAAATAACAGCAAATAGAAGGGCTTAGAGTAAGCTAACTGAATAATTTTGATATCTGTTAATGGTCTGATTGGTCATAACTTTCTCTCCTCATACGTTATCCAATCATTTTCATTTAACAAGTTTAATTTAATGTTCAGTCACCATTGTCTGGGGGTCATTCTTCTTTGGGATTTTCATATATCCTGAGTCCTAGAGATTATATTACTTTATGATCTGTTACTTTGACATTTCATGGTTTCCAGATAGTCTATTGACATTCTGGTACTTTATTAGTTTATGTATGTTCAATACTGTACACATGTTTAGATGGTTAGTGTATCTTATAGTCCAAAATTCTAAACCATCAACCCTATCCTATTCCTGTTCCTGTCCTGATGTTGGTGCCTGATGTTGCTGTCCCACTGATGAAGTAGATGTTGTTGCTGATTTTTGTAGAGATTTGGTAATTGTATGACTGCACAAACAGGGATTCAAGGAAGTTTTCAGCAGCAGCTGCAGGGAAATGGTATGTTTCAGAATCAGGGCAGGGTTCTTACTATAGGGAAATACATTATTACCTTCTTAATAAATTGGTGTGGTATTGAGGTTGAATTGATTACCATTTGTTATATGTGATGTTTATGACGTATTTCGAATGACATTCAAAACAAATTTGGTTCGGTTCATCGACCTAGTGTGTGAAATCCACTATTCAGTCCTTGAGGAATAAAAATAATGCTAGGGTTTCTCCCCGTCAACACCACTAGCCTTTCTTCCTGTTCAATGCCGAGGGACACTGTTTGCTTGAGGGCTGGCCCCAGATGCAGGCTGGCCAAGGAAAAGGGTTGTTAATGATTTGACCATAGTCACTGAGGGCATAAGTGGGCCTAAAGTGGATAATAAACTCAGAGTTGTTCTGTGCAAGGGGTCCCCACTTTTTATTTGGCCTGGGATCCCCAAAATCCTTAAGATGTCCCTGAGTGAGTAAATTGCAAGGTATAGGATTCAAACTAAATGAGAGAGGCTGAGTTGAGATGCATGAGAGGGCTTGTACTTAGCTGCTCAGCAGCCACTTGACCATTTACCCGTACTGGAGAAGGGGTTTACAGCAGCTGTAAGTGCTACATAACCGCTTGTTCTCCTGCAGTGTGAGACACAAGACAGGGCTTAGACTTCACTGCCCAGCATCTACATGGCTATTTACCCTGCATGCGGTGGGGTTTGCAGCAACTGTAAGTGGAACATAACCATGCTGTTTCTCCTGCGGCAAAGGACGTGACAGAGGGCCTGTCCTTCCCCTGCCCAGCATCCACCTGGACATGTATCTCTACTGGAGGAGGGGTTTGCATAGACTGTAAGTGCAATATAAGCATGTTGATTCTCCCACTGCACAGGGAATGAGAGAAGGCTCAGACTCCACCGTCTAGCATCCAATTGGACATTTACCTCTGTCGGAGGAGGGGTTTCCATCAACTGTAAGAGCTACATAAACGCACTGGTTCTCCCACAGAGCGTGGGCCCGGATGAAGACCTGGCCAAGAGCCACCCCATCTACAATCATCAGAGCCTGGGATAAGTGCAAGAGTACTTATTGATTCTGTGACATGGGCAAAGGCAAAACCGCAGGGAGCACCTGCTCACCTGCTAAAGGTATGATAGTAGATAGCTTTCTGCAAAGAGTGGAAGAAGTAGTCTCCAAGGAAAATGAACTCATGGAGGAGAGTCTTTCTGTGAAAAAGGGTGTACTCATTGTTTTACTAGCAACTTGTCATGAGAACTCTGGTCCAGTCACTATTATTGACCACAATAATAGGTTACCCAACCCCCTCCCTTCTTTGGAACTATTGCTGCACTGAGAATTGGAAGTTTACCTATAACGTCTGGCCTTTCTGGCCCTAAGCCATTAGCTATTTGTTGGTCACTTAATTTCCCACCATTCACTTGTTCTTTCATTTTCATTTTAGCTTGCCTTCACTGAAGGCTGGGCAATCGGAAGATCATGATTCTGATCATATAATAAATAAAGTCACCCCCTGGCTTTCTGCATATAAAAGGTTTTAATCTGTACAACAAGAATCAACTTCTTTCTGTTAGAAAAGTTAGTTGGATAGGCCCCCGCCTGGTATCACAATGGAGACTGTATAGTATTCAACTTTAGAAATCCTTTAAATGTTTGGAATTTATTAACATGCACAAAAAGCAATTTGACTATCCTCTGTAATATTGTTTCTTGCCACTGAGCTACCTTTGCAGATCTTCTGGCCTGTTTTCTCTTAAGACAGGATCTGTCAGGCCCCTCTCCAAAACAGGGTATACCTGTTCCACAGCATCACATTTCGGCAGTCCGCAATATTACTCTTCCAAATGGAATTTCCCCTTTTAATGATAACGTGATGTTAGACTGAGTTAAGGAAGCTATTGTTCTGATTGCTCCTACTACTTATAGGGAGTGTCCTCATACACTAGCACTGTGGTTGTAAGGGGAGTGAAATTATACAGAGACTATGTAAATATCATCAGCAGGAATATAGTGGTATTTAGTACCAAGTTAAGTCAACCTGATTGGGCATCCTTGGGCAGAAATGTTGATATTAGACTGTTGCAAGAGACATGGGCTACTTCTGTCATTGTTTTTTATTGTTACATCTGTTTTAGTATTGCATCCAATTGTAACAGAGTGGTAGATCACCTTGTTTCCTGGTTCAGCGTTACTGTTAATGTAAACATCTTACCAATTGATTTTAAATGTAATGTTTTACAAGTTTTTGGAATCAATATCCTGAACAAGTTTTAATTTTACTTGATGCATTTTTATAATAATGATTTTTACAAATATGAATATTTACAATTTTGTTATTTTTTTTGATTTTGTGGAAAATCCGTTAGAAAAAAATTATTTTTCCCATTTGATTATATGCAGAGATGTTGACACCAAAGTTAGAACCTGTTTCTTCCATCTAAGTACCCTGGTAGGTCACCCTCAGGATATTGTTTCTAGAAAGTGCCTGGCCCTAGGGTAGATAATTAAGCAATTTTATATTTAAACACAATTTGGTAAATGTACCCAAGTTTGCCCAGTCAATTAATTTACTGCCTATTTTCATAGGATGTGGATGTGCCTCAACTATTGATTATATGTTTGTGACTCGGGACTGCCTGAAGAACATTTTATGTAGGTACATTATGCTTGCCAATTGTGAAGACCACAATCTGTGAACACAGTTTTTAATGCCTCTTTGTCCCTATGTTTGCAACCAGGAGGTGCATTTGGCACAACAAAACTTTAAAAGCAACAGGTTAAGATTGGCATGGCATTAAGATAAGGCCCCACATTTAATGGACTCCCTGATTAAATCAAAGTTGCCAGTTGTACTGTCATGCTTATTTGACACTCTTTGTGTTTCACCCATATTTGAGTTCGTTGTCAATCCTTTTCTACTGTATTCATAAACCTTACTAAAACCTAGAGCAAAGAAGTCAGATTCATTACCACATTGGTTTGACTCATCATGTTCTCTAGCTAACAGTTGTCTACAGGAAGCTTTGGCCAGGTCCCCAGACATAGCAGATAAAGATTTAACTTTTAGAAATGTGTCTAAATATGTCTTGAGTAAGAAAAGAGGTGAAATACTATCTGCACATTGGGTTAGACTTCTTAAGGTGGCCACTAATCGTGCACTCAAAGTTTTTGGGCCATTCTTAATGATATTAAAGACAGTGACAAAGTTGCTACTGCTATGTGTACGCATATACATTAAAGATTTTGAGTTTCTGATTATCAATCTATTTACAATTGTGCTCTACACATTTTCCTCAATTTTAGTCGACTCCAATTAAAGCTCCTACATTTAAAAAAGGTAACAGAATGGAGCTGAGTTATTATAGGGCTATTTGTCAACTCCGGTGAAGGTTATGGGCAGAGTGATTTTCAAATGGGTACAGGAGTGGGCCGCCCAAAAATACTTCATGTAATAGTCAGTATGGTTTTAGAGAGTATTTGGGCACTTTAGCTTAGAGGTGGCACGCATAGTGTTTCAAAAAACAGTGGTCTGTTTTTAGCTTTCTTGGACCTATCAAGTTCCTTTGATAGAGTTCATCTCTTTAAACTTTGAACTTATTATTAGAAATAGGTCTTAGTTTAGCACTTGTAACTTTTCTGGCAAATTTGCACAAAATACTTAACGTCAAGGTGAGGTTTGGACCTAGTGGAGAACTTACAGGCTCATTTCAGCTTCAAAGAGGATTATGTCAAGGTTATATTTTAGCTCCTTTATTGTTTAGATTATATATAACAAAATTAATACTTATATTTATTTATTGGAATGCTGTTTTGATGTACACATTATTAAAGTTATCCCAGTGCCTTTGGTGTTATACATTGTGTGAGGGCTTTACATAATTTAGTGTTTTTTGTTGTTGATTTTGAGCCAGATGTATTAAAAAATGTTCCAGTTGCAAATGGTCCGATTTGCAGAATCAGGCCATTTGCGACTAGAAAAATGCTTTTTGGCATGGATTAATATCAAATTTGGAATTGCGAATACATGTTGATTCTATAATGGGAAAGTGTGTGTATAGGCCGAGCCCTGCCAAATACCGTATCAGAATGGTATGTTTAAATGTTTTGTAACTGAATTGCGGCCAGAAAACATTCGCACATTTCCACCAAATCAAAGTTGGTGGTAAGCATTTGCAAATGGGACCACTGCCTACTCTTAAAAAATAAAAATGTAACTGTTCCTTCAAAGGAAAACGGTCTGCGTTAAAAAAAATGCTTTCTTAAAAAGCACTCACAGACGTGAATGGTGGTCTGCTGACCTCAACATGCCACCATCCCTGTGATGGCTGCGATTCCTAAAGGGGCACAAATTGCAACCAACCTCATTACTATGCATGAGGTAAGTCTATTTGTGACCCACTAGGAATCGCTAATGAAACTCAAAAGAATTTCATACATTAGGAATACCAATTTCCTAATTGTTGTTTCCAAGAGAATGAAAATTAGGAATTTGGTATTCCTAATGCTAGTACATCTGGACATTTATTTCTAGTTTAGATTTGAGAACACATTTTGTTAGGGCTCAGGGCACTCAAAACTATGCACTTTTTCCATTGATAATAGTCCTCTTGTAAAGGTTTTTAACTTTTCTTACCTAGGAATTGATGTTGATAGTAGTCATTCAAGGAAAACTAACTTTGGAATTTGTCACCTGAAATGTTTGCAATAGGTGGTTTGTCCATGCAAATTCCCGACAAAAGATGGGGTTGGGGGGATTTTTTATTACTTTTTTGGAAATTTATCAACATCAGTGTATATCTCTTTCTACTTATGGGGCGGGAGTGTGGGGTTATGACAAGTGCTCCCTCCTACATTTGAAAAGAACTGTCTCTGCAGATGTCTTTTGTCCGTGCTTCCTAGCATCCAGCACTATCTGTAACATGACAAGTTGGAGTTACAATATTTGTAAGATGATATCAAGTTAGCTCTGCTAATACTGCTGTTATTCTGGGGTTCTAGCTGGAGGAATGTGCATGCCACCTTAGATCGTTCTGTTCTGATGGATTATTTGTCAAATGTTCGTGTGATAGTATATCTAATTAATCTGTATTAAATTTCACTTTCTTGTGTAGATTTTATATAAGTTTTAATAGACGATTTTGAATGCCAGTGTTGAGAAAGTATGGTTTTAAACAATACTGTTTTACCCTATGTTTTTACACAATTTTCCTAAAGAATGAGGCCCATATTTAATGGAAAATGATAGAGCGCGACGCTGCGCCACATTTGGCAGCACAACGCTCCATCATTTTCACAACGCAGGGATGCGCCGCCGTATTTAATTGAAAACGGCGCACAACTGTATTGTCCCCTGCACCAGCGCTAAATTTGCAGCCGAGTGCCAACGCAGCCACCCTTGTGCTAAGGTGCAAAGATGGCTGCGATAAGATGGAGGTTGTTTTTGTGCAGGAAGAGACATCTTCTTGCACAAAAACAATCTTAAATGGCGATTTGCTCTTAAAAAACGAGCAAAAAACGAGGAGAAATAAAAGTATTTCTACTCATTGAGCCATGCTAATGCCACATCTGCGGTGGCATTAGATCTTGGTGCTGCCTCAGGTTTACGAGAACTCGTAAATCTGGGGCAGCATCAAAATGCAATGGGTGTTGCTGTGGCACGCCCACAGCAACACCCATTGCACGCCCCTTCCACGCAAAGCGCTGCGTGTGAAGGGGCCATATTTTCAAGGAGGTGGTAAGCCAAAAAAAGTGGCTTAACGCCACCTTGTAAATACGGTGACGGGCATAGCGCTACCGGAGCATCACAAAAAGTGATGCTCCGTTGGCTCTAGGGGCTCTTAAATATGCTGCTTAGTGTGCTTTGCAGGAGGTGATTTTTTTAAATCAGACGCTCAATGTTGTATACTAATATAATTTTAACTGTTATATATTTATATCTAGTTTGATTGATGTACTTTTTAGGTATGCCAACAACATGCAAAATAAAGGTTTTCTGAATCCGAACCTGAGTGAGATGGTCCTGTAATAAGTGGGACTTACACCAAAGTGAAGAGGTGAGACTCACATCCTGTGGGTGGGATTGTACTCCATGTTTTGAAACTCACACCACATGCACACCCAGGCATGAGACTGTCATATAATGGCTGAAACTATGCACCAACAAATGGCACTCTCGCTAAGTGTGTGAGCATGTGTTCCAAGAAGTGATACTTACACTCAAGGAGTGAAACTTAATTTATTATTTTAAGACTCACAGAAAGTAAGAGACACTCTGCTTCTAGATGTACACACAAAGAAAGATTGTGAACTAAAGTGTGGAACTTTCTCCTATTAAGTGAAGCTGCACTCCATAAAGAGACCTACAAATAATTAAAGAGAATGTGCTCCAAAAAGTGAGACTCACAAACAGTGAGTGTTACTGTGTGACAAGTTTTTCAAAGCCTAGATTCACAATTCATTACTGAGCATCGCTTGGGCTCCTCTCCTGTCTCTTTCTGTCACTAGGTCCTCATTCCTCTCTGATGCATAAGTGCAGATAGTTTGAACATTAATAGAACTTACTGAAGTGTTACATAAATACTAATATTTATAACTGAATTAATAGTAAGTATTTTATCAAAAGTTCTTGGTTCCGTAGAGTGTTAGAGGTTAAGTATTCTTCTCAATTTGTATTGGCCACAACCTACAATCTGTCCTACAATCAGTGGATATCATATATGCACATTTAGTACATTCATGTATTCTTCCACGATAGGGAGTGAGGAAGTACAACAAACATTTACTTCAATTACAGTCAATTGGCTTCAGACAGTAATAAAAGTTGCCAAAAAGCACCGATTGAAGCCTTTCCATGACAGGACTCGTGCGAATTCACTCAGCTTGGCTGACTCTACGACTGGCTGAATTTAATTTTGCCTGAAGGTGAACTGCATACATTTTGCCCCACAAATCACATCCCACAGAACTGTGAATTAATCCTATTTCAGGGAAAAATATTTGTCCCAAGAAAAATGTGAATGTAAATCAGTTACTTTAAAGATAAACTGGTTACTTGCCAACCCTCCAAAACAACTGACTAGAAAAGCAAGTCAAAATATAAAACAAATGTAAAACATAATGAATAAAAAAAAAGCATCATCTAGAGGAAAATACATTTGATACATGAAGGAATGTAACCACCAAAGAAAGAGTCATTTATGACTTCAAAAAGGAAGCCTGCAACTTAAAGGCTCCCTAATTCACCTTCTGGAAAATGTAGACTTCATATTTTGTGAAAGATTTTCAATAGGTCATTCCTGGAGTTTGGGGCAGTTTGTGGGAGGAGTGAAGAGTTCACCCAGCATCATTGGGATGATGGAAAGGAGGCACGTGAAAAGCGTACAAAAGCTCCGGAAACATGGCTGCCATGAGATGCTGGGGATGTTGATGTCAAATGGATTCGAGCCTTTTTCGTATTCTGAATTTTACCTTTACTTACTGTCATCAAGAATCGATTTCTCATACATTCTGCATATTTTCGCTGTTCAGGTCTTGCCATCCAGGGCGAGATCTCACCACTGCACCAAGGTATTTCTTCTCCCCTAATGTAAATGCTGGTGAACTTTGAACATTGTGCCCTCTAGAAGTAAACACAACAAATAAAGAAAGACCAAACAGTACTGTGATGTGAAGGACACTAGGCTGTGACATGTTATTGTGTTCCCGTAAACCCCTGCTAAAATGTACTTGAGTGAGTTCGATTTGATCGGATTTGCTGAAGAACTTATACAACAATGTTATATTTCCACGAGAAGCCAAAATGAGGTAAGGTTGCATTTTATGCTTAACGAGTGACAGGAGAACAGACAGCGTGAAAAAATATATCCATACTGAACAACGTGTGAAAGAACTAGACATTTTTTCTGCCAGTAATAAAAATTGGTTATTAGCATAAATGTATGTACAATGTCACTAAATGGTAGTGTTGAGGAAATTTGTATCAGATCATTGAACCTACATAAAACAGTACCACTAGAATCCCAAAGTACCCTACACTTTAATGAGTCCGTTAGAAAACTACACAATGTATTCACTTCAACAGAATTTATATATTTCGATGTATAGCAAAATGTTAGAATGGTGTATATTACTGCCTTAATAAAATACTTGTAAATTGCTTTTACAAATATACTTTTTAAAGGACTGTCTTAATTTTGTATTCGTTAAATTAAATTGCATTAATTAAATTTATTGCAACCATTAATTTATTTTAAAAATGACTTATACCTTCCAGACATACTTTGCATTTTGTTGACTCTCTCTGTGTCCCACCCTCCATTTCATCTGCTTCATCTGCTTCATCTGCTTCATGCTTAAAATAAAAACCTAAGACATAAATTCCATAATCTAAAGCAGTTTGTGTAACAGTTGAAAATGTCCTAATTCCGGGGCAACTCCTAAATCCTAACCCAAAATCCTAACTCAAAGTCTACAAAGAAGTAAAGCATGGATTTTGACTGTTATTTTTGCTCCTTGGTCTCTCGCAATCTTTCTCAAAAGGTAATTTATGTGTGACTGTGACAATCTGTGCATTGAATGGGTCTCTGCTATTCATTGCACATAGAGTATGAACCTGCATCAATGCATATCACTTAATCTAATTTGGCAAGGATCTATCTGGACAAGAGGACCTTTGAGAAGGCAAAATCCGATGTCCAATAACCAGCCTTTCTGTTCATGACTTTGCAAAGGTGGCCCATATCATCGGTGGAGGGTGACAGTCATTTAATTGGTATTGGGATTTCAGGGTAGCCAAAGGTGTATCTGCCAGAATATTTTAAGGATGTTGGCTCTTCAGATGAGGCCAGACCCTCCCCCAGCGCCTCATGTGTGAATAGTTGCACTTCACAAAAACTGATTGATTGGCAAGCAGAAAGGCCTTTTCTATGTGGCCGGAGCCACGCAGGCCGTAACCATGCAAGCGTTACCACGTGTGCCTGAACCACTCATGTGCCTGAACCACTCAAATGCCTGGTTAAGGCACCATGCATATGTGTGGTTCAGGCACAGAGTGGTAACAGCCGAGAGAAGGAATGCACTGCCCGGGTAAGTGGGTCTGGGCCAGGTAAGTGGGGCTGTGTTTAGGACAGGGTGGGTGGGTTTTAGGGTTCAGAGCTGGGGATGGGGCTCGGGGTAATTTTTAGGACAGGGCAGGGTAGGAATTAGGATAGGGTGGGGTAGGTTTTAGGGTTGAGGGCGGGGCAGGGGGTCAGGGTAGTTTTTAGGATAGGGCAGGGTAGTTTTTAGGGTTCAGGGAGGGGGCGTGGTCATTTTTAGGACAGGGCAAGGTAGTTTTTAGGACATGGCTGGGTAGCTTTTAGGGTTTACGGTGGGGGTCGGGGTAGTTTTTGAACAGGGCGGGGTAGGTTCTAGGGTTCAGGGTGGGGATCGGGAGTCTGGGAACCTTTTTAGGACAGAATGGGGTTGGTTTTAGGGTTGGGACAGGGGTTGGGGTAATTTTTAGGACAGGCCCGGGTAGGTTTTAGGGTTCAGGGTAGGGGGTTGGGGTAGTATTCAGGACAAGGCAGGGTAGTTTTTAGGACAGGGTGGTATAGGTTTTAGGGTTCAGGGTGGGGGCAGGTTAATTTTTAGGACAGGGCGGGGTAGGTTTTAGGGTTCAGGGCGGGGCAGGGACTGGGGGCGGGGCTGTATCACACAACCATGCATGTCGTTACCACATATACCTTTACTAAGCATGCTTTTACAACAAAATTCCTTGTAAAGGCATACTTTATTAAGATATGCGTGGTAAAGACGCGGTTGTGGTTCGGATCGCGTTGTTAAGCCATGCATTTTTCTGCCATGCGTGGGTTTGCCATGCGTGATTCTGCCAAACAACCTGTTGGAAGCCTTGGGCCCTGTTCAGAAAAGCTATGAATTTATGATCCAATAACAGCTTTTTCATGCCTTCCTAGGCCAGGTCACTGACAGCACACAGGCACATTCCTAAAATTCTTAGTGTGTTTACATCTAATATTCAGGGATAGTGTGGTGTGTTTTTAATAGTGTAACACAGCGCAGCTCACGACTATTACAGCAAATAAACTCTGCAAACTTTCCCGTCTCTCGTATCTGAGGTTCTGTTAACATGTTTCACGAAACATAAACACAACATTTCTTGGCAAAGTATTTTATCAGACTCTTACACGTCACTCACATAAAAAATAAATTAAGGGAAAACTGTTAAAACAATCATCAGTTCAAGACTCTGCCGAACAGAGCTGGCTCTATACGGTGGGGGGGGGGGGGGGCTACAAACGCTGGGGCCTTGGGCCAAGGCTACTTTGCCCATAAAGTTGCTTCATAAAGTTGGATAAAGGTTTTTCCATTTCCACAAATGAGAATTTAGCTAACCTGGCAGCTAAGTCCCTAGATCGGGATGTCCTAAACACAAAGGGATTTACTTGTGCCTGCAAGGAATCAAGCTTGGCTGTCAGTGGTGGCATTTATCCCCTGCCACTCAGAGTTATCTTTGGCGTAGATAGCAGTGGGTAAAAAGCAGCATTTTTACAGTCACATGTTGGCAAATCCCTGCCATTCTAAGAATTAATTTGCAAAGTTTATGATATAAAATCTTATCTGACATGCCACTTTCTGGCTTTCTGGCTTATTTTATGCACAGTAGTGCTACGTTAAAACAATAGTAGTTAGGGCCATATTTTTAGTCCCCGAGCACCACCTTGCGCCACATTAACCTAATTATGTTTTATGTTAATGTGGCCCAACAAGGCTGAAATCGCTGCGCCGTATTTACAGAGTGGCATAATGCATGCATTTGGCCACTCCGAAACCCGTTGTGCTACATTATGCCTGTTCCAGGCATAATGTATGCAAAGGGGGCGTTTCACCATTAGGGGAGATGGAAAAATAGCGCAAGGAAATCAATGCGATTTCCTTGTACCATTTTTTACGACACTTTTAGCAGACGTTAAAGGGGGGGGGGTTCCATTCTTTGGAATGGGCCCCTATGTACTCTGCAGGAGTAGTGGCAATTTTTTGGCGCTACTCCTGTAGAGTACATCAATAGCGTGCTATTGCCCCCTACCCTGCGCCATGGAGTGGCGTATTTTGAATACGGCGCACACATGGTGGCGATGGAGGGGTTCTAAGGGCACAGGTAAAGTGGAGCTGCACTCAGTGCAGCGCCACTTTCCATAAATCTGGTCCTAAGTGTCATACTGTGTGAAGAGGAAGTAGTCATGAGATTGGTCTTTGTAGCATGAAATGTGGCCTCATCTCACTTTGCCTCAGACATCGATAATCATTGTTGCCATCTTCCTACAGGTCATTACGGACATTATCTTCGTACTTATACATAGGTGTGACAAACTAATGCATCCTAGGTGTTGCAGTATTGCTTTGCTTCCACTGATCTAATTAGACTACCATAGTGAAGTCTATGAGTTGTAGACTTAAAATTCAGGACTGTGCACAGTGGCCATCATGTCCAGGAATAAGATGGACACTGTACCGATAATGTAATTAATTAAGCAATAAGTTCGCAGCAAAAATATTGTGGGAAAAGTAGCCTTCAAAAATGTTATGTCAAAATTATCATCTCTTGAATAAATAGAATAAAAAACGTTGTGGATAAAAATAAATGAAAAATAGTGTGCTTTATAGGACAAAGGAAAGTGTCCTGGGAACAAGGGCCATGGGGCATCTTCCAGCTAAAATAGAGAAGCGCATTTACAATGAGGGGTTTTCAAAATTCGTTGTAAGTGGTTCTTAGCATTAAGGGATTGTAGCGTTAACAAGTGGTTAGTGGGTTTTAGGGTTCAGAGATGGGTAGTGTAAAAAGGTAGTATGGGATTTCAGGGAAGAGCAGTGTTTAGGGGTAGAAAGGATTAATGGGGTTCAGGAAAGGGTAACAATAAGGGTCAGTAAGGTGTTTTTAAGTTCAGAGAAGTGTAGCGTTAACAGGTAGTTCAGGGTTTTTAGGGTTCGAGGATGGTTAGCATGAAAGGGTTGTTGAGATTTATTATGGTTTTGGGGAAGGGTAGCATTAAGGGGTAGTAAAGTTTTTTAGGGTTCAGGGAAGGATAGCAGTAAGAGGAATTAACATGTTTTAGGTTCAGGAAAGGGACTTTAGTGAACAGGGGAGGGCAGCGTTAAGAAGTACACAAAGGTTTTTGAGGTTCAGGGAAGGTAGCGTTAAGGGGCAGTAAATCATTTTTAGGGTTCAGGGGAAGGTAGTGCTAAGGAATAGGAAGCATTTTTACGGTTAAAGGGAGGGAAGCAATAAGGGGGCATAATAGGTTTAGGTTCAGAGATGGTAGAGTGAAGAGATAGCAAGGGGTTGGTAGGATTAAGGGATTGGTAACATTAAGCGGTAAATAAGGGTTTTAGGGTTCCGGACAGGATAGAATTAAGTGGTAGTATGATTTTAGGGTTCAGTGAAAGGCAGCATTAAGGAGTACTTTGGAGTTTCAAGGGTTCAGCAATGGAAGAATTAATGGGTACTAAGTTGTAATTAGGGTATAGTTAGATAAATGAAAGAAGCCAATAGGTCTCATGGCTGTATTAGCTTTGCCAATGGTTTTTGCACTATGTTGCTGTATATATATTGCATACCTTACATAAGTAAAGACAGCAAATTTGTTAACATTTGAAAGCTCTCCTTGCTCTGGTACCATTTTGTATTTGTAATTTGAATTTGATAACTATTGGCTAAGCCAATAAATCTAATCTCCAAAAGGTTGAGCTATTGAGTTTTCTAATGCTCATATGGTACACATGAGTTGCATCAAGATTTATTTGTCTGGGGGAGTTCTGGTGGTAGGAGGGTTTTCATAGTGTGGCATGACTAGAGCTTTGGCACCAGGGCTGACGGCATTTTAAGTCGATGGGTTATAACAGTTTTCAGATTACATGCAGATCCAATCTTTGGCCTCTCTCCAGTGCCACACAGTAATGGTCAAATGTGTACTCTTTGTAATTACCAATTTTAATTATTTGCAACAAAATAATTGTTGTTAACCATTTATGTGACACTGCTAACAAGCTCTCACATAGATCTGGCTTGTTTCAGGATAGTAAAAGGTGTCTCATAGCAGAGACCTAAAAATTGTGATGTTGTAAATTTCTGGAGTTCTGGCAGTCAAATGTAAAACCTGTGGAGCAGAATGGATGGGTTGTTCCTCTGCAGCATTGGCTGTACAGTGTTTCTGGGAGGGCAGCAGCACACCCAGTGTTAAAAGTTAAAAGTAGTGCACGTCTATGAAAGAAAGCAGATGGCCTAACCTACCACGAGTCCATGATTGTAGGTCCTAGGGCTCTTAGGGTCACCACAAATCTTTAGAAATGGAGCTGTTGTACATGTTCACTGGGGAAGTTGATCCAAAATGTGTGCAGGTCATTTGCTCCATGGTAAAAAAGATTAAATCACCTCAGCTTCTCTGGGAGTCAGGTGCAAAGGGAGAAACGTAGGCGAGAGACAGCAATGTGGAGAGCACAGGGGAGGGAGCAATACAGACTACAGGGGAATCACAGAGGACAGGGTGAAGGAAGTGACACAGAGAGTGGAGTGGAACCAATACAGCAGTGTGGGTGAGGGGGAAACAACACAAAGGATGTGGTAGGGGAAGCAAACTAATATTGGTACAGAGCAACGTGGAGCATGGGGGAGGAAACATAAATGGGCAAGCGAGCAACAGGAGCAAGCAGATGAGAGGAACACAAGCAAGAGCGAGATCACAAGATGGAGCATGGAGGATGAAAGAGAAGCATACTACTGAGACAGGTGGAAGACATATACTCTTATGGAGTGCTTAAACAAAAAGAAAAAAAGTAGAGCCTGAAAAATGAGCAGTGGAAGGGCACAAGTAAAGCATCCAGGTGAGGAGTGTGAGCTCACCCTTGGCTTATCTATTTTGTCATATTAATAGTAAGTGGACGCAGCCTTAAGGTCGATGAACTTTTTGACTTGTTTAAACTATTATAATTTGGTGTCATATAACACAGCAGTATTAAACAATAACAATCACCAAAGAATTAGTAAAGAACACACCATAACCCATTTGGGCATGAATAACCACACTTTTTAGTATCAATTAAAATGTTTATTTCCCTATATTAACAACGCTAAGGTCACGAAAATTGGTCTCTATACCAAATGGTACAAGTAAAGAAACATCACAGGTTGTCTAATTCCCCTAATGAATCTTAGTTTAAACAAAGCAATAAGAACGACAATTTCAATAGCGAAAACACGAATTAATAATAAAAATATTTGAGCAAGAGAGATGACATACATTGGTTCAGCAATAAAACAACATCAAGTCATAGGTATAGAGAAAACATCTCACTAACTTCAGATTAGCATTAGCATGCTGGACTTCATGCAAAAGTTTTAGCAACATTAATTTAGAAAACATCTAGCTATGGCACTATCAAAAATATAGCAGCTGTATTAAAACAGTAGCAGCTGCTACCTGAAAAACAAAATACAAACAGCAATACACAGATAATACATTTACCTAGCCTTAAGTTAATCAGCAGCAAGGTTATAACTTCATCAGGAGGACAACAGCGCCAGCATCAGGACAGGAACAGGGTAAGGGGGACTGTTTAGAATTTCGACTATAAGAGCACTAAACCATCAGATCATTAGATCAGCATTGAACAGGCACAGTAAACTCAGAAAATAATAAAGCACCAGAATGTCAGTAGATTGACTGGCAAAGCATGAAGTGTCAAAGTGACAGGTCACACCAACAATGCAAAGTTAAGTCTCTGGAAACAAGAAAGAAATGTCCTAATGACGAATGATGACTGACTCTCTCTTCCCAGTATCCAAACATTAAATTAAACTTGCTAAACATTTGCTATTGGTGGAAAACATCAGGCGAAGAAAGAACATCCAATTACAAAAACATTAGGTATCACAATTACACAAAATGTTAGCTTGGAAATCGTTGATTGGGTACTTCCATCTTTTACTAACTCCATACTATACTAAATGTATCTTGTGCACCTCTTCTTCTAACTGTGATCAGTAGGCTCTTTTGTTTGGCACATTTCAAATATGCTGTTGCTAGACAGTAGTTACAAAGATATGGAAACATTTCTTGCCGCACCATTTCCTCGAGAGAAACACATTTTCATTAATACATGCACAGAACAAGTTTGTGACTTGAACAAAATAAGTTTGTTATACAGCGGACATGAGCACATACAAATGTAACCACAGTAGGAACACCAGGAGTTAGATAACTTCCCACTGTGGCCTTGTCTTCTTGAGGCCCAGCAGAAAACAAGAAATACTCATATTATTTCAGCGTTTATTTTAGCAAAGAACATGCCCTTGAAGAGACATGCTTTCTCATTACAATGTCAGTACATTTTTACAAAAGTATGTGCAGACCTTGCACTCGATGGTGGCCAATAATAAATGTACATTTTTGTCTCAACATTAACTTTATCATTAAAGCGTTTCACACATTACTACATAAGTATGATTATGTAAAAGATAATTATTTACGCTAAATTTCGGTGCTCACAGGAGCAAACACAGGAAGAGGAAGAAATGCCCACAGAAGGCCATGCCATGAATAAACAGAGTACACTGTTCCAAGGGTGAGAGGCAGGGAAACCTAAATAATTAGGAGGAAGAGCCCTCACACATTCAATCGGATGTCATGATTCATCACCATTCAGGAGCACTGCCGGAGGGTAGGTCTCAAGTCAAGGACCCGCTGCGCAACTCAACAACACCAGTCCTAGGCATGTGTCTAACTAAGGAGCCGTATTCCAAAATGGGGACGGGCGACCTTTATTTTTATTTTTTATTTGATGGGATGCACAGTTCGCTAATGTAAGTGACTGTCCTTAGTTGACTGACTAGGGAGACATATTGTTGTCTGTGTGTTTGCTATAGGAGAAGTTTTTGAATTTTGGTCCTGATGAAGCGTCAGTGGATCCCTTTGGACCCCCAAGACGCGAAACATGTTGACCCATGATAAGGGGGTTTGTGATAATTTCCTGCCTCTCGCTTGTATTTTGATTTAGAGAGTGACTGAGCATGACTTCTCAACTGTCACTTTCGACTTGTTTTTAATCTTGGCCTATACCTTGTATTGACTGAATAAATTTGTGATGTTGTTCTAGGTTTAGAGCCAGTTTTACATCCTTCCTCTCCTGTTCATTTAGTGTCTGTAGATAAGCAGTGTCCACAATATACCTTACTACGGCAGTCACTACAAAAGACCTCCGACAAAGAGCCCCCTTATGGGGAGCCTGTCAGACATTGCAGGGCCGGTCTGACGAGGAGCATCCCCGATGATGAAGCATGGCATCCGATTGGATGTTTGAGGACTCTTGCTCCTAATATTTAGGTTTCCCTGCCTCTCACCCTTGGAACAGTGTACTCTGTTTTTTAGATTAACTATACTCGGAGACTGTACACTGGACCAATAATCTCCCTGTCCCCCCTCTCGGAGTCATGCCATGAATAAGACAGGCATGAAAAAGATGTTCACACCTAAATTAATCTTTGCGGATAGGCCTCATACTGTTTAGAGAGTTTCCTGAATTACCCAAGCCTCATATACTCACTCTATGAATAGATTGTCTAAAGGGTGGTTTAATGATGTGGCACACCAGTAGCATAAGTACATAGATAAGCTATTCTTGGTCGCTTCTTCTCCCACCTCGCTGCAAAGCCCTGGAACGACCCCCGCCACACCAGCACACGCCGCACACCCTTCTCGACTTCAGGAAAAAGCTAAAGACCTGGCTGTTTGAGGAGTAGCCACAGGTGCAGAACAACTTCCCAGTGCACCTGGATGCCCCCAAGGGTGATAAGCCACTCTTTAGAAGTCCTTTGCTTGATTGGAATTACCTTTGTGCATCTTTGTACTGTGGTATTATACTCTATAATGCTTAATGGTCTAAAACTCTCAGACTGCCATTTTTGACTGCTACCATGCAATGCCATACATATCACCTGCACATAACTTGGCTGGCAGGTCGAAAAACTGTATCAGGTTTACACTGTTGCATGTAAGAGGCTTGACAGAATCGCACAGTAAAGCTGGTGGTAGAATCCCACAACAGAATTTCTCATTAGAGTGAGGCTTTACTTCCACATTTACATTGTTGGGTATAAAAATTGGTGCTAATGCACAGTCATGACTGAGCATCGGCCAATTCTGTGCATTTTCACCAACGGTGAAGGTGGTAAAATCTGACAGAATAATTATTCCGCCACACTTTTAATTCACTTGAATAATAAAGTGTTCAGAGATATTGTTATTGCCCTTTGCACAAGGGTCTAGTGTTCCAGGGCTTTCTGCTCTTGCACCAGAAGTGAAACAAGAGATGCTAAGAGGAAACATCTCCAACTTCTGAGAAGATCTAGTGCAGAGCTTCTGCAGTGCAGATGTTCTGAACTGTTTGTATAAGCAGGCTGCTTACGGGTTTGCTCATTGTGTCCACAGCGTGGGCATTCACTCATGAATCAGTGTAGATGGATGCCAAAAAAGGAGGTGTGACATAACAAACCTTACCTCACACTGGGCACCGAAATACCATGGTAGAGCCTGGCACACGCTTGAGACGTACAAAATCTGTCAGGTCTGGACCCACCTTACATAGTATATATTTTGCATAATATGTGTTAAAAGGCAGACACTGAGCCAGAATAGAAACAGAAGGCGCCTCTGTAGAATGAACCAGTAATCCTCTCTGCAGAGACCCTACCCTCCACTTCTTCCAGTGACTTCATGTTCAATAAATTCCAACTGTGCTGCTATAGTAACTGTCTTAACAATGATTAATGTTGAGCACATTAGGAAGGCATGTTTTTATTATTCCAAATTAGGACTTGCTCGGATTCATTTTCACGCATGGTTACTAAGATGTAAAGAGTGTTGAATTGATAATGCCATCAGATTTTTTTTTGGAGACAAAAAGTGAGATATGAGAAATGAGGTTCAGGAAAGCAGAATGAGGGAAGAATAAATGTTGTTGCTGCATCCCGGGGCTCATTCTGTCCCACTCTCTCTTTCTTGTTCTCTCTCAGTTTTTCTGTCGCCTCTGAAACATGGAGTACGTTGCCAGGGATATGGTTCTAAAAAAATATTTGCATAACCAGAGGACAGTGGTGCAACAATATCGCAGGCCTCCACCCCCTTCCTGCAAGGTAGGATGAAGTGGGGCCCGCCACATCTCCCTCCCAACTGGTCCCCAAATTCCTGCCTTCACGAGTCCTCACAGCGCAGGAGTATTTAATAGATTACACCGACCTACAGGCTCTGGATTTACACAATAGTGTTAGCCCTGTCTTGCATCACAAGTTACAGGTACACACCTCAAGTTGAACCTTAAAGCACAAACGTGTCACTCACTGAGGATTTTTTTTCCTACGTCCCTTTCATCTTATCCTTCCTCTAAAACATGGTGTACACATATGGCAAGTGTGGAGCACAGTGGTCGATCAACTGGGCATACTGAAGGCATAAAAATGTCACATAGAGGGCAAAAAACGAGGAAAAATAAAAGTACTTTTACTCGTTACTCCAACCTCAGTGAGGCACAGTGTTTAGGTGCTAATCCACGTCTGCCTGTTTTTATAGAAATGCATTTGGTCCATAGGTGGACACACAGAAATGCCCATGCTCCATGTACGGAACACATCCTTGATGCAAAGTAACACAAGGCATCGCATGGCGCTACATCGCATTACTCTGGGTTACAATCCAACGCCAATTGTGATACCAAGCCCATATTTGGCGTCTGGTCTGCGATAAAAAAGTAGCACAAACCTGACGCAAAGTCTTTGTAAATCTGGGACTAAGGGCCAGATGTACCAAAGGAGTTCACCCATTCTGTATCTATGGGAAAAAGCTTTCGTACATATGGCCCTAAATGTACTAAATACTGCTATACTGACTTAAATAATTCACTGACATCTATCTTCAGAAAGCATTACAAACTTAGGATACAGACCCATGCTGTACTGACGTCATCAAGACAACAGTCAAGTGTTATTCTCTAATTCAAATTACAAGGACCCAGTGACTCCTAAATAGACAAAGCCCCAAGTGTGTCAGCTATTATGGGATGAAACTCGTGTTAGCAGAGAACTGAGCAGAAAACAACATGAACACCACCAGATGCAATTGAGCAAGAATCAAGATAAAAATCTAAAGAGCTATAAAGCAGCCTTTTGTACCCTATAGAAATCATTTGTGGGTACTCAATATGTACTCACACATAACTCTCACATACCTGCTGCTGATGCAGCTTTCCTAGGGTACAACTGAAAATGTTTGTGAATTCCAGAAAGTAGTAAATCTGCATGTGTTCTTTGGAAAACTTTTACATGTGACAGCTTTTCTTCTTCTTTTTTTAATTAGGCCATTAGAGTGCATTCCTGACTTTCAAAGCTGCTTAAAGTCTGCCAGTCTTTCAAAGCAGACCATTCTCTTGGTGTCTGAGTTGTTTTTTTATGAAGGCTCAAATCCTAATGTGTTTTATGTTCTTTTATGTGGGGTAGTCTTTTAGATCTGTAAAATGTTCAAAGCCTCCATGAGGAGGTCCTGGAAAACAGATTGTGCATATGAGTGGAGCCCACATCTATTAAATGGTGTCCAACCTACTTCCAGAATCAGGTGTCCACAGGTGTCCACCAAAATCTTCATAACTTCTGACAATTCCGCAAATGTAATCAATTAGAAGAAAAACTGTTCTGAAAAAGTAGAAAAAGAATATGAGGAAAAATAGGTAAAGAGGAATAATAAATGGTTAGAGTGAGGAGAGGGCAAGAGGGAAAATGGGAAACGAAAGAAGCGATCAAAAGCAAAGCTGAGAAGTCAGAAGGGAAAAGAGTAGAAATTTACAGAAAAAAGGATGGTTCGAGGTCTTTCCTGTAACAATGCAAAAAAAAGAAAACAACTGATACACACACAGTCAGACACACATACGTGCACATCAACAGACACACACTCCCTAGCATTTGTTTTTTTAATCTTTACCCCCCCTTCTGGCTTTTTGTGTCTTCGGTTGCTGGCCTTCTGCATAAGGCCTGGATTGCTCCATCTTTTTGTTGCTTTTAGTGTTCCTGACCCCATTCCAACTGCATGGTGGCCTGGTTCCACCTTGACCCTGTTAATGTGAAAGACTGAAAAGGACCAGGCATGCAATGACACTACCTTTAAATAATGGTACCTCCCAAATTTTGTATCTCCCCACCCCCAAGAACCTCACTTGGCAGATCCCCCAGTGTTTTTGGAGACACTGCAGGTGAAGACACTAATGTTTCTCTAGGCAGGTGGACAAACCTGAACTTCCCTCTCCAAATCCTGACAAATGGTTTTCGAGGGCGGGATGGCAACGGCGGATATTCACCTATGCTACTGAGCAGTTCAACTGGTTAGTTTAGGCAACCGACTCTATGGAGATTGGGAAGACCCAGTCATTCGCTCAGAACTAGGCTTATTTATTGGTGTACAGGTGCTGGGTCTTTTGCATGGTTCTCCGGTTACCGTGTCCCTCCCTCACATGATGACAGTGACCCTACACTGCTGGACGAAAACTCCCTGGTGGATGGGGTAATAAAACAAACTCCCACAACAGAATCTGCTGTGGCATGGCTTGTGATTTGTATACCTGGCCAGTCTAAATGGGTTCATGATACTGGGTGAGTAGGATTCTCAAGGCTAGTTGACGTATGCGAGAAATATCATATGAATCCTTTTGCTCCCTGCAGTTTGAATTCGGACTCCACAGTTCCCACTGCTCGAAATAATTGCAGTTAAGGCATGCCATAGACACTTTTCAATCAAAGGGAATTATCTGCTTTAAAACAACCCTTTGGATGCCATGGTGATTACAAACCAACTAGGCAAGGACATATGTTGGCATTCTACCAATACCTACTGTCCATAGCCTCAGACTTGTTTGTCACATGATCCAAGCTGGAAGAGAACCTAAGCCCTCAAGATTAACTGAATTGGAGGGGTGAGAAGAGAGCACCTCATGAATTAGTCATATCAGCAAGACTGTGCTTGATCTAACTTAATTATTTGCATAGGGTCTACAAGACCGCACATCCACTGCCTAGAATGGGGAGGGACCCACGCCCCAAACGCACAAGATGCTACACTGAGGTTGGAGATTTTTTCCATATGGTATGGGCTTGTCACCTGATGCAGCACAACTAGAATTCTGCATTCCAAATGCTGTCCTAGGCGCTAGGCAGATCCGTACTCATCTTTGTGGAGCTAGACATGCCTCTGGCCAAAAGGCTCACAGTCATTCTGAGGGAGCCCCACCAATGTAGGACAAGTTGAGAGATGTGACAGATGCTCAGTGTTGGAGAAACTCATCCACCATGCCAGGAACTGCCCACACAAACGTAATAGAATATGTTGGAATATTTCCATTCAACTGCTGCATAAGCCCACTTTTTCACAATCTTAAAAAATCGTCTGATGTCCCATAGATGTACTGTACTGCGAGATCTATTATCAGCTACTAGGACGCCAGACAATGGATTAGCATGTACTTTAAGTCATTTGTTCTAAAAAAAAACTAATACAAAATTGTTCTAATAATAGTGTTATCAAGAGTTCAGAGCCCAATTGTAGGTCCTGTTCTGTCAGTCACACTAGAAGTGCCACACAGGGCCAGCGTTGGTGTCTGAGCACTGACATGGAGAGCTAGCCCATCAGCTCTCAGAAAGATGCAGACCATAGTTGGTGATCGATGAAGTGTAGACCTACAGCGCATCAGACACACGCAGTTTGTATTTGTTTTAATCTCTTTCACTTCGAGGGTATGGAGCTGCGCCGTAGAGGCAGAGCTGCACCTGCAGACTCCCTTTTCCTTCTCTATAATATACCTTGTGTTCTTCTTATCTCCTATGCCTCTTGCTTTTCTGTCTCTTACAGTTCCCTATTCTCAGTCGTAATCCTCCTCTCATTTCACCCCTCTCTGCTGGCCTGTCTCTCAGTGATATAGCAAGGCTGTCATTGTATGAGCACAGAACTCTCCACCACCAATCCCTCTGTTTGAGTTACAAAAGACAGATATTATTGAGGTGGCATGCACTACTCACAGCCTTAGCAACATTGCTACTGAACCTGCTGCACTAATAATAGTTACTCCCCGGCTGCTACTTTTTTCTCTCCTGTGCTGTTGTCTCTCCTTTCCTGTCAGTTGCCCTGCTTTTTGTCTCACCCTTTGTGCTGTATGTCTTGCACCTATCTTTTTATGACCGCTCCCTCTGACACACACACACACACACACACACTCAGATCTCTTGATGTGCCCTGTCCTCCTACACTACCCTGCCCTTTTTAGGTCGAGCCTAGGCAGCGCTCATGTGCTGTCTCTCGACATGCTGTAATCTACTTCTGTGGGCTTTCACCACGCCCATCACTTTCATTTGTTCCTTCGCCTGCCTTTCAAAGTCCCTTTGGCTTGTAAAGGTAAATGATTTTGGTTTGTCCCGCCTTGAGGCTGTTTTGTTACCACCTTGGAGACTGACCCTATTACATGGATTATTGCACTATCAGTCATATACCTTAGTGTCGGTGCACTACTTATTTATTTTGCCTCTCCGCTTCCCGCACGTGACTGTATGTTGTTTCTTCCTCTGGCATCTTTCTGATTCTTTCCGGTGTCTGCACCAACAAAGGCTACAAGCTGGAGGGGGATTCTTTTTTATTTATTCATATAATGCATACTGTACCGAAAGTTTGGAGCGCTTTACATGAGCACTGGTTATATTCGTAGCCGCATCCCTAAATTCTTCCCAAGTTTAGCAGTTGAAAAATATAGAAACTGGTGCCTTTTAACTAGAAAAAACACAAGGGAAACCCTCAACGCAGCTCTCTCCAGCACAGCAGGAGAGACAATACTACAATTTTCATTGCACTCAGGAAACTCGTCCCATAATGCTTCACGGGCATTCCATTTACAACACATTTGCCCTCAACTCAGTCTGTGATGATCATAGGGCAATGGGATCACCACCAAAACGTTCAGCTCAATGTGCTCTTTCTGTCCAGCTCTTCTGGATCCCCACACTAGGTTGGCCGGGACCTAAAATTCTAACCTCTCCCACCATTCAATGTCTTTTTAAGCTCTGTCACGGCTAGAGCTTTTGCTTTACAGCTGGGAGAAGTTTGTGTTCCAAGGGCCTTGTTTGTAATAATATTCTAGCAGGCCTGCTAGCCCTGAAAATGTGTAATGCATTATGCCCTCTAGGGGTTGAATATATGGTTACATTGTAATGTTCCCTGCCCTTCTCTTTTCATGTTGTTATGCCCTCTAGAGGTTCACTATATGGTTACATGACCATGTTTCTTCCAATTTAAATTTTTATTGCGGTACCCTCTACGGGATGTTCTGACCATTACAGTCTAATGTCAAGTGTATGAAGGAATGCAGAAACACAGTTTATTTCTGATAAAGGCTTAATGTGCTGCATGGCTAAATAGTTATATGGTCCCAAAGGTGAGACCTATTGGCTATGTCAATGCTTGTTCTTACACTGGTTGTCTTTTCCCTTCTGCATGTTTCTCACTCTCTAATAGATGGTTTTACTATTTCGTTCTCTCTGTCGCTCATTGAATCACATACACACAAACACATCCATGTGAACACAACTCTCTAGCTTGTCTCTATATAACCTCTCTCTCTCTCTCTCTCTTTCTCTCTCTCTCTCTCTTTCTGTCTCTGTCTGCTTGTCTGTCTCTTTCTGCCTTTCTCTCTCTCTCTCTTTTTCTTGCCAGTCTCTCACTACTAGTGGTCGTTTCCTCTCCTTTGCCATCTGACCTTCTTGTCCTGGCTGTCTATCCGCTATCTTGACTTTTCTTTCTCCAGTCACGTGCTCAAAAACTCTGGAAAGCCTCTTCACCCAGACTTCTCTACACCAACAACAAGAGCTACAAACTGAATGTGTGTTTCTTATTTCTGCTGGGAGAATACCACCTCGCTTGCACTCGTCAAACAGTGGCGGCATCTAGGCAGCAAATGCTGTGCATTGTTTGGATTATCTTTTTGCACTGACAGTCTAAATGAGCTGAGAGGGCTGCCCCAGGGTGGTGGAGGCAAGTACCCCCCTCTACCTGAACCACGGGGATGCGGGGGGCTGTGTTATGTCCCTGCCAAATGAATGTCTTACTTAAAGGTACTCCATTGGCTGAGCTGGGATCTAAACACAATCTTAGTCAATTATTTAATTGTAGTTCTATATTGCTTTGCACAAGCACAGACAATAATCCAAAAGGGAGTTGCCAGAAAAATAAAATATCACCCAATTTGAAGCACTAAGGGCCATATTTATACTTTTTGATGCAAAACTGCGCTAACGCAGTTTTGCGTCAAAAAAATTAGCGCCGGCTAACGCCATTCTGAAGCGCCATGCGGGCGCCGTATTTATTCAATGACGTTAGCCGGCGTTAGCAGCCGGCGCTGCCTGGTGTGCGTGAAAAAAAACGACGTACACCAGGCAGCGCCGGAGTAGGGGGATATGGAGCTTGGGCGCCAAAAAATGGGGCAAGTCAGGCTGAGGCAAATTTTTCGCCTCAACCCGATTTGCGCCATTTTTTTCGACTCCCAACCCCCATTGAAATGACTCCTGTCTTAGCAAAGACAGGAGTCAAGCCCCCTTGCCCAATGGCCATGCCCAGGGGACTTATGTCCCCTGGGCATGGTCATTGGGCATAGTGGCATGTAGGGGGGCACAAATCAGGCCCCCCTATGCCACAAAAAAATTAAAAATAAAAACTTACCTGAACTTACCTTAATGTCCCTGGGATGGGTCCCTCCAGCCTTGGGTGTCCTCCTGGGGTGGGCAAGGGTGGCAGGGGGTGTCCCTGGGGGCTTGGGAGGGCACCTCTGGGCTCCTTCCGAGCCCACAGGTCCCTTAACGCCTGCCCTGACCAGGCGCTAAAAAACGGCGCAAAAGCGGCTGGACGTCATTTTTTTTGACCCGCCCACTCCCGGGTGTGAATTTTGCCCGGGAGTGTAAATACGGCGCACATGCCTCGGAGTCAATTTTTTAGACGGGAACGCCTACCTTGCATATCATTAACGCAAAGTAGGTGTCCACGCTAAAAAATGACGCAAACTCCATGGACTTTGGCGCTAGACGCGTCTAACGCCAAAGTATAAATATGGAGTTAGTTTTGCGTCAGAATTGCGTAAAAAAAAACGACGCAATTCCGGCGCAAACAGAGTATAAATATGCCCCTAAGTCAGCAAAGCATGCAGTCCATAACCTATCTAAGGAGATCTATGGAATTGATCCTTACTTCCTTCTTCATTTTCTTCTCTTTTCTCCTTTCCATCATTCTTTCTTTGCTGTCATTTAATCACTGCTGTCATGCCCTCCTGCCATTTGCCTCACACTATTTTTTTATTGTGATTTTTATATTTTATCTTTCACTAACCATGCCTGGTTCCATTGCCACCCTTGATCACCACCCTACAAGGGTATCATGATAGAGTACGTAGTCCAGCATTGCTTACTAGCTTCTGCTTCTATCTTTTGACCTTTGAGTTACAGATCACAATTAAGAAAAGCCATTACCAACTATTAACCTGTCAATTGTAAGCCCCCCTCAAGCTGGTATAGTGGTTGCTTCCCTACACCCTTGCTGAGAAAGCACCCCCAAAGGAATTTGAGGATGTACTCCTTAAAGAATATGAAAATGCAGAAACATGATTCTTTTTCCAGCACCATTTTTCGAAATATATTTGCTAATGCATGTTAGGTATTATTGACCAGAATGAGGGTAGGTCATGAAATAGTCTGATATTTCAGTGTCTGGCAAAGTACATGAGAGCATTATTTTGTAACTTCAACAATTCTTCCATGTACTTCAAAGACTCTCTCACTGCCACTAAGGGCCTAATTACAAGTGTGGCGGATCTCGGACCCCACACTCGTGGTGGCTGTTGTAACGCCGCAGTTGTGGCTGTCCAACCGCCACATTATGAGGTTGGAAGGCAGCCCTCCCAACCTATCGCAATCTCCCCTGGGATCGGAGATCCTGACGGGCTGACGACGGTGCAGGTTGGAATCAGCCAGGGTGGCGCTGAACTCAGCGCCGCCCTGGTTATTATAACCTGGTTTTCCGCCAGCCTTTTCATGGCGATTTCACCTGCATGAAAAGGCTGGCCACAATGGGCCAGCTGCACTGGCCAGATCCCTTGTAATGCACATTACGAGGGTGCTGATGCCCCCTGAGGGCGGCAGCATTGGCTGCGGCTCGATTACGAGTCAGCGACAATGCTGCCGCCACTTTCCTACTGGGCTGACCAGCGGAAACCTTGGTTTCCGCCAATCAGCTCAGCAGGAAAGTCTTCAGGGGGGCAGCGGGGAGGTAGCCAGCACGGTGACAACCACTCCATCGGGAGATTGGTGAACGGGTGTTGCCGTCTGCCAAGCTCATAATCGTGCCCTATGTCTCTTTGATGGTTTGCCTAGATCCCTTAGGTTAAATCTAACCTTAGGATGAAGGATTTAAGTGCACAAAATGGATGATTTGCTTAATATGCCAGTTGCTGGCGGGCAGTCTGGAGTTGCTCCTGCATCAGCTATAGGGCTATGTCAACTGTGGCCAGTCCAGCATTGACCATTAATATGTATAATCTCCCTCACCTGCAGGGTGACATGTATCACCTGGGTTGGTACTCTACCTCAAAGGAATTCTCATGGAGAATTGCCTGCTGCTCGCCAGTGCACCTAAGTCTGCAGTAATACACAATATCATTGATCACTATGCCTAACCACCTACTGTGATACAGGACCACATCGATCATTTTATCAAACCATCTGCTTTGGTATTGGGCTCACCAAGCATTGTGCCCAAATTTCCACTACGGAACAGGACTTCATCAAGGACCAAGACAAGCCTTACATTATGATGAATCTGATGGAATTCTGGGTTAGAGAATTCTTATTAGAATGTTGGAGCAGGGAAGTCTTAAGAGGTTACTGTAGAGTTAAGGCTGTTGTGTGCTCTGGTACAGGTAAATAACTGCTTCGTCATTTCTTATGGCAGCAAGGAAGGCAATAAGAGAACCACTCCAGTGGCGGCCGGCAGTTTTAGGAGGGAGGGGGGCGGGAAGCACACTCACACTTTCACACACACATGCACACACGCACACACTGACCTTCAGCCTTGGAGGTCCCAGGAGGGTTGGGACTGCTGCCTTCCCTTAGGTGCAGTGCCACTCTTTTTAAATCTGCCCCTAAGTTTCTTTCAGTCATTCTTGGTAGTGTCCCAACCCACTGTTCTTTACCAAGTGTGCTGTTGTAAAGAGAGGCCTGCCTTATGAAAATAAGTACTGACGCTGCTCATCGGAACAGTGCCTCCACCAGTTGCATCCTTAGTTTCTCTCACTGTGCCACTTTAGGCAGAGGTTTGCCTTATGCAGATCAGTACTGACCGTGCTCCTAGTGGAAACATTCCACTTTTGGCATGTTTACACTTCATCACTGAGGTGTAGATTGGATCATACTACAAAAAGAGCAAGGAGCGCAGGTCTGGGCATAACCTTCACCGCAATGCTGTAAATAGTGTAATCCATTGTCGCTCTCTCCATGTAACATTCCAACCCATCGTTTTCACCCAATGCACCACCTAACACAGTATAAATGCCAGCAAATTATTATTAAAAGATGAGATTCACTTGGCCCTACAGTCAAACGCAACAAAAATAGATATAGTGTTGGTGTGATTTATTTGTGTAGAGCCTACCATTTGTAACAAGAATGTGTGGATAGAACATTTAATAGTCAATTGCAGTGGCTGCTGCTGCCAATCAAAAGTGGTGGGCCAGGTGGAGGAACTAAAAATAAAAACAACAAACTTACTTGCCGCTCTGGTCCTGGTGTCTGCCATCTCGGTGCTCCTCGCCTTCCTGGCAGTCACTGGAGCACAAAGCACAGGCTTCCAATCCAGACGCTGCTCTCATGCTATACAAATAATGAGATCATCACTGGGATTGGCCTGAGCGGGCTGGTCTGATGCTCGCTCGGGGAGCATGTGCCATTTCTCCACCCGGCTGTACAACACAGCTGGGTTGGAGAAATGTAAGTGTGCATGTTGGTTTGGCTGTCCTAAGATGGCCGGCCAAACCGACATGCGCACTTTACAGTGCCCACCACTCCTCCTCCCTATGGTTCAGCCCCACCCCACCCTAGATTATTTGACTGTGAGAGAGACAGTCAGAAAGTCAGAGACAAATAAAATGATGATAAAAATGTTTTTTTTATCATTTTATATGTCACTGCCTGACTCTGACCAGGGAGTGATGCTTCTCCGCTATTACGGTCAATTGAAGACTTGTCAACAGTAATGAATATTTAGTTTTTTTCACAGTGCTTTTCTTCTATTTAAACCAACGTGAAGAGAATCTGTTCAGTTCACAAAAATCTAGTAAATCAAAACTAATAAAGGTAATCCCAAGAATGAGTAAAGATGTATTACTTGTTGGAAATCACAAATAAAGCAGTAGTACGTCTGGAAAGCTGAAAAAGTCACATGATTCCAGATGTACCAGTGGCACAGTAATGTGACAATTTTACAAGATGCTACTTCCTCAAAGCATAATTGTATGCATTATAGAATCTCTTTTCATACACCTCACAAAGTTTGGAGTTGATCAGTTCTCATTCTCGCAACAGATGGAACCTAACTTTTTCCTGACTCAACTGTCTAATCTTTTCCCAATTGGGAGAAGGCATGGTCAATAGACCAAAATTCCAGGGGTAGCAGAAAGTGACATCATACACCCTTTGACCTTCCCTTTCACTGTCACGCAGACACACGCACTTACGCATCCACCCACATGCACACACTCTCTCTCAGATAAACACATTCTCACTGGCAGACACGCAAACAATATACATTTGAAAACTTTTTTTAACTTACTTCAGCTACTAGGGAAGGTCATACTCCAGCTAAAAAAAAAAGCATAAAAAAGGAGAGTGGAGCCCCAACTGAGCTGCCCCTGTGTTCATGGTACTGCTTTTGCCACCTCTAAGGCCAGGGGGCGCAAAGGCAGTGGTCACAAAAGCCAAGCCAACTAACATATCTGCAACCCATGGTGACCCCTAAATGACGTCCATGGGAGAAGGTTGGAGTTTGTGCATGTTCATCCATTGGTGGGCATGAAGAAACACTTAGGGCCTGATTACGATCTTGGTGGACAGGGTAACTCCGTCTCAAACGTGACGGATTTCTTGTCCACAGTATTACGATCTCATTATATCCTATGGAGCTCATAATACAGTGGATGGAATATCCATCACATTTGTGACACAGCATTCCATCTGCCAAGATCATAATCAGGCCCTTACTGTAAATCACACCTTGACCCACCCATTCACCACCCCTTGCAAGGGGTTTTCAGCAATGTCATTTTATGCAACCCCGGTATACAGTTACACAGTAGTTAATTCCTTTATGACTGTTAAATATACTTTGGTGGCACATGAAAGGCATATATGGAATATTTCCATACGTACATGTAGGTTTACGTCTAATTATGGCCTTGTGAATTGGGCCATTTTCAACTATGGACACTTCTGATCACATGGAAGTATTGTTCATTAAACACAGTCCCAACTACACTATTATTGCATAGATTATGCTTATGCTAACCCAGTATAGCTTTTGATTGTACTCACAGGAACAACCTTCTTTTTCAGAAAGAAGAAAAGGGTACGTGAGCATCTGCTGCGCTCTTTTCTTCCAGAAATACTTGCATATATTTGTGATTTCTTTTCTGTTTTGCAGAGTGTTTCCTTGTTTTGAATACAAACATTGCTTCTTCCATGTTGTGGTGATAACATTTTTCTTTCTTGTCTTTTGATACTTCCATGTTCTTTCATGCCATCTGTGCTGCTTTGTGTGATCAGGAACGCAAGATAACAATAGTGGCTGTAGAATTTGTCAGCACAGCTTTAATGTCCTGCTGAAGACCCTTCATGTGACTGAGTTTGAAGAGGACTGAAATGTATCAAAGACCACAAAACAGGGAAATAGTGATGTGCTAACACAATACAATAAGCTGCAGCAGGAGTAAGGAGAAATAGAAAAAAGCCCACAAATGCCCTTTCATTCAGCTCCCTCCTATATGAATGCAAAAAGAGGTGTGTAGGTGTGCCACTAAAACTTTAATTGTGACTGCGTTTATGCAACAATACTTCAATAATCACATGATGTATGAAACGTTTAGAACTGAAAGGGTTAACAAAGTAGCAATATCATTTGTTTTGAACAGAGCATGATAAATGTTTTTTATCAAACGAATATGCAAAATGATTTGCTCTGTCCTCTTTTAAAGATGTTTTAGTTATATCGGTCTAATTAATTTCCATGTAATTTGAAACTGATAACTCAAATGTGAATAAGTTGTATAAAATATACCATTAGAGGGCGGAGCCAAGATGGCGGTGCAGTAGGAGCTCCATTGGGGAGCTCTGCCGTCAGGATCAGGCCGTGAGTGGCTGGTGCCTCCTAGAGCATCCACTGCACCACCGGAGCGACGTCTGGGGCTCCGGGAAAGGAGGAGAGTCCCTCAGGGCCAGGGGGAGCCAGTGGAGTGGCTAGTTGCTGGACACGGCCCTAACCAAGATGGCGGCTGCGTGAAGCACGGAACAACAGAGCGGATGAGCCGGCTTGGGCGGGGAGAGTGAACCTCACCGGGCCCCCTTTGCCTGGTGGCGACTGGAGCTTTGATGTGCCCCACGTCCCTGGGGTGGTTGGAGGGAGAAGGGACTGCCGGCGAAGGGCTCACGCGGCAGCCGGCCTGGAACTGTTTGTAGGTCTGGCCGCTCGCGGGAAAAGAGGAGGCGGAACACACACCTCGAGGGACACAACCTGGGCCCGGGAGGACTGTGGAGAGGAGCCGTGGGGGAGCAGCTGGAGGACGTGTATGCCCCACCCCTGGTCTTGGAAGCGTGGAGCACCAAAGAAGCACATAGAGAAGGAGCAATAATAGAGGACAAGACACCTGCTGCCTTACGGCGCAGCACTCACACAGCAGCTCGGCAGTACAGTGAGCACGTGCCTGCCCAGGAGGAAACCGAATTGAACGCCTGAGAGAGGGACCAGGCCCTGGTGAGAACCGGACAACAGCAGTAGGGCCAAAGGAGAGCCCACCGGAGAGGGGAAAGATAAGAAAGTGAATGAGCCCTCTTAAAGAGCATATAGACACTGGCAGAGCCACACAGTAAAATGCATACACAACTTCTGATGCACTGAAGGAGACACTCTTATTACTGGTCGGTTCAGACTGACAGCGCACCCTCACTGCGGACTAAAGCCCACACCCCTGAAGGGGTGAACATTCTAAGCGTGATCGCAAGTGAAGGGGTAAGCCTGGAGTAGAATAAAGGGTGGAAGCTGCGCAGGCTGATTGTACATGGCTTCACCTGAGCAAAAGGACTTACAGTGACACAATGGCAAAGTATGAAGGAGGGCAATTTAAAGGGCTCTTCGTGAAGACCCTGGCGCAGAGGCAGGAGCAAACCCCGGGGGTAGCGTCAGAAGATAAAAGACCAAGCGATGGCGAGCAGGTGGAGGAAGATACCACCCCGATAACTAAGTTGTTTCTGGAACATTTGTTCAGGGGACTCTGAGGAGATATTGCTAATCTTAGACAGGAGATTGCCACCACAACCAAAGAACTCAAAAGGAAAGTAGCTGAACTGGAACAGAGAGTGGATACAGTGGAGCGCTCCCACGGCGCGCAGACAGAAGACGTGGATAACCACAGATAGGAACTACTCACACTCCAAAAGAGCAATCGTGAACTGCAATACTGGCTGGAAGATCTCGAGAACAGGTTGAGGCACTCCAACATACGTATAAGGGGGATCCCCATGCAGACGACACCGGGGCCACTGGGAGACTTTGTGACACACTTGTTTCAGCACGTTACTCAAAGACCAAGAGATGATACTGGACTGCATGCATATAGTGGGCCGACTGTCTCAGGCTCCTGGCCATGCACAGGACATACTCATGTGTCTTCAATACTACAAACAAAGAGAACTAATCCTTGCGACGGTCCGTGATTTGAGTACAATAAACTTTGAGGGCCACAAAATATACTTATATCAAGATCTCTCACCATTAACCCTGCAATGCCGATGAACGCTGCAACCCATCACAAGCCTGCTTCAGAAGAAGGGAATTTGTTACAAATGGGGTCACCTCTTCAGACTGCAATTCATCTGGCAAAATAAAATGCGCATTATTAGGACACTGGAAGAGGCAGAATCACTCCCGGATATGACTAAGGCCCTGAGCCGACCTCCCGCTGGTGACCCAGATCGAGCGTCACAAGAGGAGGTGAGGTGGCCGGGACGCAAGACTCGACAATGTAAAAGTAGAATCCATAAACCAACCGACAAGAAAAGCAGGAGGGAGAGAGCAGACCTGCTGCACAACCTACGGCATCAGGAATGTACCTCAGACAATGAAGTAGAACTGTAACACCATATGGAGTGGACACACATGGAGGGGATGAGGGGGCAATACTGATGGGAGACCACCTCTTTGTGGTTCCTTTCCTTCTGCTTGGACCCCACACAAGGGAAGATCGGGCTCCCTAGATGGACATATATCGACACTTATGAATGATTCAGGTGGGCAGATGAGATAACGGTGGAGTCTCCACAAGGTGGAGAAAGAAGAGACGGAGAATGAACCGGTACATGAAGGTGTACCCCCCAATAGACATGGTGTAGCTCCCAGGCCGGGAGCAAAGTTAGTGGTTGTTCTTTGGTCTGTATTGTTTACTGTTATGTTACTTAACCAAGCCGAATCTTATTGTTGGATTTTTGAAAGAACACCGCTGATCACCACTTCGATTAATCGCGGGACAGACACCCAGGGCACCCCCATGCTAAACACCCCCACACATATGCATGTCTTTTGAAATAATTAGTCTCAATGTTCGAGGCCTTAATGCTCCAGTGAAGAGGCAAGTCCTCCTCTCATATCTCAGGGAATCTAAATGTGACATTTGCTTACTACAAGAGATGCATTTGCTGCGTGCAGACTGGAAGAGGCGGAAATCCCCCTGGTTAGACCGTCAGGTTCACTCCACAGGACTGGGGAAGCAAGGAAGGGTGGCAATATTACTGGCTACACACTTCCCAGGGAAAGTGTTAGGCACCCAGGCGGAGAGAAGTGGTAGGCTTAACTCCTTACATAGAGACAAACATGGGTACAACATGACAGTGGCATGTATATACGGGCCTAGTGAGCGACAAGAGGGGTTTCTCCAAGAGGCCATCGGCCAAGTACACATGACAAAGGACACTGACATCCTTATAGGAGGCGACTTTAATGTGGTTCCTGATACCCTCATGGACAGGTCAGCACAACGCTATGGGCAGATGGCGGCATACTCTGTGGGCTTTCGACACTGGTTACAGGAAGGGGGACTAACAGACGTATGGCGCCCTAACAACCCAACACAGCAGGAGTACACATTTTTCTCTGCTGCACACCAGACATATGTGAGACTTGACCTCTTTTTAGCCACCCCCGGCCTTCTACATACAATCACACAGACAAAGATTGGAGTGGCGGCCCTCTCTGATCACGCCCCAATTACACTGCAATTCACGGTACCGGCCCCGAAACAGGGACTTAGGTTATAGAAACTCAACACTAAGCTTCTTAACCATGCAGAGGTGTGCACAGAAAAAAGAGACATGATTAAAACTTATTTAGCCCTTAATGACATACCAGAGACTTCAGTGGTTGGGGTATGGGAAGCACTGAAGGCCGTGGTGAGGGGCCAATTTATAGACCTCGCAGCACGTGCTAACACTCTTCGAAAAGATAAGCGCCATCAGTTAGAAGTAAGGGTAAAAGAAGTGGAAGAAAGGCACATGAGGGTGGGCGCCAGGGAGGCAAAACATCAGGTAGGAGTGGTGCGTAAAGAATTAAGGGCCACATGTAGGTAGCTACAAATTTGCGATTCGGAAATTGTGAGTCGTTGCGACTCGCAATTTCCGACTCGCAAACAGGTATGCAACAAGAAAAAGCAACTTCATTTTGCGACTCGCAAATGAAGTCGCACCGCAGATTGCGAGTCCGCTATTTGCGAGGTCGCTTTTTGTGACCTCGCTAAAAACGAACACGCAAATTGCGAGTGGGTGTCGCAATTTTGCGACTGTGCCGCAAATTGCATGCAGGTGCAGCAGAACAGTCTGGGAAACACTTCCTGGCTCTTGCTGATGACATCACAGGCAGGAAGTTTACAAATACACCTGGGAGGAGGGAGGACCACACCCATTTCCAACTGCTGAACAACCACCAGGAGGAACAGCAGCAAGAATGGAGGACTCTGGCAGGAAGAGGAAACTTAAGTTTTCAGAGAAGGAACTGGAGGTGCTGACAGATAAATGCTGCCAGCACCATGACCAGCTATTTAGAAGGGCTTCCCTCAGTGTGCCAGAGACTGACAAAAGGAAGATTTGGACTGACATCCAGGAGAAGGTAAATGCAATAGGGGTGAGCCACAGGAGCATTGAAGAGCTCAAAAAGAGATGGTACGACCTGCGCTCCAGGCCCAAGGAGAGGGTGGCAGAGCACCTCCGGGAGATGAGGGGCACAGGAGGAGGCCCATGTACCCTCCCACCACCCACACCCATGGAGGAACGTGTGGAACAGACCCTGGAGCCAGAGGCAGTGGCTGGAATTGGAGAGCTGGACACGTCAGCACTAGGAACATCAACAAGTGAGTACCATGGAACATGCATGTACACCCATATCTGCCATACCCCCACCCACCCAGTACACAGCAGCATGCACAACCAAATTTGCTCCATTTCAGACTAGCAACCACCAGAATGGTGCATTATGGGCAATGTAGTCCAGTAGGCAGCTGATAGGCAACAGTTTATTAGGAAGCATACAACAGATGTTAGATACTGACAGTGTGTTCCCTATGTCCCACAGGTCTCCCACAAGACATCCCTACCAGCCAGTCCGTCCAGGGTGCAGAGGTCAGCCAACAGGCAGCACAAGACTCAGGAGCAGCCACCACAGGGCCCAGCACCACCCGACCACAGTCCCCTCCAGGTGCACCATTGGACATTGGGGAGATTGACCCAGCACCCGGTCCCAGCCACAGTGCCAGCCAACAGGACCCTGATGCTCCACTGCGTCGCAGATGACGTGTCCATGTCCCTGCAGTGTCCCAGGGAGATGTAGGGGACTCTTCCATGTCCGCCGCCGAGGCAGCTCTCATCAGAGGTCAGCGCCTGCAAACAAGGCAGATGAGAGTCATGTCAGGGGCCATGCAGCGTATGGAGAGGAATATCAACACAGGGCTGGCACAGGTGCACACAGATTTCCAAAGCCTGAACAGTCATGTCGGTGACCTTGCACTCTCCATTCGTCAACTAGTAACTGAACTTGTTTCAGAGAGAGAGAGTGCAAGGCGCCGTGAGTGCCAACTCATACACCGTTTGGACCGCATGGCTGCCTCAATCGTCCGCCTGGCTGTCAATACAACAGGGCTGTCACGCCGGACAGTCAGTTTGCAAGTAGACTTGGGCCACTTTGCAGGGGATGTGGCTCATGGACTGGGACGGATAAGCCACGCTGTGGACATGATGGAGGCAAGACAGGTGGCTAGGGGCACGGCAGACACACCTCAAGATAGTGAGGAGGGCTCCACCGTCAGTAGTGTATCTGCCACGGACAAAAGGGTATTGAGGAGTGGCAGTGCACGTCAGGGTTCTGCTGACACTCCAGGCACTAGCCATGCTGGGCGTCCCAGGCGTAGGAGTTGAGCTATGCACTTGCGGACAATTGAGGCACATGAGGTGAATCTGTCCTCATTGCAGGTGGACATTTACAGCCCCTGACCAACAGTTCAGTTCTTTAGTCATTAGGTTCACTTAATAAAAGTTCTTGTTTGTTCCACTTCACACCTGGGCTCTTTGGGTGTGACATTCGTGTGTGTGGTGACAGGCAGCACATACCTTCCAAAGTATTGGTTTGCAATGTGGTCCCGTCTCTGTCTGCCTTGATTTGCAATGCTTCTATCCCCATCATGGCGATGTGGTAGCTCTTGCTCGTCATCCTCCGAATCTGGGTCTTCTGGAGTGAGATGTAGCCCACGTCTGGTGGCAATGTTGTGCAGTACAGCGCATGCGCCAACTATCTTGAATGCTGTTATTGGGGCATACTGGAGCGCACCTCCACTTCTGTGGAGGCATCTGAATCTTGCCTTCAACAGTCCAAAGGTCCTCTCTATAACATTTCGGGTCCTCCTATGTGCACTGTTGTATCGCCTCTCAGTCTCATTGCTGGGTGTTAAGTACGGGGTAATGATCCATGGTCGTAGCGCATATGCACTGTCACCTGTTTGGCAAAAATTGACAATGTTAGCAGGGCACGGATGGTTTCCACATTGACCTGTGTGTATGTCTTCAGGGTGTATTCAGCAATACCTAGGAGATATCCGTCTCCAAACTCCCCACGTTCTAGGCGTTGGTGTATCCCACTGTGCCTGAAAATGTAAGAGTCATGTGTACTCCCTGGAAATTTGGCTACCATGTCAGTGATAACATAATGGGCGTCACATACCACCTAGATGTTCAGTGAGTGGGTACACTTACGGTTGCGGAACAGATATTCTAGATTTGCAGGAGGGCATATTTGTATATGTGTCCTCTCTACACACCCTATTACGTGAGGGAAGTTGGCAATCCTGTAGAATTCCAACTTGGTGCTGTTGATTTCTGCCTCATTCCTGAGTAGGTATATGTATCTGGACATGTGTGTCAGTATGGCATCTAAGAAACATCTGAAAAACAGTGAGAGTGCACTTTGGGATACCCCACCTGCCACAGCAATGACCCCCTGATAGCTACCCGAGGCCAAGAGGTGCAGTGAGCATAGCACTTGCACATGTGTGGGGATGGCGCTGCCGCGCACAGTCTGGCGTTGAAGCTGCGGATTGAGTAGATCTATTTATTCTAAAATTGCTGCACTGCTGAGTCTGTATTTATCATAAATCTCCTCCTCAGTTTGTTGGAAAAGTGTCTGCCTGGTTCTGTATATCCTCTCCTGTCTCTGGCCCCTCCCCCTCCTCTGCTGTGCGGCGTGGACTCTCCTCCTCCTTGCTATCACATATATCTCCACCATCTTGAGTAACCCAGATGCCTTCTGGGTCTCCTTTTATACTTTGGTTCTGGTTACCACCTGCTCTAAGTTAGTGGTAAATTGGGTGTGCAAAATGGGCTTTTTTGGACTAGTCGCAATTTGCGAGTGGCTTTTTCATATGGTTTGCGACTCGCAAATTGTGACTTCCTATTTGCGGGTCGCACTATGGGGTCGCAAATTTAGCGAGTCGGTAATGACTTGCGTCGCTATTTGCGATTCGGAAATGGGGTTTTTGCATCCCATTTCCGATTTTGCGGAGTCGCAAATAGCGATTCGGGCCATTTGCGACTCGCAAAATTTTGCTACATCTGGCCCTAAGAGCCTTAGATATGGACATAGCAGAGCATGTCATGTTATGCACCAAGCAGATGTACTACTTGGGGGGAACAAAGCAGGATGACTACTGGCCCATAGACTACGTGCTGGCCATACAACGTCGAGTAACCGAGATCCGAACCAAAAAGGGTGCTGCCGTCACAGCAGACAGGTTAATTCTGCAGGAATTTGAGGAACTGTATGCCTCCCTTTACACACAAGAGGGAAGGGACGCAGAGGCAATCATAGGCTATTTGGATGAGATCCCCGTGACCCGGCTTTCAAAGGCGACAGCTGACGCACTATACACAGATATCACTCCTATTGAAGTTTTACTAGCTATACGCCGCCTCTCTGTGGGGAAGGCTCCAGGACTGGATGGATTTGGGTCAGAATTCTATCAAATATTTGGGGACCTCCTAGCACCCATACTGGCATGACTCTTCAACCATTTCCCAGACATCGGAACACTTACCCCCTCGATGCAAGTAGGAACGATCATGGTCATTCCAAAGACTGGGCGGGATCCAGCCCTCTGTTCCTCCTATAGGCCTATCACATTACTGAACATGGATGCAAAACTCTTTACCAGGGTCCTAGCAAGCAGGCTCAACCCCTACATGCAGGGGTTGATAGTCCCCGATCAGACTGAGTTTATCCCGGAAAGGACTTGTGCCGATAACACTAAACAGCTGTGCCTCCTTTTGGAAAAAGTGCAGCGAGCCCACATACCATCCCTACTGCTATCACTTGACGCAGAGAAGGCCTGTGACCAGGTTCATTGGGACTTTCTGTTTGCGGTACTACCCTGCTACGGTCTAGGCCCAAGACTCTGCAAGTGGGTGAGATGTAATTATACCTCCCCCAGGCTAGAATGAGCGTAAACGGGGCCTATCCGCCTTCTTCCCTATAACCAGAGGGACCAGGCAGGGCTGTCTGCTATCGCCCTCGCTGTTTGCCCTCTATATGGAGCCCTTCACGGAACAAATACGGCTAACTCAGACAATTCATGGCATCCCAATGGGGGGGACGAATGCACAAAATTGCACTATATGCGGACTATGTCCTGCTCTATTTCACTCAACCGGAAATGTCCCTTTTAGATGTGCTAAGGGAACTGAGTGCCTTTGGAGATGCGGCTGGCTTTAAGGCCAACTTGTCTAAATGCTCCATCCTCAAATTAACAGTATCAGAAAAAGAGGTAGAGGAGCTGAGGCTCACCCTGCCTTTTACGTGGACTAAGCAAGCGGTGAATTATTTGGGCCTCCAGGTGTGCACTACCCCAACCACTACAGTGGAACGTAACTACGCCACCCTGCAGAGTGACACAAGGGACGCCCTGTCCAAGTGGAGAGGCTATGGAGTCTCATGGTTAGGTCGCATAGCAGCCATAAAGATGACTCTCTTACCCAAAGTACTGATTCTCATGCAAAGGCTGCCGTTGAATCCTCTGAGCGGGGTGTTAGACACTATGCAGAAGTTAATCTGGGAATATATTTGGGCGGGGAAAAAGGCAAGAATAGTGTGGACCAGGCCTATCTCCCGCAGGTGGAGGGAGGACTGGGGGTTCCTCATTTGACTAGTTATTATCAGGCTGCCCAATTACGTTATTTATTGGAATGGTCGCGGAAAGGCACCAAGAAGCATTGGTGCTTCATTGACCAAGCAATGGCTGGACAGCACATTTGGAAAGTCAGGTGGCTCCCCCGGGGGCATCGATCAGTGGGAGTCTATATTTCTCCTGTTCTACGGGCTGTGATGGACGCCTGGGATGGGGTGCAGGCACGTAAGGGCCTGTCTTCACCCAAAACACCGATAATCTGCAATCCTGACTTCCCCCTAGCTCTCATGGGAACCTCATTCCAAGACTGGTAGGAATCCAATTGTAAAAGGATTGGAGACCTCTATGACACCCAAGGCATTATGGATTTCACTCAATTACAGGAGGCGTATGGCCTCCCACAAAAAACTTACTGGCAGTACCTAGCAATCCAACACTGACAGAGACTAGACCACATGCGAGTAGACCTCTCTTACCCTTTGAGAAATGAATGGTGCCTGGACTCTTATCACGTGTGACTCCTTTTTGATTTTCTGTCTTTTGGCCACCCTCATCTTGCATTCTGGAATTCGTTCACTGTTGGCAAGTGAAAGCTGAAATCATCAATCCTTTTAAATCTGTTGGCATTATTTCTCCATTTGAAACTCTGAGGATGTGTGGACCCCTGTGGCTTTGCTTTTGAGCAGAGAAGGGCGAGTGAAGCGTGTGCTCCGAGGTAAGGAAAGGACCTAGGACGCTGCCGCAAGTACAGCCAGTACAGCCCGAGTGGCTCTCACCGCTGACGCTGTCACGCCGAAGGTTCCTGGGCCGCCGGAGGTTTTTGGGCCACTCAGCCCACCAGTCCATCGCCCTCCCAGGATCGCCGGGACCTAGAATCAGGACCTGGAATCGGTGCGGGGAGAAGCGCCGAACCCCCAAGACTTCCTGAATCCCGGTAAGGCGAGGCTTCAAGTAGCAGGCGCCGGGTGCTGGGATAGCGCAGGGAGAGCGCCGGGAGAGCGCGCCGGCCTCACCCCACCAGCAAGATCGGTGGCCGGAGCCCAGAGACGAACAGCCAAAACACCAGCCAGACCCCATTAGGCAAAAGCGGCCCCACGCGACCCCCTCGCAGACCCCTGCGGAAGCGGCCCGAATGTGGGTGCAGCTTGCGGGGGCGAGGGGTGCAAGGGCCGAGGAAATCCAAGGGGTACCAGGGGGTTGCCGCTTACCCCAAATGCCAGCTCTGCTCCACTCCACCCCACCCCCGCCCTGCCTGCTTGTCTGAGTGCAGCAAGTTTCACTGGGAGTGGTAGGGAGGTGGAGGTGGCCCCAGGATCTTAAGATCGTCGTCATCTTTGGTAGGTGACTTCTGCAGCCCCTCAGCAGCTCCTACAGCGTCTGCCTCAGCTCTAAATTGCACAGCCCTACCTCATCAGACCCCGGACCAGACCGGATCAGACCTCCACACCTGCCAGGCAGCGCTGACACCCAGGACGAGACCTGCTGAACACCGACAGTGCGGAGCAGAGTGTGGGAGTGAGGAAGTGTGGAAGCATGCATCCAGTGTCCAGATTCCGTCAGTAACGGACAGCGAGAGGGCAGCAAGTAGCATGTGGCAAGCAACAGAGCTCACTGACGCTCGCACTTGACGACGCAACAAGAAAGTGAAAGCAACTACAGCCTCTCTCAACTGGAAACTCCCGAAGATCTGAGTAGACCCCCCACAAGTAAATCAGCAACAGATTGATCAATCAGGGATTCATCTGGGGTAGGAGCATGAGATCAGACAAGGCCCGAAGTCAACCCGCAATTCTAACGAAGAGAAAAAGGAAAAGAGAACCAACCACGGACTGCACGGCAGTAAAGAGGAGAGCAAGCAGTGGCCAGGACCCGGACCACCCCATCTCATGCAGAAGACACCCGATAGACCATGGCCTTGGCGGGGTACAAGCTGAACATCCCTCCCGCACGGACGAAATAATCTGGGGGAATCCAGACGCTATGGAAGTGGTGAACTCACAGGCTAACTTCCGCAAGATAACCGACTACTTTGCTGCGGTTACAACTACAGCTGCCAAAAAAAGGACCGGATCACTGGTTCCAAGTTACCAATTCTCAGGGCACGACCTATCGCTCACCCCGACTTGCAAATATCAGAAACCCGCGGAGAGAGTACCAGAGTGAACTCCCCAGCTCCCATCCCATTCCACTTTCACCAGTATTAGCAATTGTGAAGAAGCAGCCCCTGAACCCAGATGGCACGGATGCAGTACAGGATCCCTGCACTCTGACACCAGGAGCGCCCTCCACTCCGGGGCTAGTGAGATCCTTAAGGAACGCCAGTATAGATCGTGAAATGCTCCACCGAATAACCAGTCCAGTAAACCAATCAATTCTGGACTCAGAGATGGTAGCAACTGCGGAAATCCTAGAACACAAGCCCTGGCAAGATGCCCCCCTGTGCCAAAATGCCAACCTCCATTCCTCCCCAGCACTTGGATGTGGAAATGAGGAATTAGAACACTGGAACACGGAACAGGGTCACCAGTCTAGGACACCCGAGAAAGAAACTGAGATAGTCGCTCAGATCCATGGCCGCAAAGCAATTAAAGTAACCTAATCCGGAAGTACCTCTAGCATGGATTACAAATTCAATCTGCAACCTCAATTACAACCACGTCCCCCGGCCATGACAAGGGCAGACGATATGTGGGCTGCAATCCTAAACTCAATGCAAGCTACAGTTATGGCCCTGCAGTTACACTCAAATAAAATGGACATCCAGGTAGACCTGTTAAATACATTGGCAGTATTTATCTCCGGTATCAACAGCAAGCTGGAAGACCTAAATGCCTTAATTACAAGGGCACAAACTAATCATGCTAACGACTCTACCATCTGCTCCTGCAAGGAGGTGGTAGATAAACTGTCTCAACTGCCGCAAATCCTAGAAGGTATACTTAAAGAAATCGCCTCTGCCCGGAAGGATGAACACATTCATATAACTCCCCTCGCTACCTTGTTAACAGCTGTCCCGCTTGCACAAAATCAAGAGGAAAATCCTCGCTCACCTCAAACAGTTGTACCATCGAGCATAAGAGAGATGAGCTCTCAGGTAGAAAGTATTGCTTCAGTTAGCCCTAGAATGGAAGATATGGAGAATTATTTCCCATCGCAAGTCACTATCAAACCCGGGAATGGTGAGAAACCCCCCTCACGGATTTTATCTAAAAGAAAACGGGCAAGAAAAGGAAGACGATCTGCTCGAGCACTTCAATTATCCATCCCAAAGATCACTGAAATCATCTCACATGAGCAAAGCCAGGAGCATCTAGTTCCAAGTGGTAGGCAGAACAGTGATATCTACGTCACAGCAAGCACTAGCAGTAACACAAAAGCAGGACCCAAGACCCCCTCTATCATAAAAGGGGCGGTCCAGCTAACAAAGCCCCAGATGGGGTCGCACGCTGTGTATAGCAATCCATCGGATAATCGTAATAGACCCCAAGAGGACTACCAGAGCATAAAACTAAGAACCACTAAGCCTGAACAACACAGATAGACATCGCAGGCAAATCCGATGGGCAAGAGGTATGTCCTTGGCACAAGGCCGGGTGAAGCGGCCTACATGGAACATGTCGACCACGTACAGCAACTCCAGGCCCTTCACGAAGGCACCCAAAATGATGAACCAACCCCCCAGTTGCTGTGGGTTCCAGGGTTCATCCCAAGATCTACCACTGATATTCTCAATCGCTCATCTATTCTAAGACTGATTAAAGCTCTCCTGGATCTACAGCACGTGGGCTCAGACAACATCACTGCAATTAAATTCATCCAAGCCAGAGGCTGCCAACACACGGACCCCACGCTCAGTATTTTTGCAGACCCGGCTCTACCCATGCAGATCTTAGAAAGAAAGGACCTACTGAAAACCTGGGGTATTGAGGTGGGCATCTACAAAGGTGAACGATACCCACCTCCATTATTAGCTTCTCATCCTCTGGAAACGCCAAAAGGCATGCGGTCCGTCTTGCACGGTGCATGTGCAGCCACCCCAGACAGCAGAGGGCCTGCAAAAACCATTTTCGAGAAAAGGCTTCCCAAATCCCCATTGCAAGTCCAATTTTGGAAGCAGGAAGGCAAGAAAAGGCTGGTCCAAGTTCAGAGATAGTGGCAACAGTGCCCGCCCAATCTCTCCCAACCAAATTCAGGAAAGACAAATTAGGTGAGAGTTTCATCCGCACCTGTGAAGGGATAGGCCTCTTCGCACTAAAAGGTCGAAGCTGCTCGACATTCCTCCAGCATGGACAAGATCCTCTGGGAAATCAGTCTCCTACCTAGACTATACACTGGTAACCCCCGCCCTGTACATATTAGTGAGTAACTTCAGCATTGTGGACTGAGTGGAAAGTGATCACAAGCCTCAGGTAATAGGGATCCACTCATCACCACTCAAACCGGAAAAAGCAGTAGCCCTGGACGGGGCTTTTGGCACCGAAAACCTAAAACGACTCGAATGGTCATCCGATACCATCGTAACCCAAGCAGAAGATGCTCTACTAAGGCTAGAATTAATGGCCACTGGTAGGGCGAATATGACAACAGTCTGGGAGAACTTTGCCACCAACCTCATTAATGCAGTCAACGTAGGAAGCACAAGAAAGGGAGCGCAATTGAGCCTCCAAAAGCGTTTATATCTTCCACAGCCTATACGGAGAAGGAAAGCAATTGTAGCTAAATTATTAAGGCAAATGCGAACACTCCCAGACAACGGTCCACTATTGGCCGCCCTGCGAGAGCAGAGGAAACTCCTAAAAAGCAAATTATGGTCTTTTAAAAAACTGCAGCAGGAGACGCTCTAGCCAAACTACATTACGCATCTAAATCATCTCACTCCAAAAGATTCTGGAAGATCATCAATACAATGGACAAGGGACCAGTGGCAGCTAATAATGCAAATATTTCTGAGGAAGCTTGGGTACACCATCTAAAGTCACATCTAAAGGAATTGGATACCGAAATCGCTCCGCAAGCCCAAGGGTTCTCAGAGAGTCAAGAACCCGAGGTTGCAGAATGCCTAAAGATCTCAGCATCAGAATTAATAAATATCATTGGGAAGTCGCGAACGGATTGCTCCCCAGGGCCTAGTGGTTTACCGCAAGCCCTGTTTAAACAGGAAACAGAGAAATGGGCCAACTTCCTGGCTGAGATGTTCAACTGCTTGCTCTCAACGGGAATTGTCCCGGCAACCTGAGAGGCTCAATAATTCATCCCATCTACAAAGGATGGAACGCAGCTTCCCCAAGTAATTACAGACTTATAGCTCTCCTGGATGTCGACCTAAAGTATTTTTCATCCTGTGTGTTAAAACATCTACAGTCTTGGGTTACAGACAATAACATTTTGCCATTCAATCAAAGCGGTTTTACCAAACATCAAGGAACACTTACGAACCTGATGGCTCTCGGACTCATCACAAATAGAGCAAAAGCAACCAGGACCCCCACCTACCTGTGTTTTGTTGACTTTAAAGCTGCCTTTGATTGTGTTCCCCGTGGTAAACTATGGGTTAAACTACAGCTTTGGGGACTTCCAGCTACTATTTTAAAAGCCATTGAATTAATTTATTCTGACACATGGGTGAAGGTAAAATTAGGGGGCGGCTCTCACTTATCCAGGGCAGTTAAAACAACAGCTGGTGTTAAACAAGGCTGCGTATTGGCCCCAACACTCTTTAACCTGTATATAGCGGATCTGTCTACAAAGCTAAACGTGGATCCATCCCACTCCCCCTCCTTGGGCGGACAGCAATTATCTAATATGTTATATGCAGATGACCTACTACTAATTAGTAACACCAGAGTAGGCATGCAGAAACTGCTAAATAAATTAGGTGAGTTTGCAAGGGTAAACGAGTTAGAAATCAATCACAAAAAAGCCAAAATGATTACCATCAATCGCAGGCATACCGGCCAGCGTAAATGGCTCCTAAACGAAAAGATCATGGAGGAAGTAAACTCTTACAGATATCTAGGAGTCGTGGTCGATGTCAGGTGCAACTTTGTGGCTCAAAAAGAAGCAATAAAAAACAGGGCGCAGACCCTTGCTTACGCATTCTGCAAACTCGCTAATTCAATCTGTGGCCATGCCTTGAATCCCTTAACAGCCATAATGAGAGCCAAACTACTGCCAACTCTCTCATATGGGGCAGAAATAATGAGGGGTATGGAGGAAACTCTTTTGGAGAAGCTTCTGATAAAGACGTACAAGCGTGTCTTTCGGCTACCAAGGCATGCTCCCGCTGCCCAGGTCAGACTAGAATTCATGTTGGTTAAACAATCACTGGCTCGACCGGGAGCTTTCATCAAATGCTGTTACAAACTGAGCCGCGCCCAAAAAGGGTCTCTAGCCAAACTAGTCTGGCAGGAAATCATCCTAGAAAGAGGCATTGGAAACTACAAAAGATATCTGGAAAGGAGTGTAAGCCTCTTGAATCTAGGTGGGGTTTGGGACCAGTCACTTACCACGACGGCTTTTAACAAAGCAGTCAATAAGTCATGTAAACTGCTTAGTTGGTTAAAAGACAAAGAGGCACTGAACAAAAAAGGTCGCATGGCTGGCTGACCCTTAATTCGTATAAAACTCTAAAAGAATCTACGCTCTTGGCCGCCCCCTATTCACTGAAAATTAAGCAATGCTTTTTAAGGCTTAGGCTGGGTGATGTCCCAATGCCAGACCTCCTCCCAATTTGGAAGAAAGGGCCACAAATGGGCGCACAGGAGTGCCGCCTTTGTCATCGGGCGGCAGAAAACCTAAAGCATGTGGTCTGCATTTGCCCGGCCCTGGCTGAAGATAGAAAACGTTTATTGAAAAAAGAAATAAATGGCCTAGGGATTAGATTCTGCAGACAAGCACTAATCGAAGCATTCAACCCACAAAACACCACATTGAATATTAGATTGGTTAAATTTTTGGAAATTTACTCTGGTAAAATAGTGTCTGCTGGAAGAAGCCTGGGATAGGGAGGGCGCAAATAGAGACATAGTCCACCCACTTTGAGTAAAAACGCTAAAGATAGAAAGGTATGTTGGTAATATTCGCCACACGGCCAGACCACTATGAAGTACTGTATTAGAACAATGAGTCAAGTAGGGATTCTTCTTCTTTGTGAAATATACCTCCTTACAGTTATTTAACATTTTATGCAATTTATATGTTTTAATGTATGAGCACGGCTTTGATTACATTTTATGTAGAAGGATTACTTTTATGGTTTTAATTAACTAATAAAATAAACAAGTAGTAGAAAAGAAACTCATATCTGATATATATGGCTTCTTGACTACATCGTCACTTTTGCTGCAGACACCTGCGAAGCACAGATGGGAAGTGGAATATGAGTGCTTCTTCACAGACAGAGAATGGGGGGATGTGTTACACTGAGCTTGTGTGACAGCGCGCAACATGAACACTAAAGAATTATTCTTGAAAATTGTACATTTTGGTACTTCAACCGGCTCGGGTAGCTAGTGGCGCTGGGGCATCACGGACTGATGCTGGCGGAACGTTGACGCATCTACTGTAGCACCGCCCCCAAATAGCCTCCTTCTGAGATAACATATTAAAGGTTATTGATGAGATTTATGACACTACCCTACCACGATTCTCTAGCTATGCGCTGTTGGGGCTTCCCAATCCACAGACTTACTCTCCTAGAACTCCAAACGGCAGGATTATCACTTTACTGCTCGAAGCAGCTAAACAGTCACTTATAGCTCGCTGGAGTACTGAGGTGATCCCCACTCATACTGATTGGCTACAAAAACTGTGAGACATACTGGGGATGGAGAGGCTTACAGCGGTGGCTACAGTCACCCTGCCCATGTTTGATAAAACATGGGGCCCCTGTGTTGTTTACCTCGCTGATGATTTCAGAGATCGGACATGCCCACGCTACCTGCGCGTCATACGACTGACTGCACAGGCAAAGGCCTGACTATAGCAAAAACCACTACATAGAATACAACGGTTTACTAAGGGTGATAATTATGATGTGATAATGCGGTAATAAAATACTAGAGATGCAGCTATTTTTTCTGTTTTTCACGTTCTCTATTCTACTGTTATATTTACCTCCACCGGCCAGTGGTTGTAGGTGGTGCTGTTGTATACTGCTAAACCCTTACTAATAATAATACACCTAAAATATACCATTAACCAGGATAGGTTTGTTCAATTGATAAATTACTAAATATTGCTGTAAATCAATAACTTAGTGGGGGGTCCCACGTCTACAATCAAGCACCTACTCAGGACATTCCTTTTATTTTCAAAAGAGCCACACCCATTTATCAAGTGCACTGTATGAGGACAGTACACTGAGGGCCCATTTAATACAGACTTTTATATGACATAAGGCGTCATTTACAAGCCCCTTGTGCCACCCATGCGTAATTTGTTTTTATGCAGTGGTGGCGCTAGCAATGCACTACACTGCTCCAAATGTACAAACTGACACATTGGGTCAAGTATGTCAGTTTGTGAATCCCTGCGTCAGATTGTACCTGCACCAGGTATAATGTATGTAGGGTAGGTGTTCCCAGGCAAAAAGGCATGCAGAACTCAGGCAGTAAAATTTACAACATTACACTGCGTCATTCTGACTTCACTGAGTCAAAAGTTTATCGCCTGCTTTGTGCAAGGGTAAAATTGATGCAGGGCTTTTTCCAATGGGAGACTCCTCGCATTGCTGGAGTAGCATCAATTTTACGACACTACTCCAGCAATGTGTGAGTTTAGTGTCAGCAGATGCGTCAGAATTTCGGATACATCTGTGAAAATGTGCGCCATGGAGGTCTGTATTGTAAATGCAGCGCATTCATGGCATCATTAGGGTATCTTTGAGCAGCGCAAGAAATCTGACACATCAGTGCCGATGTGTCGGATTCTTCTAAATGAGGGCCTTAGTGCTTCATTTGAGCCAGTGGTTGCTGGTGGGGCCTCCAACTCTTATTGTTTGGGGACTGGCACCATTTTTCGAGAGCAAAGTAGGAAAAACACACAAATCGGACAGATGGAGAGAGAGAAATAAGGAAAACCCATCACAAATGGAGAAAGTAGGAGCACGTAAGTGAGAAATAAACAGGCAGGGAGTGTCTAGCAGTGCATTAAAGAGGCTTGGGGTGCATCAGGAGAGGTGACTTTTAACAACACCAACTGCGGGCTTCTGAGCGGAGCTTTGGGCACCAGAACTCATTCTTTTGCAAACCACGCACTGGACTTACTCTTCTAGCACTGCTGGTTTACTTCTGAATTGCAGGAGCAATTTGGAGTAATCCTAGAACTCAGCAGGAAACCAGAAATACTGCACTTATAAGTCCAGCCTAATCATAACAAATTGTATGTTAATCAGGCCCGAAGCTGAGACCAGATCCAGGTGTGGGCAGGTGCTTTGAGGCTACTAAAGCAATGGTTCCCCACTTTTGACTTCTCTGGACCCCCACCGGGGACCCCCACTGAATCATTATTGGAATCCGGGGACCCCCCACTGAGTCGTTACTGAAAGCTGGGTTCCTAATCTGTTAATATTATTTAATTTTCTAAGCAGCCGCGTACCCCCTAAGGAGGCTTCATGGACCCCCAGGGGTCCCCAGACCACAGGTTGAGAACCCCTGAAGGATATTATGTTTTTTTTTTTTTTGTCCTCATTCATCCCAGACACCAGGTCTTTTTCCTTCGCTCTTATAACCAACCATTCTCCTTGACCCGGGGAGGGAGGGGCCTCCTTCTTTCTCTCTCACCAAGTCCACCTCACAATGAAATAAGAGGGAGGAATTTCGAGAGACAGCAGGGAAGAAATAATCATCGGACAAAGTTTATGCATTCTCCAATTGTGCTTCCAACCAGACTTTAAAAGGTAGCCAAATTTTCCTTGACTTAGTGATACCCATTACCGTATCCATTTTAAATACATATTTCACTTGGTCCAACCATTCTTTATAGGAGGGAAGAATACTACCCACCCATTTCCTACAAAGTTCTCTTCTAGCTAATAAAACTACATAAAATAGCCACTTCTACATGTCCGCCCTTAAATTTTTTAACTGCTCCGATCTGCCAAAAATAACTAATAATGGGATAATCTCGATCTCAACCCCCAACACATCAGCCAACGTATGTCTCACTGCGACCCAAAAAGGTTGAATTGCCGAGCACTCGAAAAACATATCGACATCAGACGCCTTTTCCATCCCACACTTTCCACATTTAATCACCTCAACTTTCGCCATCTTTTACAGTTTATATGGAGAAAAAAAAGCTCTATGTAGTGTAAATATATGATTTCGTCTAAACGGAGCAGGTCTGACCACTTGATATAGAGTACGCATAGACACCTCTCAAACCTCCCCGAGCTGTATTTCCGAAAAAACATCACCCTATAGTTCTTTAGGCAGATTAAATTCGCCATGCCCTGCCTCTACCAACTCCCAATACCATAACGCCACAACTTTTTTGGGGAGAGGATCTACCAAGATGTTATCCTCTATCTGAGACTGCCAACCACATCTCTTATTATCCTAAACTATCCACCCTTTCAATTGAAGATATTTTAACCTCGACAAAGCCCCACCTGTCTTCGTGAAAGATATTGGGGGTTATTACAACTTTGGAGGAGGTGTTAATCCGTCCCAAAAGTGACGGTAAAGTGACAGCTATACCACCAGCCGTATTACGAGTCCATTATATCCTATGGAACTTGTAATATGGCTGGTGGTATATCCATCACTTTACCGTCACTTTTGGGACGGATTAACACCTCCTCCAAAGTTGTAATAACCCCCATTATGTTGTACTTGTTTTGTGCACCGTTTGTGATACACATATGAATTGTTGCTTTCACTGCGCTAAGCCGACTAACAACAAAGTTGTTCCCAAAGAGCAAACTTATAGTACCATCTGAACTGTAATGTGAGAGTTAGCACAGAATCTTGTTGACCTCTGCAGTCTTTTAAAATATTACTTTGAGCTCCTTCTCATAGTCATTATTGTGTTGCTTTCTGGAAGGGAATTGCACTGCACAGTTTTGTGAAAATAGGTTTGTCAAGTGGACTTTGCAAATATTATTTCTGACGTCCTCTTCCTTTCACAGAGAAGTGGGCTATCATGGAGGAGTGCAAATCTTGGCACTCAGCCCAGCAAAGCAGACATAAAAGAGTACATTTTCTCTCAATTTCACGCTCTGAGCTATTAAGCACATCTTTTTAAATGTGCTCTGTTTGTCTAGCAAAGTTCCATACATTCTTTCTCTTGCATGAGCTTCATATGTCCATTATATATTGTTAAAAATAAATTCTACCGTGCAAACCGAGAATTAAATCTCTGTTGACATCAATTTGATGCTGTTGTACAGTCCTTTTCATATTTCTATCTGGCAGCACTTTCTGTTCTGAAGTACAAAAATTCATCAACTGAAATGCTATATTCAGGGCCACTAGAATTATGCAATCTTGTGGCTGCCGTGTTTTCTCCATAATTATTTTTGTGCATTTATCACACAATCCATCACCTGAGGCATAAGCTGCAGATTTTAAGATAAATTCCTTTTCCATCTCTAACGGATCAAAAAACTATAAAATCAAAGTGACGTGGGGTCACCCCACCCCCCAGTGGAAGGCCCTTTGGAAACAGTGACTGGCAGTCGTGGCTTGAGACAACCAGAAGGGGTGGGGCGGCACAGGGGGGGCGAGACGGAAGAAATAACAATGAAATAAAATTAAAATAAAATAAAAAAACACTTACCTCCTCTGCCGCACCGCTCCTCAGTCTCCTCGCTGCAGGCAAAGGCTCTCAGCCTGCCCTGCGGCCAATCATGACGCTGCTCAAAGCAGCATCATGATTGGCTGGGAGCACCCAGCCAGGGCACTCCACGGCAGACTGGGAGCCTGTGCAGGCTCTCTCCAGCCTAGCAAATCTGTTGCTGGGCTGGAGGGAGCCTACTGCGCATGTGTGCACTGCGCTCTGAGGGGCGTGCTCTGTGCACTCCCATCAAGTGCTTGTCACCCCCCAATGCCCGCCTCTTTTCAAGAAAACGATAATAAACACAGTTTATTATCATTTTCTTGAAAAGGTTTTGCAGGGCGGCGCTCCTCTGCCCTAATGGAGGAGCCCCCCCTGGTGATGGGTCCCTTTTCTGACGTCTATTTCTATACTTGTGTGTTAAAATAGTACTATTGAGGCTAAATCTTTGCCCAAACACTGTTAAACGGTTTTAAAATGACAAAGTAATTAATGAAGTGGTACTATCAGAAAAATGTGCCAATTTGGCTTTTCTTGCCACTTAATTAAGTCAATCCTGCAACATAATTTGGTCCTCTCTTGCAGCATAATTCAAGGTTATATGTGATATAATAAATAGTGTCACAGATGCACTTCACTGGATACAGAAATTCTGCTCAAAATTAAACCAAATTGGTTCTTCTTCTTTCAAATATGTTAGAAATATTCGAAAGAAGAAAAAACATTTTGATTTATTTTTAGCATAATTTCTTCATCCAAGGACAGTGCACATGTGGGACTATTTACTATATAACATATAGCATCTAAATTAATTCTATATTTTGTCTCATGTTGGTAGTATTAGTCTAGTTCTTAAAGTGCTCTTTTTATGGTACTTAGATTTGACTGGGTAGCTAAAACAATAGACCACTTAAGGAAGAGAGTATGCTAAGTTGAATAATTTAGAAGGGCTAGGAAGGAGTCACTGCAGAATACATGTGTATGGTATGGGTCTCATTTTAGAAGTGGGCGGTACCAGAACATTAACCAAAAATTGATTGATGTTCCATTTGCCTACTTCTCGCTTTGTTTCTGATGACGGCACTTCAGCCAACTCTGCCATCGGAAACACCTTCATGCTGGGCCAGCCACAGAACAATTACCAGTCAAATACAGTTTTATGGAGGGGAGTGCACTTTTCTTGCCCAAACCCTAGAGGCCCAAGGCAATAAAAAACAACCACTGCCCTCCATTGTCTGATAAACACTCTCAGCTTGTCCCAGTCACTGTACAAACATCCAGTTTAGCTCTGTAGTGTTCCAAAAGTCCTTTAGGCATGCAGTGGTCATGCTCACAGCAGGTCAAAACTTTTTGTACGAGCAAATGGAGGTGGACACTGGCACTTTTCAGCACCAGCAATCATTTCTCAACATTAAAAGAATGGTTAAAATAAGTAAAAATCATGTGATGTACAGTGGAGTAGCAAAGGTCCCTGCAGCCCCCGCGGTGCGGGCTGGGGGGGCACCTCTAAGCTTTAGGGGGCCGCCTCCGTACTGTGCCCTGGCCTGAGAGCTCCTGAGTAAGTCTAGAGGGAGGCCTTCCATGTACTTTACAGTAGGATCCCCTCAAGTGTCATTTACGCCACTGGTGATACATGGTGTAGAATCGGAGGCCAACAACAATTCAAGGAGGTCTCACAAATCTAAAATATTTTTGTTGCCAAACAATATTTATGGTTGTGGTAAAGAAGTTGTTTAAATATATTTCTATGGTTGAGTTATTGAATGTGCTTTAAAGGTTTTAGGGAGCAACACCCAGTCAATGATTGGCATTCCCTTGACTTTGACTCAACCCCACCAGTATCTCTGAGCCATTGAACCTGTTGACTACGCTTTCAAGCTGTTTTGCCTGTGTGTGCGAGGATGCTGCAGGATGCATCAATGGGTTTGTAGGTAAGAGTTGATTTTGCCCATTAAGAAGCACTTGTTGCCTGGCGGCTTCCTCTTACACCGCTCCCTCACTGGAGCACTGTGACAGGCTTGGAGGGACATAACTCATGAACCTCCCACACACCTTACACGACAATATTTGCATGTGCTTGGTGCAGTAACACAACTGGTGCAATGGCTATCGGAATCTCTGAGACACCATACCTTCCCTCCACTCACGCGGCTACCCGAACACTGGGTAAGCCCATAAAGGTACACCATACATGGATAAACAGTTTTCTCACATATTGGAGAGCCTACTGAAAGTGCCGCATAATCCTAGATTTTGCCTCATCAAATATTATAATAATCACCGAGCTTACTGACACCACACCAAATTAACCACTTCTTTCACAGAACAGATGTGGACTCACCCCAATGTCACTTGCTGGATGCTGACATTTTACACATGTTATGGCCCTGCCCCACCCTGTGGGGCTACTGGAGAGAGCTGGTAAACTGGCTGCTGTATTGTATGGGCTGCTCAATCAATAACATCTGGAAAATATGCCTATTGGAACGTTTTCACAGAACTAAACATAACCCTGTCACCTCCAGGTTCATAGATCTAGGATTTGTACGAGCCAAACGATTAATTACCAGAAGGTGGAAGAGACCTGAAGCACTGTGTTATGAGGCCTAGTCCCAATCAGTGACAGCTTGAGTGCAGGCGGAGAGCGTAGCGCTCCATAGGGAGGATGCGCTGTGTATCCGCAAATACCCTGCAGCAACCCAGTGGGACACAATACTAGCAGATTTGCATACACCTCTCACAGACAATATATGGGAGGACCAGATGCCTCTATAAACCAAGCAACGGGACTGAGAGAGCTCTCACCTATGCTCACATAACCAGACACAAAACGTCAACAAATGTGGTGTCAGATATTATAAGATAACACTGCCCCAATCTTCACAAGAGACAACATAATAAATCAATGTAATTGGATTCCTAGGACTTCTCTCTATTCTCTCCACAGATGTATCAGAAAGTCTGCTACCTAACAGTTAATGTAATTACACAACCTCACACCTGGTAGATATTGTAGTAAACCAAAACTGGCTAGCTGTTTTTTTTCTTTATTATGTTATAATATAAATGATTGATCTGTTAGTTGAAGACACACACAGTTAGCGGTTGCTAAATAGAGTGCCACAGCATGTACCTGTACATGTAAACATCAATCCCACCGACGGTGATATAATGCATCTTACTTATGGCGTTGTGCACAATATCCACCATCAAAAACGCATGTTTCTTATCGAAGATGTTATTAACAAGAATGTGCCATTATGTACACTCTCCTGCTGTATTTTCAACCACAAAATTCAAAATCAATAAAAACAGATTAAAAAAAAAAAGAAGCACTTGTTGACTTTATTGTGCCACAGAAATGCGGATGGGGCTAGGTAATAGCTTGAAGTAATATGTCTTCCTTTTTAAAAGTTGAATCAATTCAACCTTTACCGTGATAATAAATGCTTATGAATTATTAGTGATAATGATTTGGTAACCTTGGCCTCACGGAAGCCTTAGCCAGCAGAACATAATATGATGATCTTTCTTACAAGCCAGTGTAGAGTGTTGTGAGGTATCAGGGAGGTGGGGGAGAGGTATGATTTAAACATCTTCTGGTTTTGTTTTGTTTAAAAATGCTTTACAGGGCTGGGTACAGTTATTGTCTGTTGAGATGATTAGTTAATGGTATTTATGAAGTTGGCCAAGCACCCGCCACACAGTCTCTGATCAGTGACTGACTGACACAGCCCTTCTGTTCTCTCTGAGCCTCTAGTGTGCTGCACATAATTTTTCCCTCAAGGGCACTTTCTTCAGCAAGCTGAATCCCGCAGAATTCAAGCCTTGATAATTTGGGATGATCATAAACTATTTTCTCTTACCAAGGAACAGGGAATATCTCTGTCCAATCATAGATAACTGTTTATGTTCTTTTTGCTGCTGCTAGGAATATAAATAACAAGCCATGGAAAGATCAAAGATGGTGACAAAAAACTAAAAGCTGCAAACACTCAAAGAATACTACCAGGAACTGGTAGGAATCAATTATTCCAAATAAATAAAATGATTTGTCATGGCGTGGCTGATGCAAGCGATAATGGTAGCACGAGCAGACATGTACACGCTTCAGCAAAATAAAGTCCTAAATTCAGAGCAGTATTTATTCAAGGAGAACTACTTTTTAACCAGTGATTCACAGGACAGTACGCCCTGGACGAGAGTGAAAATACTGCTGGCTACTCTAAGAGCTTAATGATCAGACTAGTGAGTGAATAGACATGGTGGAAAAAGAACAGCCATACTTTATCACTGTCTCCCTAATCAGGTAATGATAATGAAGACCCCTAGCCAGCCGATGGAGACAAGGGTGAGAAATCATGTTTAAAGAAACCCCTTCTACCTATTGCCTTATGTGAAGAACCTTCTTCTTCTTACACCTGTACACAGGATTGCATCTGCTGATTAGAAAAACATCTCAATGGAGACTAAGGGGGTCATTATGAACCAGGTGGTCTCATGACCGCCAGGTCTGCGGATGGCGGTCGGACCATCACCACTGCGATGGTCCAACTGCCATATTACAAACATGGTGGTCGGTGCCGTGAGGGGACCCCCAGCTCCGCCAGGATCTTGGATCCCGGTGGTCTGATGGTGATCTTAATTCTCCAGGGCAGTGATGCAAGCGGTTCTGCTCTTGGGATTATGATTGTGTTCTCTGCCAGCTGTTTCATGGCGCTAACACCAATATGAAACTGCTTGTGGAGAACGGGTGCAGGGGGCCTCAGGGAGGCCCTGCACTGCCTCTTGGCATGGGAAGTGCAGAGGACCCCCTGGCCAGCACCATCGCAAAGTTCACTCTCTGCTTTGCAGAGAGTGAACATTGCGAGGGTGGTGGTGTATCCGGCCGCCTACAGCATTGCCGCTGGTTCGATTACGAACCGGAGACAATGCTCTAGGCAGCTCCCTGCTAAGCCAGTGGGCGGAATCTAAGGTTAATGCCCACCGACCTAGCAGAAAGTCCATAAGAGCATCGGTGGGCAGGTCGCTGCGTAGGTGGCGGCCTCCCTGTTGAGAAGTTAGCAGACCGACTTTTTGGTCCGCCAACTTCATAATGGGGCCCCAAATCTCTAGGTGTCTCAAATTTGAGCTTTCCAAAGTAGAAATACATCAGACCGCAGATCTAGGGCTGTCATAGTATGCACTAGCAGCAAAAGTTAGCCGTAGAACGACCATTGGACCACAAAGCACTAAGGCCCTCATTACAACCCTGGCGGTCGGTGTTAAAGCGGCGGTAACACCACCAACAGGCCGGCGGTAAAAAAAATGAGATCACGACCACGGCAGAAACCTCCAACATAGACAGCAACTTTAACACTCCGACTGCCACGGGGTAGCAACAAACCCCCCCGGCGGTCGCTGCCAACAGACAGGCGGAAGACAATGTACCGCCCACAATATTATGAGAGGCCAATCCGCTAGCTTTTCCGAGACGGTACCAACGCCATCACGGCAGAAACAGAACATCAAAGGGGAACCACACACCTTTCGACACTCCACGAAGAACCAGGACGCCATGGAGCCCAAATTGCAGATCCTCCCCATGTTGGTGTATCTTCTCATACACCACGAAGTAGAAAGAAAGCAGCGGCGATGACTACTGCACCTAGCACACAGGGGAGGAGAGGGAAGGAGGGAAAAGAGAATGACACACACACGTGGCACGCAATACCCCCAGCCCCCACCCTCACCCACAACAACATACACACAAACACATCCAACAACAATACTGATACACCCCGTCAGCCCCCTGGAAGAACACAAGGACAAAAGGAAATGAGTCTAACCAGTGTTATATTGGAACATTCAGATATAGCAGTAGAATTTAACTAAACAGTATTTACAAATTGTACATTATATACACAAGGCCGTACACTGTCCCTTGTAAATGTCCGTGGACCAGTGGTACAAAAAAGCATGGGTGAAGCCCACACATGACACCTGCCTCAAAACGGAGAGAACACTGCAGGGGCATCAGGTAAACAAAAACACAGACACCTCAGCCGGAAGATGGTACGACGCCACTGCCCCTCGAGGGGCCTCCATGCCCACTGCTTGCTCCTGGGGAGTGCAAGGCCACAGTCTCTCCAGTGGGTGGTTGCCCACTGCTTGTCCTGGGGAGTGCACGGCCACAGTCTCTTTAGTGGGTTGTTTGCCCACTGCTTGGTCCTGGGGAGTGCAAGGCCACATTCTCTCCAGTGGGTGGTTTGCCCACTGCTCGGTCCCGGGAGAGCAAGGCCACAGTCTCCTAGTGGATGCCTTCTTCCACTGGTTCTGGAGGGGGCTTTGTGCCCAGAGTGCTTGATCCTGCCAAGGAGGGGCGAGTCAATGCATCTAACCACTGGTTCTGGAGGGGGCTTTGTGCCCAGAGTGCTTGAACCAACCAAGGAGGGGTGAGTGGATGCATCTATCCACTGGTTCAGGAGGGGGCTTTGTGCCCAGAGCGCTTGATCCTGCCAAGGTTTAGGGGAGTAGATGCATCTTTCCCCTGGTTCTGGAGGAGGCTTTGTGCCCAGAGTGGACTTTGCATACGCACACGGAGTGTCAAATGTAGGTTTAAATTGGTTGTGGTTATTTACTCTGGAGCCGGGGTTCGTAGGTCCTTCGACTTCTGAATTATCGTGAGTCCGCTTTCTATTTCTATGGTTACAACCAGCAGTCTATTTAGTTTCCGGTTCACAGACGCCGTGATTGAGTCGCGTACTCGCGGCACAACATCTCGTCGAAATATGCGAACGTTGCGATCCTACTATAATATGGTGAGTCCTGATGTGGTGTGTTTGGCTTTATTTTGATTCACGTCTGCTTAGTTAGGAGACTCGTATACGGGCTCCTGTTATTAAGGGAATGCTATCAGCAATTGCCGAATTTTTTGACATTGCAGCGTGTGTTTGCAGTTTTCACTTTTTTACATGGCTCTATTACATTTGGATTTTGTTTTTGAGATATATGATAAGGGACACTATGGGGCTCGTTTTAATTCAATACAGGTCTCGCCTTCCCGGCTATATCTTAACTTTGGCTATAGGGCTATGCCATTAGCAGTTGCCGAATTTTAATTTTACTTTGCAGTTCTCTGATGTGGTCCCTATATTTCCAGAACGCTCTGTTTTATTCGGATTCTGACTTTCGTTTTTTTTGGTATGGGACATTATGGGGCTCGTTTTAAGGTCTCAACTTCCTGGCTACACTTCGTGGTGAGTTGGGTTAATGAATTGTTTCTTTTGTCTGTTTTTCATTTTAGATCTGGAAGTGCGTTATATAATTATACACCAAATATCTCATATTTTTGGTCGATTACGTGTGGGATAGGGAAAACCTTACCTATTAGGATTTGGACTCAGAACTAAAGGTATTAGACATGTGGTCTTGGTGGCCCACTTCGTTTTAATTGGGCTTTTTTCGTCTGGCTTCACTATTTCACACCGTATGCTAACAGACCTTATTTACGTTCTTTGTTCACGTGCTACATTTAGGAGTTCGTTCTACAACTTACATACCAGATTATTTCGATGAATACTGTAGATGACTTACAAAGGTGGTGAATCCTATCAGTCAGGAGGTATGACTTAGGATTTTCATAAGCATGTTGCCTGACACAGGGGTTTATTTCTGCATGGACTGAAGGGTTCTCTTTGGTCAGCACATGCTATTAGTTGTCTGTTCTTCCAAAATGGAGACTGGTTTTCGGTTTGACTCAATGGATTTTTCTTGGTGTCTGTGGGTTACATTAGTTTAACAACTATACACAATTCCATTCTGTCCTATTCCACGTTTGGGTGACTAAAGTATTTGAGGGACACTGTTTGATTAGTGCTGGAGTTATTTGCACTTTAAATTCAGGCCTTTGGCTTTCTACTTGTTTTTTATTTTCACCAAAAACTTCAACGACTCAGTTCTAGTATTTTGGTTTCTAACTCAATGAATACATTTATAATTTTTTAGCCCTGAAGAAATCGTTCGGGATTTGAATCAAGAATTTCCCATGACGAAACACGTGTTGGCTTGAGTTGTACTTGCATGGAGGTGTTTTGAAACATTTGAAGAAACTATTTGGATCTGTGTATTGGACTTGACGTTTCAAATGTGTCTTTATATGTACAATTATTGTGTTGAGGTGTGCCGCACATTGTATCTTTCTGCCCAGAGTGCTTGATCCTGCCAAGGTTTGGGGGAGTGGATGCATCTATCCACTGGTTCTGGAGGGGGCTCTGTGCCCAGTGATGCTGCACCTGGGGTGTGGCAGTTACCCTCCTGTCACCTGGGTGTTTGAGCCACGAGATGTACATGGAACAGGTAGCATGATACTCCATGGAGGCAGAGCCACACTACTTCCTGCGGCGACTTAGGCTGCCAACTGCTGCTCATGCCAGTGCTGGTGGTGGTGCCTCAAGTGGCATGTCCAGGATCCAGGACGCCACCTGCAGCCTCGGACGGCTGTCCACTGGTCATGCTGCTGACGTCTGATAGAGTGGTACCGGCTGGGCACATGGCGGTGCAGATGGTGGTGCAGGTGGCTGTGGCTGCGGCGGTGGCTGCGGCGGTGGCTGCGGCGGAGATGCTGCCGGTGCTGACTGTGGTGCAGGTGTCTGTTGTGGTGGAGGGAGACACCATACCGTCTCCGGCAGCCTCGGATGGCTGATCCTTGTGGAGGATGCTGCAGACTGACATTGTGGCAGCAGTGGTGCAGGTGGCGGTCGTTGCGGCAGTGGTGACTGTTGTACAGGTCCCTGGCATTCCTGAGGAAATTGTGATCACCAGCCCCTCACCAGGAGGCATCGTGCCCTGAGGTGACTTGCCCTTTGTCTTTTGTCCCTTACCCATCTTGGCAATCGCTGCTGGGACCTTGGCACTGTCCTCTCTGTGTTTTGCTGCGCCCTTGCTGGGTGGGTGGTGCGACTTTCCCCTGCTGGAAGACGGCCCCTTCTTTACCCTGGCAGGTAGCAGAATTGGGTGCTCCTTCACATCTGTAGGTGGCACACTGGCAGCTCTGACGGGTGCCCCCTTCGATCCACCTGGACTTGCACGGATCACAGCAGACGCAGATGTGGTGGCTGAGGTGCTGGGCTCGGATCTCGACATCCTGGCCCTAGGGGACGGGGGGTTCAGGGAAGAGGTTCAAGTTATCTAGGAAAACTCTTTTAGACACACTGGGACGGGAAGATGGAGGGGGTGTGGGAGTGGAGGAAGAGGTAGTGGTTGTAGGTGGTGTACGTCTGCTGAGTTTGGGTGAAGGTGCATGGGCTGGAGGCTGCTGTGAGGTGGATGGCTGTTGAGTGGGTGTGTGCCTGCGTTTGTGTACTTTGGGAGGAGGGCTCACAGACACACTGGGAGAGGACACAGAGGACGTGTGAATGGTAGTGGGGGGTGTGATTGCACGTGAACGGTGTGTTGTGATGGGCATGCTGGTGAAGGAGGCAGTGACTGATGATGTAGTGCATGCAGGTGTGAGTGGAGACGCGACTGGGAGGGAGGTAGAGGACGTGGTGGAGAGGGAGACAGTGGAGGAAGTGGATGTTGGTATGTGTGCATGGGTATGGTGCTTGTGTGAGTGCCTGTGTGATGTGTGGTGCTTATGTTTTCCAGAGCCACTTTTGTCTGTTGATGTGTGTGCATGCTGGTCTGAAGGTGTGCTTGGGATAGGCTGAGGTAGAGGGGATTAGGTTGGGGTAGTGGAAGTTGGAGGGGGGAGGCTGTACACAGGGACAATGGCTGCCATCAGTGCTAAGGACAGAGCCTGAAATGCTCTCTGTTGGGCTGCCATGCCAGAACGAATGCCCTCCAAGTATGCATTTGTTTGTTGCAAATGCCTCTCGACACCCTGGATGGCATTCAGAATGGTTGACTGCCCAACAGTGAGGGATCTCAGGTGGTCAATAGCCTCCTCATTGAGGACAGCAGGGCTGACTGGGGCAGGGCATGAGGTGCCTGGGGCGAAGGAGATGCCCACCCTCCTGGGTGAACGGGCACGGGAAAAACGCTGAGGGGCTGCTGGGAGGGTGGTGCTGGTACGGGGGGTGGCGGCTGTACCTGTTGTTGGGTGGGCCAGGGAGCTTCCATCGGAGGAGGAGTCGCTGTCACTGGTCACCCCTCCTGTCCCGTCGTGGAGCTCCCCTGGCCCTCCGTCCCACTTGTGCCTTCACCCTCCGTAGATTCACCCTCATGGGCCATGTGGGATGCAGCTCCCTCCGTCACCGGTGCCTCTGCTCCTCCGCCCGATGATGCTAATGCACACAAGGACAGGGTACAATAAAAGGGGGGGAGAGACAGAGGATACACTTGGTCAATACCAGCAACACCACTACCGTTGGCGTACACAACACACAGGGAGCAGCCCTATGCACTAGGACATGCACTACCAGTTACTAAGATAGTCACCAGCCCTTGGGGTACAGTGCCTACCGCCAACCAGCTGCACACCTGAAACCCACAGGACCCTGCCCAGTAGAAGATGCCTACTAACACTATTGGGGTTGGAGTGCTTTAGAGCCTGGCCAACTAGGGAACTACCCTGCCATGTTCGCCCTGGCCTAGGGGCACCCACAGCCCACCTCCCCCACCCAGGTATCTCCTAACGCGTGCAAAGTCAGCTTTCAGATTCTGTACTCACCCCCTCATGGCTGCTGTGATGCCTTCAAGTGCCTATCCAACTCCGGATAGGCCACCGCCAGGATTCGGAACATCAGGGGGTCATGGTGCGACGGGCACACCTTCCATGTTGGAAGGCCAGCCCCAACTGGGCTTCCGCCATCGTCTTGCTCCAGCGGCACAGGTCCTCCCATCTCTTGTGGCAGTGGGTGCTCCGTCTGTGATAGACTCCCAGGGTCCGCACATCCTTGGCGATTGCATGCAAAATACCCTTCTTCTGGTGGGCACTGACCTAGAGGGAAGGTACAGGAGGAAAGGAAATGACTCACCCGTCCAGACCGTCACTCCTATTGGCCACCAGTTCCCACCCATGCCCTGACGCACATACACTGACCATCCTCACATGCAGCACTCAGCCCACCCCCCAACATGTGCCTTACATCCACACCACTCCAAACAGGCATTGCCCACGCATCATACTTACCTGTTTGTCTGGAGGACCGTAGAGTAGCAAGTACTGGGGGAGGACCCCATTCACCAGTTTGGCCACCTCCTCCGCAGTGAAGGCAGGGGCCCTTTCCCCAGACACTCTCGCCATTGTCGCTTCCAAACTCAGGTCACAGCAGCACTTGCAGTGTAGGTCCTCTCCTGTTGATGGTCAGGTATCAAGTGAGTGAACAGATAGAAAATGTCAGTCACATCCGCAGCGGTGCGTACCGTCACCGCCGGCGTACATCGCTATTGGCTCCTGGAACCCATAGGACCCAATGATAACCAATGCGGAGTTGGGCGGTGGTCTTCGACCGTCTACCACAACACTGCACAACGCCAGCGCAGTTACCTAATTTCCCCTTGTCCCTTCTCAGAAGTCAGGCAGCTGCCATTTTAGGGGTGCACATGGCATGGCACCTAACTGCATCACAGCACATATTGGCACTTATAGGGACTCACGATTTCACACACGGATTCTCTAACATGACCTCAGACACAGTTGTTCTACCTATGTGGTAAATGACCCTCTGCTCACCGTTCTCCTCCATAGGCTACAACTGCTGGGGAGATGATGAGATGGCGGCATCCTCCAGTGTAAGGCCACTGGTGGACCTGTCAACAATGGAAGACAGACACATCATAATTACATACAGACTTGATCGTGCCACAATCAAGAACTGCGTGCCCAATTGGAGCCAGACCTGATGTCCGCTATCCGCCAACCCACAGGTATCCCCCCTCTAGTGCAGGCCCTGTCAGTGCTCCGTTTCCTGGCAAGTGGCTCCTTCCAAACTACAGTGGCCATGGCATCTGGGATGTCTCAGCCAGTGTTTTCTTACGTGTTGAGCAGGGTGTTGTCTGCCCTGCTGAAACACATGTGCAGCTACATCGTGTTCCCCCAGGTGGATGATTTGCCCACAGTGAAAGGTGACTTCTATGCACTGGGACATATCCCCAACATCATTGGTGCCATTGATGGTACACATGTGGTATTTGTTTCCCCCGTATAAATGAACAAGTGTACAGAAATAGAAAAAGCTACCATTCGATGAATGTGCAAATGGTGTGTTTGGCAGACCAGTACATCTCCCATGTGAATGCCAAGTGTCCTGAACAGTACATCTCCCATGTGAATGCCAAGTGTCCTGGCTCTGTGCATGACGCCTATATCTTACGGAATAGCAGTATCCCTTATGTGATGGGCCAACTCCAGAGGCACCTGGTGTGGCTAATAGGTGAGCCCAAGGTCCCCACACAGTATGAGTAGGTGTCTGGGTATGGGCTAGTCCCTGATGGTTAGTGTGTGTCTAGCAGGTATCCCACGAAATTTGCAGGTGACTCTGGTTACCCCAACCTCTCATGGCTACTGACCCCAGTGAGGAATTCCAGGACAAGGGCAGAGGAATGCTACAATGAGGCACATGGGCGGACTAGGCGTATTATTGAGGTGGCTCCCTGTACTACTCACCGAAGGTGTGCCAGATCATCATGGCATGCTGTATGTGGCACAACCTGGCATTGAGATGCCAGGTGCCTTTTCTGCTGGAGGATGAGCCTGGTGATGATCTTGTGGCAGCAGTTGAACCTGTGGACTGTGAGGAAGAGGAGGCAGAGGAAGAAGATATTGACAACAGAACGAACATCATCATGCAGTACTTCCAGTGACACACAGGTAAGAGACTGTAAATCCTCTACACATTCCAGTATACTTTAGGACATTGTACATGGCAGCCTCTTAACCTCTGCCTGTGGACACTGACTGTTCCCTTTGGATTTCCTTTTTTCAGATCTCTGTATCCCATTCTGCCTTCTGCTATGTGTACTGCTGCCCAACAACTGTCATACATTGGTATAAGTAAATGTACATTTACATTACACATTTTTGCTAATGTTGTGATAATTAATTTGGGAAAGATCAGACTGACCCCAGATTCGTTTTTGATTAATGGGTGTTTATTTAGGTGCTAATGGGTATAGGGGCATGTGCAAGGGGCTGGGGAGATGGTGGAGGAAGGTCCATGGTGGAGTCAGTCTCTTGGTATCACATGTCCATTGTCCAACAGGGCATAGGAAGGGGAGCAATGGCAGTTCAAAGTGGACAGGATGACAGAGTGGGACAGAAGGGTGACAATCAGGAGAGTCCTATTTCCTGGCCAGGGTCTGGGTGATGTTCTCTGTCTTCTGCCTGGATCGCAGGGACCGTTTGGGGGGTGGTTCTCCTTCTGCAGGGGTTGGGGTGCTGGTGGCCTGTTGGTCCTGTGGCAGTGCCTCCTGTCCACTAGCGCCGGCGGAGGTGGAAGGTTGCTCCTCAGTTTGGCTACTGTTAGGGGCCCTTTGTTGAGCCACTGCCTCCCTCATGGTCTTGCCCATATCAGCCAGCACCCCTGCTATGGTGGCCAGGATGGTGTATATTTTGGTGATGTCCTCCCTGATCCCCATGTAGTGTCCCCCATGCAGCCTCTGGGTCTCCTGAAACTTGGCCAGTACCGTGCCCATGGTCTCCTGGGAATGGTGGTATGCTCCCATGATGTTGGAGAGTGCCTTGTGGAGAGTGGGTTCCCTGGGCCTGTCCTCCCCCTGTCGCACAACAGCCCTCCCAGCTTCCCTGTTGTCCTGTGCCTCTGTTCCCTGAACTGTGTGCCCACTGCCACTGACCCCAGGTCCCTGATCGTCCTGGGTTAGTGGGGTTGCCTGGGGTCCCTGTAGTGGTGGACACACTACTGATTGATGTGTCCTGGAGACAGTGGCATGGGCCCGCTGGGTGGGTGCTGTAGTGGTGTTTCCTGAGGGGGGAGGCTCTGTGGTGGTTTGGGACTGTGGCAGGGGAACCGACTGTCCAGAGGTCCCAGATGGGCCAGGCTGGTCATCACGTTCCAGGCGTGCAGAGCTGCTGTCATTACTGTGAGCCTCTTCTGTGGGGGGAGCAGATATAGCTGGCACCTCCTGTCCGGTGACGTTGGGTAGGGTTCCTGTTGGGATGCAAATGCATTGGTATTGTATCTGTGTGTGCCATCTTGTGCAATGGGTGTGTCTCCCTGTATAAATGTGCTTGCACTGTCGCCTTGGAGTTGTGTGATTGCTGATTAGGTGGTCTGGGTGAGTCTATCTAGTGTGCATGCTGTGGTGATGGGTGTCCATGCAGGTCTGTGATGGGTGTCCATGCATTGTTGTTGCATGCAGGGCTTGGTATTGGGATGGGTGGGTTGTGCTAGTGGGGTATATGTGAGGTGTTGGAGTGATGGGGGTGAGGGTAGGGGTAGGAGTTTGTGATGGCATGCAGGTAGGGTGTGGGGGATAAAGTAGTAAAGATTTGACTTACCAGAGTCCAGTCCTCCTGCTACTCCTGTGAGGCCCTCAGGATGCATTATTGCCAAGACTTGCTCCTCCCATGTTGTTAGTTGTGGGGGAGGAGGACGGGGTCCAATGCCAGTCCTCAGTACAGCAGTCTGGTGTCTTGAAACCACAGAACGTACCTTCCCCCGTAGGTCATTCCACCTCTTCCTGATGTCATCTCTGGTTCTGGGATACTGTCCCACGGCGTGACCCTGACGACGATTCTCCGCCATAGCTCCATCTTCCTTGCAATGGACGTCTGCTGCACCTGTGATCCGAACAGCTGTGGCTCTACCTCAGAAAAGCTGGGGAGTCTTTGAGGTGCCATGATGTGGTGTGAGTGGTGTGTGAGGTGATGTGTGGGGTTCTGTGTTCTGCTGTATTATGTGATGTGCGTGGATGGTGTATGTGTGATGGTGTTCTGTGCCTCTGGATGATGGTGTGGTCTTTGCTTTTCTCTCTCTCTCTGCTTGTTCAAATTTTTTTGTTGTAAGGGATTGTGGGTACTGTGGGTGGGTGTTTTATAGTGTTGTGAGTGTGTGGGTGTGGTGTGGCTATGTGTGTCAGGTGTGTGCATTTCGAATTGTCCAATATGGTGTAGTTTTGTAAGTGTGTGTGTATTTTGAGCGCGGCGGTGTGTTCCACCAATGGTTTACCACGGTTGAAAGACCGCCACGTTGATTCATGGGTCGTGATACTGTGGGCGTGTTCCTGTTGCCGTGACGGTGTGGGTTTTGCTATCGCCAGTTTATCAATGACCTTTGATGTGGCGGACTTGTGTGGGTGTCTGTATTGTGACGGATTTCTCTGTGTGGGTCATAATACCCTTAGCAGAATACCGCCGCGGTCGCGGTATGTTGGCGGCCGTCAGCACAGCTGTAAGCGGGATTTTCCACCAGGGTTGTAATAAGGGCCTAAGTCCTCTGCATCTGACTGCACCAACAGCAAAAGACCAAGTGCAGTTTGTCATTGACATAAGCACAAACATATTGAATTCTGCACCACATGCAAAAACCTGTGAGGCAAGCAAGATCAGACTCGTAGGTCGATACCTATAGGTTAACCACGTCACTAGAGCATTGACACTCAAGGCATGGCCTGGAGGTGCATGCGGCCCTGCTGACCTTTTCATTTGGCACCTTGGTCAACAGAAGCAGTGGGCTGTTGTTTACTCGACACAGCACTAATGTTACAAATTGGGTTTCTGGTTGTCAGCGCATGCACCCTGGACAAGTAGGAACGATGATCATTGTCAGGGTCAATCAAATACACACTAAAAGATAAACTGTGCTCACCCTCTGGCAGCATGGCACAGAACAGTCAGGAGTATCTAAAGAGGCAATGTGCAAAATATTTGTGATACACTTAAATTACGGTAACACAGTGAAAACACCATGAAAACACTCCACACCAGTTTAGAACAATAGAGAACATTTATCTTAGTAAAACAAGACCAAAACAACAAACATCCAATAAGTAGATCCCGAGCTATGCAGTTTTAGAGATCTAAGTGAAAATTGTTCATAAAAGCACACAGCGCCAACTGTCGTTATCTGACTGTGCTGAACCGGGACAAAGTCAAGAGTTCAGGCCGACTGCTCACTGAACACAGTACCTTCAATCCCCATGTGCAGTCTGTGCTGCCTTGCTTTGTGAGACTTTGCAGTGGTACTGGTGAGGACTACAGAGGGCAGAGAATCGTGGGCTCACATTCAAGGGTCCAAGACTGCGTAGCACCATTTGGCAGGGCAGATTCACCGATAGCAGAGTCCAGGTGCAGGAGCAGACCGATTAAGGCCATTCAAATCAAATCTAATCTCCCATTGTGTGTGGCTGTGTAGAGGCACTGCACAAGGCCCAGCTGTCTACCACCCTAAGGGCCATATTTATACTTTTTGACGCAAAACTGCGCTAACGCAGTTTTGCGTCAAAAAAATTAGCGTTGGCTAACGCCATTCTGAAGCGCCATGCGGGCGCTGTATTTATTCAATGACGTTAGCCGCCGGCGCTGCCTGGTGTGCGTGAAAAAAAACGACGTACACCAGGCAGCGCCGGCGTAGGGGGATTTGGAGCTTGGGCGCCAAAAAATGGGGCAAGTCAGGCTGAGGCAAATTTTTCGCCTCAGCCCGATTTGCGCCATTTTTTTCGACTCCCAACCCCCATTGATATGACTCCTGTCTTAGCAAAGACAGGAGTCATGCCCTCTTGCCCAATGGCCATGCCCAGGGGACTTATGTCCCCTGGGCATGGCCATTGGGCATAGTGCCATGTAGGGGGGTACAAATCAGGCACCCTATGCCCCCCCCAAAAAAAAACAAAAAAAAACTTACCTGAACTTACCTTAATGTCCCTGGGATGGGTCCCTCCAGCCTTGGGTGTCCTCCTGGGGTGGGCAAGGGTGGCAGGGGGTGTCCCTGGGGGCTTGGGAGGGCACCTCTGGGCTCCTTCCGAGCCCACAGGTCCCTTAACGCCTGCCCTGACCAGGCGCTAAAAAACGGCGCAAAAGCGGCCGGACTTAATTTTTTTTGTCCCGCCCACTCCCGGGCGTGAATTTTGCCCGGGAGTGTAAATACGGCGCACATGCCTCGGAGCCAATTTTTTAGACGGGAACGCCTACCTTGCATATCATTAACGCAAAGTAGGTGTCCACGCTAAAAAATGACGCAAACTCCATGGACTTTGGCGCTAGACGCGTCTAACGCCAAAGTATAAATATGGAGTTAGTTTTGCGTCGGAATTGCGTCAAAAAAAAAGACGCAATTCCGGCGCAAACAGAGTATAAATATGCCCCTAGATGTATAATGGAGACAGACAGCAGGCACACAGGGCTTAACAGCAGAAAATGCCAACTTTCTAAAAGTGCCATTTTTTAAAGTTGTAATCATAAATCCAACTTTACCATAAAAGAGGATGTATTATGACAAGTCTGTAAGTACCAAACATGAGTGTTTTACCCCTTTTCAATCAGGAATTACACTTAACAAATTAATTAAGGAATCCCCAAAGTTATACTATGAGAACGGTAGGCCTCACAGTAGAGAAAAATGAATTTATGAGTTTTTAACTACTTGGACATGTAAAACTTAAAAGTACATATCCAAATTTATAAATACACTGCACCCAGCCCTTGTGGCTATCTAGGGCACACCTTAGGAGCACTTACGTGTTATAAAAAGAAAGGTTTGGGCCAGGCAAGCAGGTGAACTTGCCAGGTCCAAATGACTGTTTAAAACAGCTCATACAGGTTCTGCAGTGGTAGGCCTGCAACACTTTTAAAGGTTTAAAGGGCTACTGTAGTGGGTGGCACAATCAGTGCTGCAGGCCCACTAGTAGCATTCAATTTACAGGCCTTGGGGACATATAATAGAATTTACTAGGGACTTACAAGTAAATTAAATATGCCAACTGTGGATAAGCCAAGGTTACCATGTTTAAGGTACAGAGCACCTACTCTTTAACACTGGTCAACAGTAGTAAAGTGCCCAGATTCCTAAAGCCAAACAAAAACGAATTCAGCAAAAAGGGGAGGAGGAAGGCAAAAACTTTGGGGGCGACCCTGCAGAAAGGGCAATTTCCAACAACTAACAATGAAAAGATGTTAAATAAATAGGCACATATTTATTTAAAGGTTAATTGGTGTTAAAGGAAGTAACTAGGTAGTCCTGCACCACTTAACTTTAGAAACACCTTGATTTTTTTAACACTTCCTGCTGCAAAAGTGTAAACATATGACACTTTTTTCAAACTTCAAAAAGTGTATTTTATTAACATGCAGAGCCTTTTTGCCGTAGTACAATTGATTATATCAGTGCAATGAGAAGAATTAGTTTAAATGTGATAGATTTCAAACATAAATTTAGAAACATTATTTCTTCCCCCTGGACTGGCAACAATGTCAATAGTGAACTAAAGAGGCAAGCCAGTTGTTATGTGCACTCTTTTGGTGGTATGGGTTACTATTATACATGAATAATATTACCGCTTATTAAATTAAACACAGCAAAGTTTTTGTAGAGTGCACATCCTGAAGTCATGTATTTTCAGGTCCTCTGATATGTGATAATAAAGAAAAAGGAGGGAAAGTGAAATTAAACAATTACCTAGTGGGCTGAGCGACCAGTATCAGGGACCCACATCTGAACTGGTAAGACTAGAGAAGTGGTACAAGACCCCTGGGGCTACTGCCCACCATTCAGAGATGCTTCAGGAGCCCCTTGGGAGCTCCCTACCAGCCTCCCAGCTGGAGGAGAAGCTCATCCAAAGACCCCACTCAGGGTCTCCACTTAGCAGTGGATGGTCTGGGTCCTGGCTCTTGACACTGACAGCTGTCAGTAGCGTCTGCTGGTTTCTGTCCTTGTGGAGAAGAGTTTTCCCTGGGTTGGGGACAGAAGTCAGCCCCAAGGAATGGAATGGGCCACCTCACTTTGTTGGCCATGATGGTACTGTCTGCATACTGGGATGCATCTGTGAGCAATTTAAAGTTAAAAGCTTCACAGATGGGGTGCTAATCAGTGCTAAAGTGCATATGCTCTCTCCTTAAAACATGGTGACATTGGATCATACCCAATTGGACTATTTAATTTAATTATAAGTCCCTGGTAGAGTGCACTATATGTGCCCAGGGCCTGTAGATTAAATGCTACTAGTGAGCCTGCAGCACTGGTTGTGCCACCCACTTAAGTAGCTCCTTAACCTTGTCTCAGGCCTGCCATTGCAAGGCCTGCATGTGCGGTTTCACTGCCAATTCGACGTGGCATTTAAAAGTACTTGCCAAGCCTAAAACTGCCCTTTTTCTACAAATATGTCATCCCTGAGGCATGCCCTAGGTAACCCATAGGGCAGGGTGCTGTGTAGGCAAAATGTCCTGGTAGTGTAAAACTCCTAAATTCATTTTCACACTGCTGTGAGGACTGCTCCCCTCATAGGCTAACATTGTGGCTGCCCTCATACATTGTTTGAGTGGTAGCTGCTGATCTGAAAGGAGTAGGAAGGTCCTATTTAGTATGGCCAGAATGGTGATACAAAATCCTGCTGACTGGTGAAGTTGGATTTAATATTGCTATTTTAGAAATGCCACTTTTAGAAAGTGAGCATTTCTCTGCACTTAAATCCTTCTGTGCCTTACAATTCACGTCTGGCTGGGTTTAGCTGACAGCTCCCTTGTGCATTCACTCAGACACACCCCAAACACAGGATACTCAGCCTCACTTGCATACATCTGCATTTTGAATGGGTCTTCTTGGGCTGGGAGGGTGGAGGGCCTGACACTTGCATGTCAAAGGACAGTAGCCTGCCCTCACACAAAGGACTGCCACACCCCATACTGGGACCCTGGCAGACAGGATTGAACTGAAAGGGGACCTTGTGCACTTCTAAGCCACTCTTTGAAGTCTCCCCCACTTCAAAGGCACATTTGGGTATTTAAACAGGGCCTCTGCCCCTACCAACTCAGACACTTCCTGGAGTAGAAACCTGAACCATAACCTGCATCCTGCCAAGAAGACCTGCCTGGCTGCCCAAAGGACTCACATGTCTGCTTTCTGAGAACAACTGCTGCCTTGCTGTTGCCCTGCTGCCTTGCTGCTCTCTGGCTGTGGTGAAGAAGTGTTATCCAAGGGCTTGGATAGAGTTTGCCTCCTGTTCCCTGAAGTCTCAGGACCAAAAAGACTTAGGGGGTCATTCCGACCCTGGCGGTCCATGACCGCCAGGGCGGAGGGCAGCGGAAGCACCGCCAACAGGCTGGCGGTGCTTCCTGGGCTATTCTGACCGCTGCGGTAAAGCTGCGGTCAGAAAAGGGGAACCGGCGGTTTCCCGCCGGTTTTCCCCTGGCCCAGGGAATCCTCCATGGCGGCGCTGCTTGCAGCGCCGCCACGGGGATTCCGACCCCCTTCCCGCCAGCCTGTTTCTGGTGGTTGTCACCGTCAGAACCAGGATGGCGGGAACGGGTGTCGTGGGGCCCCTGGGGGCCCCTGCACTGCCCATGCCACTGGCATGGGCAGTGCAGGGGCCCCCTCACAGGGCCCCAGATTTTCACTGTCTGCTTAGCAGACAGTGAAAATCGCGACGGGTGCCACTGCACCCGTCCCACCCCTGCAACTCCGCCGGCTCCATTCGGAGCCGGCTACCTCGTTGCAGGGGCTTTCCCGCTGGGCCGGCGGGCGGCCTTTTAGCGGTCGCCCGCCGGCCCAGCGGGAAAGTTGGAATGGCCGCCGCGGTCTTTTGACCGCGGGCGGTCATTCGGCGGTAACCGCATGGCGGGCGGCGACCGCCGCCCGCCGCAGTCAGAATGATCGCCTTAATCTCTACAAAAAGGACTCCTTGTAAGGCGACATTCGACACACAGCCTGTCAGAAATGACGCACAGCCTGCACCGCGGTGAAAATGTCACCTCACGCCAAACCGGAACAAGGCAGAACGACTTTGCATTGAGAAGATCGACACAGCGCCAGCGTAGCGACTGGAAATTCGACTCACGGCCCACCGGACCGACGCACAGCCGAGCCGGAACGACGCAGCCCGACTTCCAGAGAGGAATTGACGCAGCGCCTGTCGTACAGTAGAAAATTTGACACAACACCCACCGAATCGACACAGCTCCTGTGACTTCATCCCACCAGCGCAGGAAATCCATGCATTGTCCCCGGGGCGTCTGAAAACCCCGCAACCAGAAGAGGATTCACGACCGAGCGCCGGAAATCGTCGCACAGCCGTCCCTGCGTGAAAACTAAACGATGCATCGCCATGTGCAGCCCAAGAAATCGAAACACACCCCTTTGTTTCCACGCATCTCCTCCTCTGCGGTTCTTTGCGGAGATTTTTCACACAAACCAGGTACTTTGTGCTTCAAAGGGACTTTGCTTGCTTTTAAAAGAGTTAAGACACTTTATATCACTTTTACTGAATATATACTTATTGCATTTTAATCGTTTTGACCTGCATCTTATCAGATAAATATTATATATTTTTCTAAACACTGTGTGGTGTATTTTTGTGGTGCTATATGGTGTTATTGTATGATTTATTGCACAAATACTTTACACATTGTCTTCTAAATTAAGCCTGACTTCTCAGTGCCAAGCTACCAGAGGGTGGGCACAGGATAATTTGGATTGTGTGTGACTTACCTTGACTAGAGTGAGGGTCCTTGCTTGGATAGGGGTAACCTGACTGCCAACCAAAGACCCCATTTCTAACACCTAGGATCACACAATTTGGTAAAGTGGTAAAGCTGAGATTAATCCCGTGTTTTCTAGTTTCACACTGTTCAATTAATCCACTAGATGTATAATCTTTGCTTCCCCTAAACCCACCCTACCGCCAATTCCCCCAAACCCCTCTCCCGACCGCCACCCTGCTGGCAATAATGCAGTCCTCGGGCATATGACAGACCAAATATTTTGGCCCCTGGAAAAATGTCAGCATGTACCCATGTACTAGAGAAACCATCATTTGTTACATGATTTGATCATTCAAACAAGTCACATGCATTCACAGAGCTCATGCTGAATGAAGAAAAAGGTTCAGATGGTTTCAAATCACAGTCCCTTAGTGACGCAAGGAATCCGAGCCCTAGAATGTCAGCAGACTCACAGTACTTCAGGTGCCTCACCCCTGAACTTTTTGCACAGACTGAATAGTGTGCACACATCTTCAGCTACTTCCAACTCATAGTGGCCTGCAGTTATTCAACAAGCTAAACTCATATGGACTGACTCCCTGAGCAACTGGCAAAGGATGCAAGTTACTCCCCAAACCATGCTCTGATTATCCGATAGGAAGCAGGCAACATGTTGTCACTTCTGGGGTGTACTTACAGGGAACAACAATATTCAAGGGCTCCGACTTTTGGTCTTGTTGCATCTGATGGTAGAAGTAGCAAAACAGGTTCAATGGCAGATTGCAAATGACTGTGTAAGGCATGTTTGCAGACTAGTTGAATTTGTTTGTTAAGGGACAACCCAACCCAAAGTTTCCAAATTAATGACCAAATGTCACAAAATATGTAAAAAATTTTGCTAAAACCTTCTGAGCCATATAATCTTTTGGAAGTTTTTAAAAAGTTAAATGGCTTCCCCATCATCAGCGCAGGCAGAAGATTGTGATTTTGTATAGTACCAGTCTGTGCATGGTCCAGCAGCAACATGAACAGGGGCAGCTCCTTCGCAATGGCAAAAGAGCATCACCCCCCTGTCTAAGACCCAGGAGCTGAAAGACAAAACAATATTACATAATCTTTTTATCTTTCAGCTGCTGGCTGAAGGAAGGTGGGAGAGGGAGGAGGAGAGAGTGCACCTCGGTGCGCATGTGTGTTTGGCCAGAAGTCTCAGGCCGGCCAAACACACGTGCACACTTAGGTTTCTCCAACCCGGCTGTGTTGCACAGCTGGACTGGAGAAACTGCACAGACCCCAGGGTTGTGTCTGAGTGGCAGTCCAAGCTGATCAGACCAATCTTGACACTGCTTTCCTGCTAGGTTTAGTATGAAAGCAGCACCAGGGTTGCTGGTGAGCCCATGCTGGTGTCCCAGTGAAAGTTGGGACCTCAGAAGAGAAGAGGAGCGTGAGGCAGTCAGCGTCGTCCGTGAAAGTAATTTTTTTTCCCAATATTATTTTTGGGGAATTTCCCCCCATCCACGTACCCATTCCCCCCACCTGCCCCTCCCCTCGAGATTTGCAGCGGCCGCCGCTGAACATGAACTGTACAAATACAGAAGAACCATGAATATGGTGGAGGAAACATGCGAGGCATGGTCTTCCTGTCACTTTGACTCCCTATTTTTCACTCATACTTTCTCCCTTTGCCACTGTTTCCCTGTCTTTCTTCACCTCTTTCTATCTTTCTTTTGTGCATGCTTCTCTCTTACACCAGTTTCTAATCTGACAATAAAATATTAAGTTCACCGCCTGCAACCACCAGCACAAATTAAACAGTGCTTAGAAGGCGAGTTACTCCTGGCCTTTGGTGTTGTGTTGGAAGGCCAGGGGCAGCAATGAAACTGATGCCAACAGCACACAAAGCTACTGAGACCATTTACTAACACCTGTGTAATGGCAGGATTACTTTGTCTACATAAGCCATCACTCATTCTCGTGCCCTGACTCCTTCCTGTTTTAACACGGTTACTTACACGTGATTGGGTGACCTTGCCATGAAATGAGTTTTCATCAATTGTTTGCTTCCCCATTGTCTCCGCGCGGAGAGATAACGCGGTTTCAGCCCACAAAAGGAGTCAAATTTAATTCCGTGCCCTACACTGCAAGAACAACAACAATAGAACAATTAAGCAACCTTCGAAGCGGACCTTTGAGCATTACCTAATGTTCGACCCAGGCCCACGCTCTGCGCGCGCCGCTTCCTCCGAGCCCGGCGCGCGAGCCTCTCAGGATGCTGAGGCCCTCCGAGCCAATTGTGTTTTTTCCCCCCTGACGATCCCGCGCGGAGTTCAGAACTATGAAAAGCTACGGAGGAACGAGCTATCCAATGGCTTATGTATTAATAATGCACTCCCTTTTGATTCATATTGTATACAGCTACAATGTAATCTGGTTTCCTTTGTGGTGGGGAATCACCTCTGCTGGAAGCAAAGAAAGGAAGGTCTTTCCACCTGAGCTCCGCGAGGAGGCTGCGCCGCCATCTTTCGGCAACCAGTAACGCTCGGCAGCTCTTTAAAATTATCCAAGGCAAGCAGAGGCGCCAAGGTCGCTTGGTTCACGCAGGCTCATTGTGAGACTTAACTGAAGCTCGTCATGTGCATTTATCTGCTCAATACCCTTCTTAAAATAAGAAAACAAATTTCCTGGTACCAGAGCAACAAGAAAAGAAACCCCTAAGCCGGTGATTACCTGTGATAAGTTAAACACAGGAAGGGGCATAAAAAAGCAAACACATAAATCCGCAGAAAAGTTAATGAAAAGCCAGAGAAGTTTAACTGCATCCCTGGATTCAACCCTCTTAACGCCTGCCGGGCCGGAAAGCACAGTGTGCAAAAATAGAAAAGGGCAGTGCGCGCAGTCGTTATATTTTAGAGATGAGCAAATATTTATTTGGATTTCAAAAGCCTCTTAGGTTTCTTTGAGGGAAGGCATGTGGCCCTCATTTCGACTGAACGCAGGCCCCGAATTCCTCGCACAACATACAGAATTGTAGGGAAATGTATTATTGGTAGGTGGAGGTATGCACCTCGAGCTAGTAATTATACCCCAATCACTAAAGAAGTCAAGTCTCAGTAAATTAATCCTTCCTTAACCCTGGATAGTTTGGCAACACGCAGTCAGGCTTAATTTAGGAGACAGGTAAGTGTAAAGCATTAAATATCACTAAAACATCAAATAGGTAAAAGACACAACACAATAAAAACCACCCATTTTTTAAACTAGAGAATATTTTTTATCTTTAAAATGACCCCTAAACAACAAAAACCCAAAATAGGGAACCAGAGATATGATATTTTAAATATTAAATTAAAACAAAATATGTGCACTCTAACTCCCAAAAGCATAAAGCCCAAACTGACTGTGGGAATATGGCCATGCTGGACCGGGACAAGCTCAAAGTTTTAGGCCAAAGTTTTAGGCCAGCCACGATGGAGCACAGGTCTGATGGGTTAAGCAGGAGGTCTTGGTCAAGATTTTACCTTCGCACTTAGTCAGTTTTTTTGGAGCTTTTCTTCTCAGTGTTGAACAATTGGGTCCTTTAATCTAGGGTTCACTTTGACGACGATCTCCTGCTTCAGTGCGATGCCTCAGTGGGTCTCTGGAGGTCTTTGTTCTCGGCATTGATTACAGGGAGCTCCGGAGCCTTCAGTGCGGCAAACCAGTGCAGTCAGGCCAACCTGCGCGTCAACGATGGCAGCTTGACTCTTGACATCAAGCCAGTCTTCTTCCAAGCCTTTTCCAAAATGTGGCAAAAAGTTCCCAAACTTTCAGATCTTCTTCTGAAATGTTCCTTGAGAGTCAGAAAGGGTCCACAACACCAGCCAAGAGATCCAAAGCACTGGTTTGCCTCTTGGGCGTCTGGGCCTCCAACTCACCAGCCAAGGGTTCTGAAGCGTTAGTTTGCCTATTGGGTGTCTGGGACTCCTACTCCCACAATGCACCTGGACAGTCTAGGAAAATCTAGGTGAAACAGGTCAGCTGGATTTGCCCACTTAGTGGATGTTCCAGGTGGATTTTTCCAGCACTTTTCTACCTGTTGCTGCTCAGGGAGTCAACTCCTTATCCTTGAAGACAGGCAAAGTTTCTTGTGTGGAGCCCTCAAAGTGCAGCAGGTGCAGTTCTTCTGAGTGCAGTTCTCCGTTGTGCAGTCCAAGGGTCCAGAAGGGCAGTCCTTCTTCTTTAGACGTTTCAGGCAGGGATCTGAGGGGCTCCTGCAGATACCCCCTACTTATTCCACATTATGGGACAGCAAGAGGGGGGCACCGCCAACAAACGGAGTTCAACTTCCCACACTCTGTGATGACAACTTACTAGGAAGTGTGACATATTTTTGTCCCAGAATGCACAGATCCTCAAAAATCAAAATGGAGGAAAATCTCTCCTTGGAAGTCAGGTCTGGCTAACCCAATGCACAGATGTGGCTAACTTTTCCCTACACTCCCCTACCAGCTCCTCTCCTAATCTACTTATGAGGGCTCCCATCTAGCTGGGGGTCGAAGAAGCGGTGGCGGGTCTGGGTCTTATGACATCTGTGCTTCTACCTTTGAATTTCAGTTTATCTCCCTAGGCGCCTTCCTTTTCTGGCTTCTCAAGGACACACATCCCTTATCACTAAATGTCTGTATTGTGTCAGCCCCAGGCCTCTTCACACCTACTCAGGGAGCAGCCTGGCTCAGGCTATAAAAACCTGACCATTCAAAAGAGGCTGATACAGAGCTGTTTTAAGTAACTTCAAGATAGTAAGTTCTAAAATTAATTTCTTGCAATAGTTGTAATAAATCCGACCTTGGCAAGTTGTTGGATTTTGTTGTAACTGTTATTTTGATACTTTGAATCAGGCTGCTAGTAAGTACAATCAAAAGTTAGACTTTATTAAAGTTTAATAGAGGCTGCCATGTTAGCCAATGGGGCTAGCTGCAGTACATTGGGAAAAATGACTTTGGCTGTTTTTCCCCACCAGGGCATATAAAATATATTTTACATTGTCCCTGCTTTATAGAACAAGACACCCTACGACTGGGACAAATAGAGCAGACCTTAGGGATGACGTATATGTAACAAAAAGGTAGACATAGACTTTGGAAGTACTTTTACTTCCAGCTCTGTACTTGGGAATAGTTTTATTTTGAAAACAGCCTGCAAGGCACGTCCAGCTTTAAAATGAGACTAGAGGCAACAGCAGTGCACACTTAGGTGCAATAAGTCCTGGGGTCTCTAAACCCACATGCTCTACCATATACTAGGTACTTACAGGTAGGTTGTCTTGGCCAATTAGAATTACATCAATTCCATATACCTTTTAAGGACAGAGCACTAGCGCCGATCCTGTTTAGCAGAGCCCAGGGCACTTTCAGAGTTAGGAACTATCGGTATCAGTGAAAACACTGGGGTGACCAGGGCAAAAAGGATGACTTCTCTAAAAGGATTGTAAGTGTACTTTCTCCCTTTGCCTCAGTCACTCAACTGTAATTGGTATAACTGGCACAGACATAGGTCAGTATTGAACTTTGTCCCTGATCTGTGATATTGCATGGATGACTCAGCAATAGATTGCGTATTCCATACTAGAGGTGGGCGAGCCAACAAATTAAATGGGGCAGCCGAGCCAAAGCAGAGCTAAGGATCTGGCTCAGATCTCAGTGGGCATGCTTGACCTGAGCCCTGAAAATGTTTGCTATGTAAATTAAAACAGACAGCATGTAAAATGTGACAAAGTCTCTTCAAAATTCAAAAAGTTTATTTCTTTAGCATGTAGAAAATTTGACATTAATAAGTCACATTATAACAGTGCACTTGGAAGTACTTTATTAAACGTGATAACTTTTAAACATGAACCTTTAATCAATTAAGAAGCAAGGCAATTGTCATGTAAACCCTGTACTGGTCCAGATTATTAAAGAGTAACATACCTTATGTTAAGGTTTTGGTTTTACCTCTTTCAGCAGTTTTAATACATTGTGAACTCAACTCAACTCAAGGTACTGGAGCACTTTACATTATACAAGGTCACCATTCAATCAATCAATCAATGCATTTATAAAGTGCGCTACTCACCCGAGAGGGTCTCAAGGCTCTGGGGAGGGGGGGGTGGGTTACTGCTGCTCGAAGAGCCATGTCTTGAGGCGTTTCCTGAAGGCGAGATGGTCCTGGGTAGTTCTTAGGTGTGCGGGGAGGGAGTTCCATGCTTTGGCTGCCAGGTAGGTGAAGGATTTTCCTCCTGCGGTGGTTCTGCGGATACGTGGGACGGTGGCAGGGCGAGGCTGGCTGAGCGAAGCTGACGGGTGGGCGTGTAGAACGAGAGGCGGCTGTTGAGGTATTCAGGGCCCATGTTGTGGAGAGCTTTGTGTGCGTGGGTGAGGAGCCTGAAGGTGATCCTCTTGTTGACGGGGAGCCAGTGCAGGTGTTTCAGGTGGGCGGATATGTGGCTGTGGCGAGGGATGTTGAGGATGAGGCGTGCGGAGGCGTTCTGTATGCGTTGAAGACGTTTCTGTAGCTTTGCGGTGGTCCCTGCGTATAGGGTGTTTCGTAGTCCAGATGGCTTGTTACGAGGGCATGGGTAACTGTCTTTCTGGTTTCGGCGGGGATCCATCTGAAGATTTTTCAGAGCATGCGTAGGGTGTTGAAGTATGATGACGAGACGGCGTTGACTTGCTTGGTCATGGTGAGGAGGGGGTCCAGGATGAATCTGAGGTTGCGTGCGTGGTCTGAGGGGGTTGGTGCGGTGCCCAGAGCCGCGGGCCACCAGGATTCGTCCCAGGCGGAAGGGGATTGTCCGAGGATGAGGACCTCCGTCTTATCTGAGTTCAGCTTTAGGCGGCTGAGCTTTATCCATTCCACGACGTCTTTCATTCCTTCCTGTAGGTTGATTTTGGCGGTGGTTGGGTCTTTGGTGAGGGAGAGTATCAGCTGGGTGTCGTCGGCGTAGGAGATAATGTTGATGTTGTGTTTGCGTGCGATGTCGCGAGGGGTCTCATGTAGATATTGAAGAGCGTTGGGCTGAGCGAGGAACCTTGGGGTATGCCGCAGATGATCTCGGTGGGTTCTGAGCGGAAGGGCGGAAGGTAGACTCTTTGGGTTCTGTCGGAGAGGAACAAGATGATCCAGTCAAGGGCCTGTCCTAGGATTCCAGTGGAGCGGAGGCGGGTTATTAGGGTGCGATGGCACACGGTGTCGAAGGCAGCCGAGAGGTCCAGGAGGATGAGGGCGGTTGTTTCTCCGTTGTCCATCAGAGTTCTGATGTCGTCGGTGACTGCGATGAGGGCGATTTCTGTGCTGTGGTTGGCCCGAAATCCTGATTGGGAAGGGTCGAGCGAGTTGTTAGCTTCAAGAAAATTGGTCAGCTGCTTGTTGACGGTCTTCTCGATGACCTTGGCCGGGAAGGGGAGAAGAGAGATGGGGCGTTAGTTCTTCAGGTCATTGGGGTCAGTCGTGGGTTTTTTCAGGAGGGCGTTGACTTCCGCGTGTTTCCAGCTCTCGGGAAAGGTGGCAGATGAGAACGAACTGTTGATGATGCTCCGGAGATAGGGGGCGATGATGGAGTCGGCTTTGTTGAAGATGTGATGGGGGCACGGATCCAATGGGGAGCCGGAGTGGATGGTGTTCATGGTGATTCTGGTCTCCTCAGAGCTGATGGGGGTCCAGGCGTTGAGTGTAGTGGTGGGGGCTGTTAGTTCGGTGGTGGGCGGTGGGGTCTGGGGTCCGAAGCTGTCGTGTAGGTCTGCGATCTTTCGGTGGAAGAACGTAGCGAGGGAGTTGCAGAGTTCTTGTGAGGACGTGATGACGTTGGAGCTGGCGCTGGGGTTGGAGAGCTCTTTGACGATGTTGAAGAGTTCTTTGCTGTTGTTGGTGATGTTGTCTAGTCGCTCTTTGAATGGTGTCCTTTTGGTGGAGCGGATCAGCTGGTGGTGTTCACGGGTGGCGATCTTGAGGGCTGACATGTTTTCTGTGGTGCGTTCTCTGCGCCAGGTTTTTTTGAGGGTACGGCAGGATTTCTTGGATTCTTTGAGGGCGTCCGTGAACCACGGGGGTTTCCTGATGCTGGTCCCGCTTAGGTGGCTTTTAAGTGGAGCGAGGTTTTCGGCACAGTTGGTGATCCACTGTGTGAGGCTGAGGGCTGCGTTTTTGGTGTCAGTGGTGATGGCTGGTGGGTTTTGGTTCAGTGTTGAGAGGAGCTGCTCTGTGGAGATTTTGCTCCAGTGTCTGCGGGGGATTTGTTGTGTGCGATGGTGGTGGGTCTCCCGTTTGAAGGTGAAGTGGACGCATCTGTGGTCGGTCCAGTGTAGTTCAGAGGAGTAGCTGAAGGATATGTGGTTGCTGGCGGAGAAATGGGGTCGAGCGTGTGGCCAGCGGTGTGGGTGTTCACCAGTTGCTTGAGTCCGAGGTTGGGGAGGTTATCGAGCAGGGTGGCGGTGTTGTTGTCATTGTTTTTCTCCAGGTGGAAGTTCAGGTCCCCGAGGAGGATGTAGTCTGGTGAGGCTAGGGCGTGCGGGCTGATGAAATCTGTGATGGTTTCGCTGAATTGGGCGCGTGGGCCCGGGGGCCTGTAGACGATAGTTCCTCTGAGGGTGGTTCTGGGGTCGGTGTGGATCTGGAAGTGTACGTGTTCGGCGGCGAGGGGAGTGTCTTCGGTGGTGGTCGTGATGGTGATGGAGTTCCTGTAGATGATGGCGATTCCTCCACCGGTTTGGTTGATGTGGTCCTTCCGGGCGATCTTGTAGCCATTGGGGATGGCTATGGCGATGTCAGGAGCCAAGGAGGCGTTCATCCAGGTTTCTGTGATGAAGGTGACGTCTGGTGCTGTTGTGTCCAGGAGGTCCCATCGTTCGATGGCGTGCTTGTGGACGGAGCGTGTGTTGAGGAGGATGCACTTGAGGTGGTTGTTGGTGCGAGGGCCGGTGGGAGGTCTGCAGGCTCGGTGGAATGTGTACTTGCAGGTTTGACAGGAGAAGGGTCCATGAGTACGTTTAGGGCTGGCTTGGTAGCAGGTGGCTGTTCGTCCGGGGTTGAGGGCGTTGAGGGAGGCGGCGTTGTATCTTAGACGGGTGTTTTGAGCCCGGTGGGGGCCAGGGGTTCTGGCGCTGGGCGCGGTCCAGGCACAGACGGGTGCAGACGGGCTTGCCTTTGGCGCGCCTTTGGCGCACCAGTGGCGTGGCCGCCCTAAGAGGGAAGGGGGGAGGAGGGGTCAGCTGGGAGGCGGGAGGTAGGACAGCGAATGGGAGCAGGTGGGGCGGAGCCGCACGGGTGGCAGCGGCGGGAAAAGCAGGAACAGCAGGAAAAAGTGGGAAAAAGCGGGAAAAAGCGGGAAAAAGTGGGAAAGCGCACAGCAAAAGAAAAAGAAACAGTGGAAAGCAAAGAGTAAAAGAGAAATGGCAGGAAACAGTGGAAAGCAAAGAGTAAAAGAGAAATGGCAGGAAACAGTGGAAAGCAAAGAGTAAAAGTGAAATGGCAAGAAACAGTGGAAAGCAAAGAGCAAAAGAGAAATGGCAAGAAACAGTCGAAGGTCAAGAGTAGAACCTGAGATACCTGAACACCCTAGCAAGGCGTGGCAAGGGCCTGGGCAGACGGAGCTGCAGCAGCTGGGAAGCGACCTACCCCAGGTTCAAGGGTCGCTGTCTCTGCCGTGCAGCGGCCGCCATAAGAGGGAAGGGAGGAGGGGTCAGCTGGGAGGCGGGAGGGAGGACAGCGAATGGGAGCAGGCGGGGCGGGCCGCACGGGTGGCAGCGGCGGGAAAAGCGGGAACAGTGGGAAAAAGCGGGAAAAAGTGGGAAAAAACGGGAAAGCGCACAGCAAAAGAAAAAGAAACAGTGGAAAGCAAAGAGTAAAAGAGAAATGGCAGGAAACAGTGGAAAGCAAAGAGTAAAAGAGAAATGGCAGGAAACAGTGGAAAGCAAAGAGTAAAAGAGAAATGGCAAGAAACAGTTGAAAGCAAAGAGCAAAAGAAAAATGGCAAGAAACAGTCGAAGGTCAAGAGTAGAACCTGAGATACCTGAACACCCTAGCAGGGCGTTGCAGGGGCCTGGGCAGGCGGAGCTGCAGCGGCGGGAAAGCGACCTACCCGAGGGTCAAGGGTCGCTGTCTCTGCCGTGCAGTGGCCGCCATAAGAGGGAAGGGGGGGGAGGGGTCAGCTGGGAGGCGGGAGGGAGGACAGCGAATGGGAGCGGGGGGTGGGGCCGCACGGGTGGCAGCTGCGGGAAAAGCGGGAACAGCAGGAAAAAGCTGAAAAAAGCGGGAAAGCACAGAGCAAAAGAAAAAGAAACAGTGGAAAGCAAAGAGTAAAAGAGAAATGGCTGGAAACAGTGGAAAGCAAAGAGTAAAAGAGAAATGGCAGGAAACAGTGGAAAGCAAAGAGTAAAAGAGAAATGGTAGGAAACAGTGGAAAGCAAAGAGCAAAAGAGAAATGGCAAGAAACAGTCGAAGGTGAAGAGTAGAACCTGAGACACCTGAGATACCTGAACACCCTAGCAAGGCGGAGCTGCAGCAGCGGGGAAGCGACCTACCCGAGGGTTGCTTTCCATTGGCATTCATTGTTTATAGGAATGGGAAACAATTGATTTACCCAGAGTCACAGAATGTTAAGGTAATTGATTTACCCAAAGTCATAGTATGTTGAGGCAATGCTCCCTGAGACTCAAACCCAGTTCCCCAACTTGAAAGCTGATAGCCCTAGCCCTAATGCCACATCCAGGGTATTGGGAGGGAAGCAGGCAGAAGCACATTAAAGCTCAGCCATTATGGACTTGAGGTTGCAACAAGACCTCAAGCTGAGCCAGAGCTTGGCTTCAGGCTTAAGGTCTGAGCCAGGTGTGAGCTTTCAGTAGTTTGACCACCTCTATTTCATACTGACCAGAACAGTATGTACATGCTTTGTGATGGGAAGCTAGCCTATCAAATCTACATGCTTTGTTATTGCACGAGTTGTCAATGCCTTGCTCAAAGGAAGCAGTGGCACAATGCAGTTATCAAAGTCACTATAAAGACAGACTGTCCATCCATGGTTGATATGGGTGTTAATGGAAATGAGAAACCTGATTATCTTCTGGTTTAGAGGTGCAACCCGATTTTGGTATGGGAGGAGGATGGCAGAGTTGGGCAGCTCCTTGGCAGATATTGGAGTGTGAAGCTACAGTAACAGAGGTCACACTCAAGGACAAGACAGAACCTGTTGAAGTTTCTGGATTCAGCTCGAGTGCAAGCTAGACATGGGCCAGACAACTGCATATGTAAAGCGGAATCAGGAAATACCGATGTGTAACTTGAGAACACTTTGTTTGGCATCAAGGCCACTGAAAGCAGTGAAGGACTCTTTCTCACATCATGCCAGATGGAGGCTAAAAGATATCAGCAAGAGGCAAGGTGGGGTGAGGTTCCACAAAGGTGACACTGGAAAACATGTGCATAGGGAGATAATGTATTTGCAAGGAAGATTCACCACTCAGCTTACCCACACTTGTAGATGGGATCTTAGACATTCTTTCCCAGGCCTATTTTGAAGGGAAAAGAGTGCGTCTAGTCACTGTGTCTTCATCTCTGCACTCATTAGACTTTATGGGGCTCCTGGACAAGCAAAGGCAACAACAGCTGAAGGGCAAGCTAGACCTAGTCCTAGCATCCAGGAAACAGGGAGCGTGCAGTCCCATCTTCGCAAAACAGTGCAGCCAGGTCCATGTAGCGTTCAGTACATGAAATATTCAAATATAGTTAATTTTATCTTCCTGATTCATACAAAAACTTTATTGCAATCATCTAGTGGCAAATGTACCAACAGGTTCAACTAAGGAGATCATGATCAGTCCTCAATCTAACTTGTTGCAATATTAGACCTGTCAGCCCTAAGGTGGTCTTTCCCCAATTATTTTGCATTCCTCCTCCATTTTTTGCTGATCTCATTTTGCCAGCCTTAGGACTCTGTACACTTTACCATTGATAACCAGTGCTAAGGTGCATGTGCTCACTCCTTAAAACATGGTAACATATACTTATCCCCAGTTGACACATTTAATTTACTTGTAAGTCCCTAGTAAAGTGGTACTACATACACACAGGGCCTGTAAATTAAACGCTTCAGTGAGTCTGCAGCACTTTTTGTGCTACTCACTTAAGTAGCCCTTTAAACATGTCTCAGGCCTGCATTGTAGCCTGTGAGTGCAGTTTTGAACTGCATTTTCGACCTGGCAAAATAGATCTTTTGTCAAGCCCAAGCCTTCCTTTTTAATACATTTATGTCACTCCAGGGGTAGGCCCTGGACAGCCCAGAGGGCAGGGTGTATTGTACTGAGAAAGTAGGACATGTGATGTTACATGTACATGTCCTGGTAGTGAAAAACTCTTAAATTTGTTTTTCACTACTGCAAGGCCCCCTTTTCCCATAGGAAACCATTGGTACTATTAGAAAGTTGTCATTTTCTTGCCTTAGCTATTAGTGAACTGTTTTTTGGTTCTTGTAATTTACATGCTTGGAGGTGACCTTATCTTGAGCCCTCACACAATTTACATTATTTTATGTGGTATAAACCCTGATTTAAATCTTGACAGCTAGCTACTTTGTCACTTCTGTAATGATTCTTAAATTTGAGGAAAGCTTTACGATTTTGACTTTGATGTATGTCCTGTGAAGGTTTTCTTTAATGACATTGGGCCTCCGTCTATTGAGATTAACATTGCCTGAATCCTGCTCTAAACCATTTTAAATTGTTAAACTTTCAGACCCTCCTTGGTGTGTCACAAACAATGCTGTAAACTAGTCACTTGAGAAGGGAATATAAAGTAGGCCAAGGTGCTTGCCCAGTTTGGTAACTTTTATTAGTCTCAGACTATCTAAGGCCTAAATTGAGAAGTAAATGTGTAAAGCTAACCATCGAAGAGCCCAGCATTTCTGATCCTCTTTGTGGAAAAGGGCTCCTTTTTCATGAAGATGACCACAATTCCACAAGAGCTCCTTCTAGAATTCCACTAGAGCACCTTTCAGTGTGTCCTGATCATTTTTCACAGGCTCCGAGTCAGGCATCAAGTTGACACAAAAACTCACATCGTCTCTAGCCTACCCTTGAAGTAGGAGGTTTAGTAAATGCCAAACATTGTGACAAGACCTCTGGAGTATTATTCTGCTTCCTTGACTCCTGACTCAAGAATCTTCGTGACTATGTCTACCAAAAGTGACAGGCTGCTGTGAGTCCTCAAAATGGAGAATGAAGAAAGAAATAGACACAACCTACCACAGGAATGTGCTACTAAACATCATTCATCACTCTCATTTGGAGGCAGTGGAGTGCTGACACCATTGAATGAATACGTCTGAAGAAGTAAGGTGTTCACCATGTTTCTGTTTTATTTTAGGAACTTTACCTATGAAATAATAATATTTTTGGATTATGTGAGTACCTCATAAAGTTCACACACACACCTAGCCAACACTTCTTGTTTCCACAATATGTGACAATGTTGCCTTTTGACATGAATTAATTTGGTTTATTGAGTGCAGAGTGCATCTGCCATTAGACAATCTTACAATCTGGTCATAGGACGACAAAGAAGCTAGGTTACATAAATTGATGAGGTGGATGGGATGAGGGAGTCGTGAAGCCAGCAACCTTAGGCAATTAAGAAGGACTTATAATACAGCATGATATTCAAACAACATTAAGGTTGCTGCTTGGGGTCTGTGAGTGATGCAGCAGGTTCGTCATTGTCGGTCTATTTGTCAGTGAGGTGAGCTGTGATGTATATTTTAAATGCTTGAAGGAAGGGCTTTGTTCTCAGAGCCAATGGCATAGCCCACTAGTGACAGAAGCAGTCTGCCTGGATATGATACTGTTTATTTTCACAGCAAAATACTGATCACTTAATGAAGAGTTTAGAGCTGTACATGCAGATGCTGGTGGCATAGCGGGCAACAGTATATGGGCTTCTTTGAAAAGGAGGGTGAGAACTTTAACAAGGACCATTGTAAATAAATGGTTTATTATTTGAGGTGGGTGACTGCCCATTTCAGGGAATAATTGTAATCCTTGTGATTGTAAACCCTTAAAGTGACTAAATTAACCTGAGCTCAACCCACTGGTAGCTAAAACACAAAGCAAAAGGATGTAACTTAGTGAAATGTGTAAAGTATATTTTATGGTACCAAAACAGTAAGAAAGTTCAAATGAGACACAACAAAAATCCCAAACAGAGTATTAATAAACAAAATGACATCAAAATGATGAAAGTCTAATAAGGGGAACAGAACTACAAGTTTTTAATGTTTTAAGGAGGAATAGCACCAAGAAGCACAAAGTTCCAATGATAATTCATATTTTCAGTAGTCCAGGACATAGATGAAATTGACACTGAACCCGATGGAGCGTGGGTTGGATACACCTTTTGTCCAGATCAACGATTTTACCTTCAGACTTTAGTCCTTCAAGCCGTAATTCACCACATGAGTTTCTGACAGGGTATTCTGCCCGCCAATCTCGAATGAGGCCCTGAGCATATAGGGATACTTTCACACAATGCAATGCAGACGAAAAACTTGCTGCACTGCATAAAAGGGAGAGGAGAGGAATGCACCTTATTTATCAATATATGATACATTCCTGCTATCCACCTGGGCAGGCGCACATGTTTCGGCCTTGCCACAATGCAGGCACCCTTGCTCAATGCTACAAAGGTGCCTGCATTGAAGGCAGGATTGTTTTTGAGCAGGGAGGGGCACCGTCCTCCACAAAAACAATCTTCAGTGATAATTTTCTCTTTTTAAGTGTGCTGCAGAATGCAGCACACATAGAAAGAGGAAACAACGAGGAGGAGAAATGAAGATATTTCTCCTAGTTGCACCTCTAATGGGAAGAAGTAAAATTCAGAAACATTCCCAGGTCTATCAGTGTTGATAAATTTGGGAATGAGTCTGAATGTATGGGTGGACGCAAGGAAACACCCACGCCCACCCAATGCAGTGTAACACAAGGTAGCGACTTGCGTTGCTTCGTGTTACCTCAGATTTATCAAGCCACATGGAACCTTGCAAGGAAGCTTGGCATGGTTTGGTAAATTTGGATATAGAATTTGCATCACCCTGTGGAGTTTTGCATAGCAGAAGTGCGAGACAAAATTATGATAAACCATGCCCATAGTGTGGACCATCGAACGATAAGCTCACTGCAGTTGCAAAGGATCCAGAATTGCTCTGGCTCTCAGCGCACCTTGAGGAGCCTTTTCGCCACGTACCGTAGCCTTTGTCCCCACACCAAGTCTTTTCACTCTGCCTGTCCCCTGCCCACCACATCAAACTGATTACATGGACTGCAGTAAAATAATATATTGTTTATTCTTGTATGCTCTCTGCCTATATCATCTCTAAGTAATTAGTCTAGTTCTGGACACTGGCCTGTTGTGTCAAGGAGGACTTCTTGTGATACAGCTAGTAGAGAGGTGTTGGTTGTGACTGCAGCTTTAACGCTTGAGCCTACACAACCTCAATTTCAGGCCACCTGGCTCTTGCTCAGTGGATAGCACCCCCAACTTGCCCATTGTACTACTGTGCTCAAACCTTACCTTAGCAAGGTTAAAGGTAAATAAGGCTGACAAATACCCCCCACTCATACTCACTCTCAAAGAGCGCAATATTTGGTCAATTCCTCATATGCATTGTCACTGTATTAAGCGGACTCTTCATCCATCGTGAGTTTTCAACACCTCTAAATGTACTCACAAAATATTTTCTTTTCTTTATACACTATCTGGGTTACTCTGTACTGTACTTCTGGCAGAATTAACATATAAATAATCTAAATATGAAAGACATATATACCATTCATCCATTTCATTTGATATTTTTCTAAAGGAGAGACGTGCACTCCAAAGAGCGCTAAAAGGAAACACTGTGAAATCTATAAAGGAGAGAAAATATCTTAGTTTTCAAAGTCCCTCGAGTTCAACTCATTCTACATATCCAGGTGCTTAGAAATGGCATGCTTGACAACTATCTGCAAGACAGAACAATCAAAGGATAATCAAAATTAATTAGCAACAAGGCGACATTAAGGGTTACAGCTTGGTCTTTTTTGATTCCTGACAACCGAAATTCTGAGACAGGAGTGATATTTCAGTAAGATCAGTTCTGGTTATTATGTGACCTCCTCTACTGTTTCTGCAGACTGATCACATGTTCTCAACTCTGTAGGTCCTAACACAACCTTTAATTTCCAGATGTCCAAAAATTGAAATGTGACAAAGTGTGTATGAACCTGTCAAATTGAAATACTTTGTTAATTTTCCTGCTTGACAAGGCTGAATTTGGCAGTCGTGGTTTTAAAGTTCCATTAACACTAAGCAATAGTGATTATTCATGTTATCCTTTGTTATATTTATATTTGGACTTTTAATAAGTTTATATTTATTAAGGAATAAAAAGTATATATGAAAGTTCATACATCGCTCAGCGGTATTTGCGTAGCTGGCAGACATTTATAATGTTTACACTACCTTAAGTGGATTTATTGGTGCTCAGAAACAGCATATCATTAAGTATACCAAATATTTGTCTATAAATGAAATAATGTAACGTATAAACAATAAAGGAACATTACAGTGTAAACAGTTATACACAGAAAAAACATTAGGATACGCTATCTACGGATAGGAATATGTAAGGGATGTGAGGAGTTGTGCTTTGTAAGAAAATGCTGGCATATTTAGAACATTTCATATTACCATTTCCCTATGATATTTTATAGTAAATTTGTAAAATTATATTAAAATATGAAACTTTAAATAAAATTCATAGAAGTTTTGATTTAAAATATTTATGGTAAATACATTTATACACTTACTTTAATTTTAGGACAATCTAAAATGTTATACTATTAGTAACTTAATTTAAATTTAAAATGTAATTGTTTTGAATATATTATATTAAATGAAAATTATGCTGCACAAGTTATGAATAATGAGTACCACAAAAAGTAAATAAATATATATTTTTACACATTTTAAACACATTATATTTATATATTGTCAGGGAGACCAGATCCTCGGGGTCTGTGCACGTTCCCATCATGTCTACCACTAGACAGCTCCAAGACTCTGATAGATAAAATCACAGAGCCTGAGAGAGTACAAGCGGGGAAAAGGGGATTAGGATGGGAACAGCTGGGAAGGAGACCTGTAGGAAGCAAAAGGTTAAAGCACACAATATCAAGATTATATCACATTGATTTTCACTAGACTATGATTCTAAGCATTGTCATACTGTAACCATGGATAACTTAAGAAAGGACTAATAACTAGGCCTCAAGACGTGTGGGTACCTGGGAAGGAATCAAGAATGATTAATACAACTTCTCAATGAAACTTTTCATGAAATGTTACACATTGTCTAGGAGTATAAAAACCTTCTAGAATTATGTTTTCAGAACAAAAATGGTCTTTTTACATGAGGACAAAAAGTAATCTGAACATTTCCTGGAACACAATAGGAATCGTATTAAGGACTTAATATGCACATATAATGTAACATCTTGAATTTTAACACCTAGTTTTAAATGCGGGAAATGAATCGCGCACACTGCCGATTTCAACAAGGATATGTAAATGCCATGAAATGATCGCGCACTCTGCAAGCGATCTAAAACATCAGGATTTAAATGCGGGAATGAATCGCGCGTCTTGCCGATTCGAATACCCCCATGTAAATGCCAAGAAATGGTCGCTCACAATGATTATCAAAGTTTTAATGCAAGGAGTGAATTGCGCGTCTTGCTGATTCGAATGTCACCATGTAAATGCCAAGAAATGGTCGCGCACAATGATTATCAACGTTTAAATGCAAGGAATGAATCGCGCGTCTTTCCAATTTGAATGCCACCATGTAAATGCCAAGAAATGGCCGCGCACAATATCAAGAGTTAAATGCAAGGAATGAATCGTGCGTCTTGCCGATTCGAATGCCTTCAAAAACGGGATCGGGGCCCAACCCAACCTCCGTCTTACCGCCCTGATCAAGGATCACCAATACAATGAAGGGCAAAGGCCTGGAAGATCAAGGTAGGCCTCCGGAACAGGAGCTCAGGAAATTGCTGCTGCTTTGCACCGGGAACTCTGAATAGTGAGCACGTGGAGCTGGGCTGGCTCCCTTATATAGAGCCTGGCCCAGCCCACAAACCACACCCAGTCATGTGGCAGAGAAAGCTTCTAGAAGGCCCTGGAAAGGGACCACACCCTGACACACTCTGAAAGCCTGCAGCAATACATTGCAAATGAACAGTATTTACAAGCACCTTGAATATAAGTCTTCAGGATTAAACTCTGCAATGTAAAAGGTTAAACAACAGCATATCAACATTATGCATGAATTACGTTATCTCATAAGTGCTGAGTTTTTGCATTCCAGTCGCCCGTAGAGCGCGCACTGCCCTGATGTTGACATATATATAAACATTTATATATAAATTTAATGTGTTTAAAACCAATAAAAGTGTTGTAGAGCATCATTGTAATTGTTATCAAAAAGGTTGTTACATTCTTTTTTGTAATGTTCCTTTTAGATGATTTTTTAAATATTAAATACATATATTCTTATTTTTAACCAGTTGAAATAATTTAACTGTGATTCCAGCGGGGTTTTATTTTAATTTGTTTCCTCTATTATTTGTAGGCCTCAGCAGAATTTTTATTACGCTTAACTAAATGGAGAAAATAGCGCTACATGCAGGTAGTAAGTTGCATTTTATAGTAGAGTAGTACTATTTAAGTAATACTAAACATATTCGAAAATGCTGTTTGTGAATAGGCCTGAAGAGTTTTAATTAAGAATGCTATTGGTAGTCAAAGGAGTTAATAATTTGTAAATCATCTAAAAAAATCTTACTTTGAACATTTGATAAAAGGTTTATTCAAGTTGGCTGGTTCAGCTAAAATTCTGGATCAACTAAAAATGCCTACTTTACAAATACCCTGATACTTGGACTCAAGTTACTGGAAATTTGTGCTTGAGTTTATCGGTGAATGAAATGCTATTATCCTCGGAGCAGGGTCAAGACTAATTTGCAAATGGCTGGGTCCAAACTGAAGTGCCATGGTGTACAAAATAACAATGGATTGTTTCAGAGTCTCGCATCTTGAGTGATTACCACTGGCTGAGCTTAATTTAGGCATTCCATCCAGCAGTTGTTTGTGTACTGCAGTGGTTGTTCTTCTCATATAGTGACTGCTTCATGACTGAGGTATACTCAAATGTTTCTCATGTGTTATTTGTTACATGTTTTATGAGTGATGCACTGCTACATTTGGGTATGTACACTTTTTATGAAACTGACCTTCTCTGCTGTATCCTGTGCTGGAACTTTTTTTGTTTGAAGGCGGTTATTCGTAGCTGCTGCCCATATGGTTCCTTATTTGTGGTGGGAGTAGTTTGTTCTATGGCTTCCCATGTTCTATGTGTGACAGAAGCATGCACAGAAGCTGCTTGTGGTATGCATGTTCCTGTCATGGAAGTTTAGACTGCTTCTCCCCATGCTGTGTCTGTAAGCGGAACCCTAACTTTTTCTGAGTGAAGTTTGTACTTCTTCTGCCTATGGTGAATGTTTCTGTATTGAAAGAACCACACACTCCTGTCTGGGCTGTACCTTTTATGGTGATATTGACACATAAGTAGTACAAGTTGTGTATGTACATTGATTGCATTGCTACTGTCTGCGCCATACCTTATCTCTACTGCTATCCTTGCCTCCTGTTACAAGCATTGAAGAGATTTGTGTGTACCGGCCCCCAACTTTATTTCCAACAGTGCCACAAAGCTTGACTTGAAGGGAGGCAAAAAACTTGATATGGGTACAGAGAAAAACAAATAGAAGAAGAATGTGGACTGAAGTGGAGAATGAATTAGCACAAGCAATGGTAGACATTAGAGGAAGAATGAAAGGGAGAAGGCGAGAGGAAAATAAAATTGAGATGCTAAAGAAGGGGTAGGGAATGATGTCAAGGGAAAAATGAGATCAATTGAAATTTGTGTGGCAGAACTAGAAGCAGAAAGAAATAGACTATCTGCGGTGTGTTAACAAAAACGTAGATGCAATGGCAAAGAAAGAAGAAAATTAGAGAGATGAAATAAAGACGTGAAGAAAAAAGCAATAAGGAGAAATAGAAAGGGTTAAAGAAAAAGATCAATATGAAATAAATTAGATGAAAATAAAGAACAGATTTAGAAAGAAAAATATTTTAAAGAAAATTGAAGGAAAATGCGTGGTCTGGAAGTTAGTAACATAGAGCAAACAAAGGTAATGGAAAGAAAAGATCAGATAGAATAGACTGAGTAAGAGAAAGGTAGACAGTTGTGAGAAAGGGAGGCTAGGAACATGAAGCCAAGAAAAGGAGTCTGAGAGAGCATATAATAGTGGTAAATCAGTGATGCTGCAGGATGAGCGAAAAGATGGAATAGGCAAAGAATAACAGAGTGAATGGATCAGGTGTAGAATGTAATAAGTAAGAGTAGTGAGCATAACACTGGAAGCTGAGTCCAAATTGGGGAAAGTTGAGAAAGGAGTGGAGATATTCACATAGCAACTTGATAAAATAAGCAATATCTTGTAGATAGATGAGAGAATTTTGAGGTTGAGGTGAGGTTTGTGGGAAATTGAAAGAGATTCACTGGTGACAATGTTAGAGAGGTAGAGGTGAATGTCAAATTGAAATTGACCGATGATGCTTAGAGAATGTAAAAGCTAAAACGGGAATTAATAAGAAAACTGATGAGATAGCGGTTATTAGTGTCAAAGATACGGATGTTGATCAAATGGGTTTTGGATGAAATTGAGCTGAGGAAATTCTGAGCCTGCAGTTAAGAAGGGGAATAGTGAATGTAGAAAAGTGAGATGGGTGGGGAATTCGGAGAGATAAATGTAAATGAATAATTGATAGAGATGTAGATAAGAAAATGAGAGTCTTAGAGTTGGACTAAGAGGATAACTGGTGAAGATGGAGAGAACGTATGAAAGATGTTGAGGTGCAAACAAACCCCGGGGAAACTGAGGCTGTAGGACACAAAGCTGAGAGAATGTGTTGGGAAAGATGTGAGTGAAAGGAAAGAGTGAATAAAAGGTGGCAGTGGAAGAGAATTTGCAGGAGAGGTATGAGAATATGAGAGATACACTTTAAAGTGAACGGGAAACAAAAAGAGTTCGATGTAATGGGATTGCAGCGGCACGGTTCAAAGAGGACTGCAAGATAGGAGGAGCAAGGAGAATTAAGTAAGAAAGAGGGCAAAATGAGTACGACAGAGAGTTCTGAGAGGGTAGTGATGGTAAAAAATAAGAGATAGGATGGTATCACAAATCTATGCATCATTAGCTTTCATTATTCTGCCAGAGCCAGAAGCAGCTCAGTGCGGCATGTGGCATTTAATAAAATCCTCATAGACTGGAGGTAACTGCATAGGATTGGGTCTATAATGGCTTTGCATGAGAAGGGGATTATGTGTAGCAAAGCACACCAGAACAATGGTTAAAATACATTTTGTAAATAGAATTGGTATGTAGCTGTTTTAGTAGCAATTATGGTGATCTTTTAGCCTTGCAATCATCAAAGAGTAGACTGAAGCATTTCCTGAGATTTTATCATGGTAAATGGTCATGCAACATCAATCGCTGGCAGGACATTGGCCTAGATTTAAGAAGGCCTACCGCATCCTTGTGCCACATTAGCATAATTTTTTACTACATTAATGTGGCCTAACGAGGCCAAATTCGTTGCACCATAATTACAAAGTGGCACAATGCATGCATTGCACCACTTTGTAACCCCTTGTGCCACATTATGCCTTCCCGGTTAGGAAGACTGCAAAATTAGCACAGTGGAATCTAAGAGATTCCACTGCGCAATTTTTTGCGGCTTTTTTTAACGCCTACACAGAGCAGGCATTAAAGGGGGGCCCCTATGTACTCTGCAGGATTAGCGCTAACATTTTTGCGCTAATCCTGCACAGTACATCAATAGAGTAAAAAATGTTGACGCTATTGCTTCTACCCTGCGCCATGGTGAGCCATATATTAAATAAGGCGCACACATAGTGACGATGGAGAGGTCTTTGCCACAAGAAAAGTGGCGCTGCAATGGATGACATTGAGTCTTATGCAGTCATTTTGTGTAATGTCAAAAGGCAGGTGATGTCACTTCCACTTCCCCAGAAAGTTTACTGATTTGAAGTTTATGGGTACCATACTCAACTTCCTATCAGTAAGAAAGTCTCCGTCTTCCCTCTTTATCCCAATTGTATATGACTATACCTTGAATATTCCCATTCTAAATATTTAGAGGCCAATTCAAAAAGGAATAAAAGAGTTCATCAAAGAGCACTACAGAAGTAATTATTTACTTCACATTATGTTTACACAATGTTCATGGAGTAGAGATGTGTTACTTGTTACATGTTTTATGAGTGATGCACTAGAGATGAAGTGAGAAATATTCCCAGTTACAACAAGTGAGAAATATTCCCAGTTACAACCTAGGTGGGGTCAATTCAGATGATAGTATAGCATTGTGACAGGCCCCATGGCCATGAACTTCATTTGGGGTTGCAGCAGCTATCCCTCACTTGCCCTTGGGTACCACTGTCACTACTCTTGCTATCCCTTGTCTCCTGGGTCATTACATATGGCAACGTCAGAAATAGAAACTAAGGGAAACATTGCATTGGATTATAGCCTAAAATACTACTAAGTGGCGCTACGTGCTACTTTACTCTTCTTTGCATCAAGGGGTCATTTCATGGGTGGTACTCTGGCATTCCCATGCAACTACCCACAGGGTTTGACACAGCTCCCTATCTGCTAACTTAGGTAGACAGGGAATTGCACCAAAAATGTCCGCTTCCTCGAAGCAGGCATTCAGTTTGAGGACATTTTTGTTTCTCTCAAAACATTTTAACTCTTTATGTGTGCAGCACCGAACATCATACATCAAAAGTTAAACAGTATTGAAATACCTCAAAGCATAGTATTTTGCAGTGAATGGGTGCCCTTCCAATAGAAAACATTTGCTCAACATCACACACCCTTGCACTACATTGCAAGGGCTTGTCTGAGGGTGCAAGGCAGCTTTACCTGTGCCAGTGTAGATGGTGACATAGCAGCTTATCCTAGTAGGTATGACACTGTTCGGCTCTCTCCATTTAATGCAGCGCAGTGAAGCACGTTGGTTGCTACGCTATTTGGCATGACAACTTAGTAACTGGGCCTTAAATCCATAGACCTGATTACTTACTGTGGTTTCCAATATTTACACTCCTGGACAACATTTAGTGGCAAATAGGAGGCTACTGAAGAATAAAGCTTGTGAAGGATGTCAACCCTGGAACTTTGTTATATTGGCATCCATGTGTGGAGTGTGCTCAGCAGTGTTAGAAATATGAAAATGGTTGCTTTGCCCCCCGCCTGCCGGCAGCAGCCGGTGGAAACCATTTACAATGAAACGATAATAAACTATGTTTATTATCGTTTCATTGTGAAAGGGGCAGGGTATTGGGATGAGAGGAGTGCACTGTGCACTCCCCTCAGTGCGCATGTGTGTTTAGCTGGCCGTCTCGGGACTGTGTTGCCGGGCTGGAGAGAGCATGCACAGGCTCCCAGTCTTGCCTAGGTGCGCCCTGGTTGGACGCTCCCAGCCAATCCTAATGGTGCTTTGGGCAGTATCAGGATTGGCCGCAGGGCAGGCTGGGAGCCTGTGCCTGGAGCGACGAGGGAAAGAGGTGTGGAACAGGGACAACGGAGCAGGTAAGTTTAAATTTTGTATTTTTTTTATGAATTGCCCTCCCCCTCCTGCCGCACCGCGCCCCCCCCCCCCCCCCCCTTTTAGAGCGCAGCGAGCCATGACTGAATGGTTGGTAGGGAAGAAAGTCAGATTGCTGTCAAACTAATTATATCTCTTTATGTCGCACATATACGAGGGAGTGTGCATTTCTACAGTACATCCATCACTCTCTAACAAAGATCCTGACCCTACAATCTCTCCCTCTCTTTGCTGGTTTCCTTTGATCATTTGACATATTCCAGCAGGATTCAAAGGAACCCTCGGGCGCATAATAGGCATCAATTCATGTGTGGCTCCATGCCCTCCTCAAAGTAGTGACTGCGTTACTGAACTGTTTCTCTCTTTCAAGTATATTCAACAGTCCTTGCAGCCACAGGGACAACCACCCCATACCAAAGGTTTGATTGCTGGCGTTCTCAACCAATCAGAAAAGTGGGTACTGCCAAACTTCCTTCACTCTCCGAGTTACCTGTGGAGGATTTGAAAAGGTGGTGGACGGAGGAGTCTGGGCTACGGTACAACACAGTTATCAATTTGAAATAAAGATCTGAATGTCCAACTAGTGTTTTGAGTTTTGCAGACAAAGCAATATAATAATATATCAAAATATCTGAAGCTATCTACATAAAACACACAAATAAAATAAACATAAAAAGGGCAACACAGTGAAAATAGAATGGTAAATCCGGGCACCTCCCACAATATATATACTGTTCACAATAACAAAGTGATCACAAACATGAGAAGACCACTAAAAGAAATTCAGGTGCAAGGCAGTAAAGATAATGTAAAATAATTGTGGATGATAGAACAGGTTGTACAATGTTTGCAAACATATACCGTTCATAGTGGCTATCTACAAGAAAGCACGCTTTAGTCCAATCACCTATGGCATGCCAGTGACCTTAAACACAGACAACTGGCTCATATTTTGAGTTGTATATAAAGACACTGCAGAGGTCTGCTTATCTCCTGGTTTAGGGTAGGGAGGCATCAGTCCCAAATGTGGAGATCTAACAACATGTTAGTAATATTGACCTGAGTTAGTGGCTTCACAATCAGGGGGTTGGGCTGAATGAGCCAAGGGTAATAATAACTTCCTGTTGTGGTTTTATCTGAGTAATCTGCTAAAATGTATCCAACTTGTCCCATCTCCTTCTACTGTTTATTTACCATTTCTTTTTTGTGCTTTGAGATTTCTTCACATGTAAGTTGTATTTCTCCAGTTATTTTTAAAGCACTCTATACAATTTCTTAGACACTTTTTGTTATAGAAAGTTATTTAATCAATAAATGACTGTATGGACTTTGATAACGCGGCTGCATGGCTCATTGAATGAATAGTTGAATAGGTGATCAGTGGGTGGGTGAAATGATTCAACAATGCATGACACTAAATACTTTTAGCTACTTGGAGAATGGGCGGTCCCAGGACTTTTGGGGCCCCGGGTGAAAGGGAAAATGTGAGGCCCCTCCAACATGCATGTGACTTCACAAAAAGTGGCATCACCGAAAGAGACATCACACGACTATTCATTTTCTTTGGCATCTCTGAAGTTTCCTAGTGTGTATATCAGAAACATGGATAAAAATATAAATACCCGACATATATTTATCTATTGTTAAACTGTATTAAGTGAATTACATTAGTCACATTGAACGGAAAAGCTAGGCACGGGTCACAAAATGGTGGATTTTCTTACTCAATGTTAACAAATTGTTTCCAGGTTAGTGCACGGTAAAAATTCCTTAGCATTGCAGAAAATAATTGAAGGCAATAAAATACTAAAAGTGATGCAACAGGGTATAGCCTAATAAAGATGAGCTCAAATGCATGTACCTTTTAATTTTTATTGGAAAGCTTTATAAATCACAGATCAGAACTAAAAAAAGGTCAGCAGAGTTCTGCAGAAACAAAGCAAAGCATGTATTTTAGACAAGAGTCATGCCTCTATGTGAGGTTGCATCAAAGAAGAGTTAAATCAGCCCTGTACTAAGAAAAGCCTTTTCAAAATGTGAGTTCCTAGCGTTCTTAAGGTTATACATCATTTGATTTGTTCCTTTCATTTGGATCTTGTACTGCTGCATTTATGATGGAAAATGAAAAATGAAATGGCAAGGTCAAGACTGCAAGGAAATAACAGCAGGATGAACTAGTTAAATGTGGTATAGAGAAGCAACTTGAGACCTCCTCGGTTGGATGTCTTTGCTAGTGAAAGTTACAGTTTTCATATAAATCCCTTTAACTGTGATTGGAAAAGAAAGGTTGATGATGTACTTATTTTGGAACCATTAAGGAAGCCAGTTGTAAAAATAAGGCAGTGGACAGCTTTGGCTTGGTGTGTTAGCGCAAGTATGTGTGTTTGTGGCAGCAGTGTACCAGTTCTGTTTATTTCTGCTGCTGCTATAAGCTAAGAGTTTAGGCCTTTGTATCATTTGGACAGAGAAACAATATAAGCAAATAGGCCTCAAGACTACTGCGGAACAGCTCTGTTTTTTAGCTACAAACTGGCAGCTTACCCCCTACATATATTCAGTGATTTGCTTTTATACTCTTGGGGCCAGATGTAGCAAAATTCAGAATTGCGACCTGCAAATTGTGAGTCAGAGCGACTCGCAATTTGTGAGTCGCAATTCTGAATGATGGGTGGTGTCCCTGACACCATCTGCGACTCGCAAGGGGGTCACAAAGGCCCACCTCATGAATAATCATGACGTGGATCGCAATTTGCAACCCCCTTGCGAATGGAGGCCTCACAGGGATGGTGGCCTGCTGCGGACAGCAGACCACCATGTCTGTGACTGCTTTTTAATAAAGCAGTTTTTTTTTTTGTAATGCAGCCCGTTTTCCTTAAAGGAAAACGAGATGCATTACAAACGAAAAAATGAAACGTGTCAGTTTCATTTTTTCAGAGCAGGCAGTGGTGTGACACTCGTGGTAACTGCGAATTGCTTTGCGACGCGTTCGCCCCCTTCCTATTTGCGACTGGCATTCCCATTTTGCGAGTCGTTAACCGGTTACCAACTCGCAAAATGGGAATGGGCATCGCAATGTGGCTTTTGCGCCTCGCAAACAGCGATTTTTGCTGTTTGCGAGGGGCAAAAGCCTTGCTACATCTGGCCCTTGATGCCATTAAGAAGTTCTTGTGCCACATTGCTGCAGGGATGTTACTAAAGGGTTCTTGCTGTGGTGGTGAACTAAGAGGGGATTGCTGTGACAGACCCACTACGGAGAAAGAATTAGGGGTGTGTCAGCAAGTGGAACTTAAAATAGGGAGTTAGACTTTGTTTTTGGGTCTTTGAAGAGAGCTAAATAACACACACCAGGGGGTTGGGGATAGCATTGTGTGAGGGCAGGCACAGCCCATTCAGGTGTAAGTGACCACTCCCACCTCCACTCTAGCTCAGATGGCTTATCAGGATATGCAGGCTACATCCCTGCTCCCTTTGTGGCACTGTCTAAAGGGGATTCACAAACAACCCCACTGTCAGTCAGACCTAGACAGGGAATACACAAGCAGGCAGAGACACAGAAGGGTTTAAGCAAGAAAATGCCCACTTTCTAAAAGTGGCATTATCAAAATGACAATTCAAAAAACAACTTTACTAAAAGATGCATTGTTAAATTGTGAGTTCAGAGACACCCAACTCCATCTTTCTATCTGCTCTCAAAGGGAAACTGCACTTAAAAGATATTTAAGGGCAGCCCCCATGTTAACTTATGAGAGAGATAGGCCTTGCAACAGTGAAAACCGAATTTGGCAGTATTTTACTGTTAGGACATGTAAAACACATCCGTACGTGTCCCACTTTTAGCATACACTGCACCCTGCCCATGGAGCCCCATAGGGCCTACCTTAAGAGTGCCTTACATGTATAAAAAGGGAAGGTTTAGGCCTGGTAAGTGGGTACTCTTGCCAAGTCGAATTGGCAGTTTAAAACTGCAAACACAGCCACTGCAGTGGCAGGTCTGAGCCATGTTTACAGGGATAATCATGTGGGAGGCACAACCAGTGCTGCAGGCCCACTAGTAGCATTTGCTTTGCAGGCCCTGGCACCTCTAGGGCACTGTACTAGGGACATACCAGTAAATCAAATATGCAAATCATGAAAAAGCCAATTACACATACAATTTACAGAGGGAGCACTTGCACTTTCGCACTGGTCAACAGTGGTGAGGTACCCACAGTACCAAAAACAGAGTCCAGAGCACAGTCAAAACATAGGGAGCAGAGACAAAAAAGACAGGGGAGACCACGCCTAGGATGCCAGGTCTTGCAGTATTCCACTTTACAAGCAATATACGGGTAAATTAAATATGCCACTTGTCGATACACCAATGTTTCCATGTTTAGGATAGAAGCACATGCACTTAAGCACTGGTCAGCCATGGTAAAGTGTTCAGAGTCCTAAAGTCAACAAAAAGATACAGCAAAATCATGAGGTGAAAGGCAAAATGTCTGGGGGAAAACCAGCCTGAGGATGCCAGGTCTAACACTAGAGTAGCATTTAAGTAGCAGTTGGATGTCACTCAAAATGTCATACTTATGATGTAGAGATGCCACATGTAAACACATTACAAATACAGAAATGTCATTCATAGGTGAGGGAGTAGCCAGAAAATTAAAATAACCCTATTTCCAACCAACACTCTTATGGCACCAAGCAAGCAAAGCAAGTCATCATAACCCTCTCCAGATAAGCTCTCTTGTCTCTTCCATCCAAGCATATATCCATTCATCTTTTCATGCTTCTATCCACCCACTGATATCCACCAATTCATCTTTACATTCTGTCGTCCATTCATTCTTTCATCCATCATTCATTCTTTCAGAATTTTTTCCATCTGTGTGCCCATCCACATCCAAGCCTAGCCATCCATCTCCAAATTATCCATCAAACCTAGCCATCCAGCCAGCAATCTACCTATGCATCCATCAATCCATCCGTCCATTCATCCATCTATCCATCCATCATTTCACTCATCCATCCCTCCATCCACCCTTTCACTCATCCATCCAGTCATGCATCCATCCTTTCAATCTTCCATCCATCGTATTACTCATCCATCCATCCACACTTTCACTCTCTCTGTTCCCCAATCCATCTATCCATTTACCCTTTCACCCATTCACTCATTATTTTACTTAATCATTTGTCCATTCACTCATCCGACCATCCATTCACCCTTTCTCTTATCCATTTATCCTTTCTTCCATCCTTCCACCCACTCTTTCACTCATCAATCCATTCTTCCACACACCCACCCTGACATAAATACTTTCCCTCTCCCATCCATACGTTTATCCAACTATCCATCCTTTCACTCATCCATCTATGCTTTCATTCCATCCCTCCATCCACCCTTTCACTCTTCACTCTATCTACCCTTTCATTTATCCCTCCATCCTTTCGTTCATCCATCCATCCTTCCATTCCGTCCATCCGTCCTCACTTTCATTCATCCATCTACTTTTTCACTCAGCTATTCATCCTTTGATTAATCCAGCCACCCTTCCATTCATCTACACATCCATCTATCATTTACCCTTTCATTCATCCATCCATCCTTTCATTCTGTCCATCCATCCACTATTTCAGTCATCCTTCTACCCCTTCACTTATCTCTACATCCTTTTGCTCTTCCATCCATTCCTTCATTCCATCCATCCAGACTCCCTTTCTCTGATCCACCCATCTACCTTTTCACTCAGCTATCCATCCCTTCATTAATCATCCACCTTTCCATCCATCTAACATCCATCTATCATTTACTCTTTCAATCATCCATCCTTTCACTCACTCATTCATCCACACTTTCACTCACTCATACATCTTCTCTTTCACTCATCCATCCATTCATCCTTTCACTCATCCATCCATCCATTCACCCATCCCCCTACACTCATTCTTTCACTCAACCATCCTTACATCCACCCTTTTACTTATGTCAATCCATTCATCCTCTCACTCATCCATCTATCCATCATTGTACTCATCCATCCACCCTTTCACTCCATCCATCTTGCTTTTCCCTCATTCATCCATTCACCATTTCACTCAGCCATCAATCCTTTCAATTATTCATTCACACCATCCTTCAAACCTGTGATTCCTTTTTTTTGCAGTATTACATAGCACAAACTCAGCCCAAGTTCTTTGGAACGCTTTACATGCACACCAATACCATTACAAAAGATCAGATTGCTTTTTGAGGCACGGAGAGTTTTAATGATTTGCCCAGCATCACAGGATTTAGAGCCAGTGCCAGGACTTTACCTGGTTCCTTATCTCCATTAACATACCCCATGTGCTGAGAGGCCCAGGGGAGGTAGTTTCATCCCCTGGGCTTCACAGCAATAGTGTAGCACTGAAGCAAAGGAGAAAGGGCCATCTGTTATGGGTCTTTGTGCAGACATGGTATGTTCGGAATGCGATCAGGGAATGTTGACACCAGGGAGAGAATGTTGGGGGTAGAAGTCAAGAGGGTTGAAGAGCACTGGAGCTCTGCTGAAGATGTCTCATGAAAAGTAAAGAAGGTAAAAAAACAGATTTACTGGAGTCCTATCTTTATTTTGGCAACGATCTTTACAGTCTTGAAGCAATGAATAATAGCTGCAAGGTCCTGAGAAAGGGGCCCCATATCCGGACCTTGCAGTCTGATGCAAAGCTTCAAGGTCAGAGGGAGCGTGCTTTGCTAAACCCTGCCCTGCCACTCTTTTCTGGCTACTTTCTCCTCCCACAATCCATCTCTCCTCCCCTGATAATGTCTGAATGGTACTTCGAACAAAGGGACCCTTTTGTTGCCTGACGAAACAAAAAACAGAAATGGCAGGCAGTGCTTCAGGGCACATTTTAAGAGGTGCTGCTCGCCCCTGACGTTGTGAGCCAAAACAACTGTTGACATTGCTCCTGCCCACTTGCCCACCTCTCTTCCTCCATCCCTGCACTCCCAAGAGCCCCACCACACCAAGCCCTTGGACCAGGGTGGTCAAGACACCTCCCTTAAATAATACATTTAGGATGTGATCATATGGGGGCAAGGGCTGGACATTGGAGGAGCAGATGAGCAGACTAATAGCATGGAATTTAACACACAAGTGGGGCCTCCTGCTTTCCACCTAAGCGCAGGGCCCTGGGCAGCTGCCCACACTGCCCATGCCTAGCACCGGCCATGCTTGGAGCAAATGGTCTCAGTGCGCTGATCATTGATCAAAGGTGAGTGTTCTTGTTTTCATTTAACTTCTGCATTAAAACCTCAACCTCCCCAAACACAGCTGTTTTATGTTCTTCTTCTCATCACCTCTTTCTCCTCAACCACTTCTCTTGTTGTTTCCCCACAACCACATTCACAATGGTTCTGCCCGTGTTTAGAATGTTGATGTCCTGGCTGGCAAAGACATTTACCAGGAATGCCATGTACTCTCCTATGTCGAAGACTTGTCCTGGTGTTGACAAGTAAATCCAGTTCAATTGAAAGAAGTTTTCCTGCCTTTATTTAAAGACTGGCCACGAGGAAGCGGCACAAGGGGCAGCCATCAAAACCACCGCTCCTCTTAGCAAGCTGCTGATGACTCCATCAGGAATCAAGTTACTGTGGACAAATCACCTGAAACTTCATTTCCTACGATCTATTCTAATCAGAGTGACCATCACTTTGGAGGGCAAATGTGATCTACAAAGAGAATGGAAGGGATACGCTCTCCTGTCACAAAAATGAAAATATCTCTAGACAACAATATGGGGTCCTCACCAACCTCGAGTTAGGGCTGTCATCTTTTCCTGAGGAGACAATAGTGCATGTTGCAAGCGTTCTTATCTATGTAAGAGAGAACAGAAAGTCTTCCGCTCACCATGGCAACCCCTCACCATGCAATTCATGAGGAAACCTCAATGCAGGCTCCTAGCCACGAGGGAGCGGTGTTTAATGGTATTGTGGTTGACATCATTAGAGCTGATTGTCTTGGTCGCCGCCCAAGGGGTGGCACACATTCTGTGCTCCTCCTCATTATTCTCCAAGTTAAAAGATATAAAAAGAGGACTTTTTCCTCACAGTCATAGAAACAACATTCTTGCCTAGCCATCGTCCAGTTTTATAATCCAGCCTAAAGAGGGTGGTACTTTTTCTCTGCTCCTCCTTCATTTTTGCTGTTACAAAGTTGAAGGATATAAAAAGAGGAGTTTTTCCTCTCAACCTTGTGCATTCTCAATTCTCATTCATTAGTTGAGTTCTGTTAAGATGACAGCAGCAAGAATGAACCACCAGCTTTCTTGAATGACACTAGCGAACCCTCAATTTCCTGGAATCATTGGGCAGGCTATTTGAGTCTTATCGATTAGCCATTGGAGAGGAAACAATTTCTTCATTTAACAACAACCTGTTTTCTTGCGCTATTTAGAAGGAAGGTACTTTTATGAAAACCTGCAAGAAACCCCTGCAGATGAAGACGGTAGTGGTGAACAATTACACTTATTTCAATACACATTTAAGAAGCTGGAGGATTGAAAAAATAAATGCAGTCCAGGAAAGACAAATATTTTTTTGGTCATGCTCAAGGGAAAGGTGAAAAGGTACTGAATTACATAGCAGCTCTTAGAAGATTATCTTACACCTGTGACTTGGCTGATCACTGTGATTTTTTCATCAGATCTAAAAAAAACTGCAATAGAAATTGCCAAGAGTATTGCACACGCTTCAGATGAAGTGTTAAGCAGGGCAGGATCTTAGTGACAAGTGAAAAATGAGGTCAACCTGCAGGAGGAGGTTCTGGCCCGGGGTTCTAGAATAATCCTTTATTTATTTTTTAGGTACAGAGTTATAGATCTGGCACATGAAGGCCACTTGGGATGCAGTCTCACCAGAGCAAGGATCCAGAACAACTATTGGTGGCCTGAAATTGACACTATGGCTAAAGGATTGAATAAGTGTTTCTGCAAGTGATAAAGTCAAATGTACCTTTTACACAACATTAGCCCTATTATTGTCCCCGACCATCCACGGTGCAAATTGGCTATGAACATCACTGGCTTGTTAAAAGGATTTGGGTTGCAGGGAAGAGTTGTCTGAATCTCACACTCCAAGTGGGTTGTAAGCAGAGTTGTCAATCACATTCCCACTCTTGCAATAACTGAATTCCTTAGAGAGACTTTCTTAGAAGATGGTGTTCCAGACATTCTTATCACGGATAACAGAGTCTAATTCATGTCAGAACAGGTGAAAACCTTCTGGAAGGAGCTCGGTATCCGTCATCAAAGGACTGCTCTCTACTGCCCTAGTACCAGTGGGCTAGTCAAGAGATAGTAATGATAAAAAAGACTGCTTGCAAATGGTTTCTGTGAATGGCCAATCTTGGAAAATAACTCTTCAGACTCTGATCTGGGCTATCACACCGCTCTGCACTCTGTAGCCTAAATGTCTTCTTTCACATCATTAAAGGGAAGACAGTTGGGGGAAAAAATAGCACCTCCATGGGTAAAACTAAAGTATTAGAAATTGACAGAGGGAATTTCATGATTAAAGTTTTCACACATCCGCAGAAATAGAAAGATTGCCCAGATGCCTTTTACAGTGTGAGAGCAAGAGAGGGACATTAGATTGTGCAGTGGAAGTAATGAGAACCAAATACAAGGAAGGTAATCTTTCTATGGATCCCACACCTGCATATATTGTGTGGGTTGATAAGAGTGTTGTGAAGCTCGACAATGGGGAAGTATGGAGCATGGATTGCATATGTTTGCCTCACCCTTCAGTACACAATGATAACTCGGGGGACAATATACACAAGAAGGACTACAATGAATTTGCTTCTCGCAGATCCTTAAGAATTCTTTTTTTCTAAAAGATTTCATAACTTTATACATGATTTTCTGGGGACAATGGCCTCCTCACCAATGATCTTTATTTTCAGCTATCCTTGCTTGTTGTTAGTGTTTGTGGTTATTCCGAGCCTACTCATGTCGTTTTACACGTTATTCTATATTTTTTGATCTGTGTTTTACCTTAGAAGTCCTTGTGTTATCCAGTTCCTATGTTTCCCTTCTCAGTTTCTGTAGCTCTTTCCTTCCCATGATCCTTAACGGTAAACTGCTTCTTTTATGGGAAGGGTTCCCACACAATCCCTTTTCTCCTCAACTACTTCTCCTGCTGTTTTCCCCCATGACCATTCCACAATAGTTCTGCCCATGCTTAGAATGCTGATGTTCTGGTTGGCAATGACAATTACAGGGTAATATTATGTGCTTCGCTGTGACTTCTCCTGGTGTTGACAAATAATCCATTTCAAGAAACAGAAAGACGTTTTCCTGCCTTTATTTCAATGCCTACCATCACAAATTTGTATGAAACATGCATAGCCTGGATGCATTTAACAAAGTGCACTGATTTAGCTCGTCAAGGAATTATCCATTTCAAGAAAAATAAAGACGTTTTCCTGCCTTTATTTCAATACCTACCATCACAAATTTGTATGAAACATGCATAGCCTGGATGCATTTAACAAAGTGCACTGATTTAGCTCGTCAAGGAATTAAACACAAAGCATGACACTTTGATCTTAAACGGGAGAGAGAAAGTGATAACCGCCTAGTGGCAGAATTGCACAATCTGAACCCAGGAAAGCTTGCATGCATCAATCTCAGCTTTCACTTGACCACATTGTGTGATCCTAGGCATTTACTTTGTCCAGGGTGCCTCCTTTTCTTTCATCTTCACATGAGCTGATAAATACATCAGTTAAGTGTGTGTGTTGCACAACAACATATGGCTTTTATGTTACTCAGTCTATAACGAAACCCTAGGACACATATAGGGCAAAAGACAACTGGCTTTCCTCTTGGTTCACAAATAATGTCGTCATCAGGGCAGTGCTGTTTGGGGCACAAATGTTTCTAAGTTCATGACTAGAATCATTTCTAGCAATTGCCTCCCAATGCAATAGTTTATTTTAATATGCTAAACTGAAATGCGTTGCTATTGCCACTTCATTAAGAAATACACTGCTCTGAATCTGAAGTGTCTTAATCATATAAGCACTAGACTCTCTTATAGAAAAATCAGCAGACCCCCCACCCACCTTCCCCCCAACGTCAGCACTACTTCTAGCAAAAACAACTACAAAAATAAAGGGGTTTGAAGGGAGCACACTTTAAAACCATCTGTTTTGCATTGTTTCTAAAGCACTGAATAGATGCAGGCAGGACATGAGGCAGGGCCTAGTACCCAGTAACAGTACTGGCGCCCACCAGCTGTTAAACGGCCCCTACTTAGCCAGCCCATCGGGAAACGGCCGATGCCCGGTAGATCAGTCCGGCCGTGGACACCCCCTGCTCCTGACACCCATAGACTGATGCAGGAAAGCTTGCCTCGGACATGCTGGTAGCATGGATGCTGCGTAAATGTGCTCCATGGCTGCCATTTTGTAGCCAGAGATTGCACTACATACCCAGAGACGGAAAATAAGGTAAAAAGTTATGGGTAAAGAAATAAGAATTTGTATCAGAGGAAACCAGCTCAAGACACACATCAAGTAAAACAAATTGCCATAAAGATTTAAGCAGGAGAACAAAAAATATTCAAACTACAAAAGAGCGTGAGGTCTCATCACCGCTCAATCCCTAGTATGAGAAAATGAAAAATTTGGACAGTCTCTTTGTCAATGAAATGAGAGTTAGCATTGAGATGAAAACACATCAGTGGAGGGTCCAAACGCTACCATGGCAACAACAGTTGTGGAGGACTGGGCTGCTTGTGTGAGCTCACTGTGCATGACCTGAAACCAGTGGGGGTTACTTTTGTTCCTTTTCAGAGAGGATGTGCTCTGCCCATAATGGGAAGAAAACACCACTGGTTTACATGGGATTGACCCCTGTTTGGAGTCATGCAGTGAGCCATAAAATAAAGGACTGGAGGGTGAGCCAGATTAATTACAGTATCTTAGATTCATCGAAGCATTCCACCCATCACTTTATTGTTTCAGACAAGGCGACACCCCAGGTATGATGAATAGATGTGGCTCCTGGTCTCACTGTGGTTTAGGACTTAAACTCCACCTTGCTAACGAGGTACAACAAGCCAGAAAGCAGTCTGGGGTTGCTTTTGTTCCCATCAGATGGGACGTGCCCTGCCAGCTCTAGCAGGACTGTTTGCCGTGGAGTGAGTAAGGCTGCTATGTATTGGGTTGGTTCCTGTCTGGAGTGGCTCAAAGAGAAAGAAAATGATGGACTGGAATGCAGACCAGAGTAATTACCAGTTCACAAGTGGCTGTGATTAAGTGAAACAGTACACCCACTAGTTTTATTGCTTGAATTTGTGGCTCTTTTTTGCGTAGTCTATATGTTCCACATCTCTGATGCAGACAACACCCTCCAAGAAGGCTCCCTGAAGTACCACAAGCCATACAGCCATGGGCACCCTGGAAGGTCTCAGAACACCGGAGCTGTAAGAGCTCCAGGGATTGACATAACAGCCCCACATTGACATACACACTAGTCTTCTTATGGACACTGTATCACAAAGCCATAGAAATTGTTGCATTGTGAAAAAGGACAAGCACCTGAAAATGTGGGTAACTGCTTCTTGTGTCCCACTTGAGATGAGGGGAAGAAGCAGGGGCAGACCCTCCATTATAGCAGAGGAGCGTCACCCACTGTAAAAAGGCTGCAGAAAGCAGAAAAATGAATGATAATAAAGCTTTTTGTTAGACTTTTCATCCTTGGCGTGGTCTCCCTTAACTTTTTGCCTCTCTTCCCAGGTTGTTGTGTGTGCTGGACTCTGATTTTGCTGTTTTTGTTACTCTGGGCACTTTACCACTGCTAACCAGTGCTAAAGTGCAAGTGCTCCTTTACAAAATGTGTATGTAATTGGCTTATCCGTGATTGGCATATTTGATTTACTAGTAAGTCCCTAGTAAAGTGCACTAGAGGTGGCCAGGGCCTGTAAATCAAATGCTACTAGTGGGCCTGCAGCACTGGTTGTGCCACCCACATAAGTAGCCCTGTAATCATGTCTCAGACCTGCCATTGCAGTGTCTGTGGGTGCAGTTTTAACTGTAAATTCGACTTGGCAAGTGTACCCAATTGCCAGGCCTAAACCTTCACTTTTCTTACATACAAGGCACCACTAAGGTAGGCACTAGGTAGCCCCAAGGGCAGGGTGCAGTGTAAGGTTAAGGTAGGACTTAGTAATTTGTTTTATATGTCCTGACAGTGAAATATTGCTAAATTCGTTTTTCACTGTTGCAAGGCCTGTCCCTCTCTTAGGTTAGCATGGGGGCTACATTTAAATCTGATTAAAGTGTTGATTCCCTTTGGAAGCGGATGGACATGTGGAGTTTGGGGTCTCTGAGTTCACAATTTAAAAAATACATCTTTTAGTAAAGTTGATTTTAAGATTGTGCGTTTGAAAATGCCACTTTTAGAAAGTGAGCATTTTCATGCTTATACCATGTCTGTGACTCTGCCTGTTTGTGGATTCCCTGTCTGGGTCAGTTTGACAGTTTGGCTGGTTGCACCTCACACTAGACAGTGACACAAAAGGAGCTGAGGTGTAGCCTGCACATCCTGATGAGCCATCTGTGCTAGGAGGGAGGGGAGGAGTGATCACTCACACTTGAAAGGGCTGTGCCTTTCCTCACACAATGCAGTCTCCAACCCCCTGGTGAGTGTCTGGGGCCTGGCCTGGGCAAGGCAGGATTTCACATTCACAAGAGACTTTGCTTTGAAGTAGGCCTACTTCAAATGAGAAATTGGGTATAAGAAGGGCACCCATAACCACAGACTTTAGAACACTTCTGGAAACAAGAGGAACTTCTGCCTGGAGGAGAGCTGAGGAAGAAGAGCTGTCCTGCCTGTGACTGTGCTTTGTGGAGCTATCCTGCACTTGCTGCTTCTGCCAGAGTAACAGGGCAAAGACTGGACTTGGTGTGCCTTCCATCTTGTGAAGATCTCCAAGTGCTTGATTTAGAGCTTGCCTCCTGTTGTTTGAAGTCTCAGGGACAGCAAAGACTTCTCTCTGCCAGCACCTGGAGTCTCAGGAGAGACTCCTGCTCTGACAAGTGGTGCCCTATCCAGTCCCTGGCCCCTTGAAAGGTAAGCTGGTGGAAATCCAAGGAAACTGACTTCAAACCGACGCAGCTACTGAATCCGGTGACGCCGTGAGTTACTGTGTGTGTTGGTACAAATACTTTACACGTAGCACTCTGAAGTTAAGCCTACTGCTCTGCCAAGCTGCCAAGGGGGTAAGCAGGGGTTAGCTGAGGGTGATTCTCTTTTAGCCTGACTAGAGTGAGGGTTCTTGCTTGAACAGGGGGTAACCTGACTGTCAACCAAAGACCCCATTTATAACACTTTTTAAAAACATTTTATTTTTCATTCAGCCAGTTGAGAGACTAGGATGAGGCGGGTCATCCTCTGCACTAGCAGCAGGGAGGAGTGGTAGGTGTACTGTAAGTATGCATGTCCATTTGGCCGGCTGTCTTCGGCTGGCCAAACGGACATGCGCACTTAGAACTCTCCACCAGAGCTGTGTTGCGCAGTCGGGTAGAGAACCAGCTCAGACTCCCAGTCCCTAACTGAGAGGCATTTAATGCTGTTCAGACCAATCCCAGTGCTTTTTCATGCTGGGTAACAGTGTCTGGGATTGTATGAGAGAAGTATCTAGATTGGGTGGGGAGGGGAGCAGAGAAGCACCAAGAAGGCGGGAGCAGAGGAACACGGAGGCGGCATCCGGCAGCAGCAGGTAAGTTTTTATTTTTATTTTTTATTATTCCCTCCATCCCCCTCCACCTGCTCTGCCACACCAAGTGTCATTGGCAGCAGCCGCCTCTCAGTGCTTGCCCACACATTACTGGCTGCATAGTCCTACTTGCCAACAAAGTGACTTAACTACTTACCTTGAATCCTTGACATATGATAATCAGCCTGTATCATCAGATTCTTCAGGTCTACCAAGGCCAACCATGTCAAATCAAATGTTGGATGGGCCACCCTCTAAATGGACGCCAATCCTGCTACATCATTGTTCACACCACATCTGTTCTCTGGCTCTCCACAAATAGTCTGCTTAAAGTATACTAGGACCCCTCCGGGTTAAACGATAAATTCCTCAAAACGTTTCCATCTTTCTGTCCTTCCCGAGTTCCTTCTATCTTAGAAGTTTGTGCTAGCCTTCTCCCACTGCACTTTTCTTTCTCCAAGAATCATGCTCTATTTCTGTGCACACCAAGGTGTGTGTTTAAACACAGCTGACATATTTATTTTTTCTGCTTTACCTTAACAGGCAAACGGTTGTTTCATCCCAAAAAAATTAGAGATGGGCGAGCCAACAAATTAACAGGACGAGCCAAGCCAGGTCCAAGCCAAGGATCTGGCTTGGCTCTAAGAGCCCCTGCACAAGATGAGCTCTGAACATTTTTGCCATGAAATTGTAGAGCAGCAATCATTTAAAACTATGCCAAAGTTTGTCTCTTCAAAATTGAACAAAGTGTATTTCCTTAACACGCGGGAGCATTTTACCACAGCCTGTCAGCTTATATCAATGTATTCAGAGGCACTGATGGTTTTTAAGCGTGATTTCAGAAACTATCATGTCCCTCCCCTGACGACAACACCACTACTGAAATAGACGGCAAAACTCATGTCACATCCCTATTTGGCATAGATTTTTATTATAGATGGAGCAACATTATCGTCCATTAAAAGAAACACAAGAGAGATTTTTATATGGTGCACCTCGTGAACTCATGCATTTGAATTTGTAGGTGCCCTCTTGTGTGATTAAAAAAGAGGATGGTCTGAGAAAGAAATAGTTGTCTATGATCACACAGTCAAGCAAGGAAGCAAGGATTGATCCAGCGACAGCCAGAGCAAATCTCAAGGGGAGGGGCGGGTGGGAGGAGGGACGGGGTGGCGGAGTTTAATAATAAAGTAAAAAAACACTTACCTCTTCCCGTTGCCACTGTCTCCTGCCACTTTGCTCGTCGCTCCACTTCTTCTCGTGTCGAGCATTCAGTGGGACACCAGCACAGGCTCCCCAGCAATCCTGGTGCAGCTTTCATGCTAAACCTAGCATGAAAGCAGCACCAGAACTGGTGTGAGCGGCTCATACTGATGCTCAGACACAACCTTGGGGTCTGTGCAGTTTCTCCAGCCAGGCTGGAGAAACCTAAGTGTGCATGTGTGTTTGGCCAGCCTGAGACTGCCTGCCAAATACAGAGGCCCACTTAAGTGCACTCTCTCCTCATACCCCCTCCCACCTCCTGTGGCGCAGCCCGCCCCTCCCTGAACATGCTGCTGGCTGAGCCAGCAGCTGAAAGATAAAACAATAATTATATATACAATAATTAAATATTAGAACAATAGCATCAACATTTTTGACACTTTTGTGGTGCTTTGCTACACTAGCATCAAAAAGGTTGACGCTAATGTCACAAATTGCAAGGAGGCCCATTGATTTAAATAGGTGCATAATTTTAACACATTTACTGAGAAATGACAGAAAAAATGGCACAGTGAAATCTGTTAAATTTCACTGCGCAATTTTTATGGCCCCCTATCACCGGAACACCCTCTTCCATTCACTATGCCTGGCGCAGGCATACTGTGGTGCAAGGGGTTACAAAGTGGCACAATGCATACATTGCACTACTTTGTAAATATGATGTGGGGAAAATACCACCTTAATACCACATTTGCATTAGAAAAATTACACAAATGTGGCACAAGGTGGCACTACGGGCTTCTTAAATCTGCCCATAGTGTATATTAGTTTAGGGAAAAACTGCTGACATCCAACTTTCAATGGCAGCTTGTAACTGAGCTCCTTCACCAGCACTTGTTTATCCTGCTCAGGCCATGCCTTGCACCTCTCGATGAAATTATCCAATGCATTCACTTGCCAAATATTTTTTTCCTTTTCCAGCACTAACAAATGTTCATCCTTGCATCTCCAGTGTTTTGACCTGCGTGCAGCATTAATGTTCTCTGCATTTCCATTACATCACTACAATAAGCTTGATCTTTAACCCATTCGTCTGTGTTTGGGCTGGTCCCTTCCCCAGTGAACAGCCTCTTACCTTTCAGCCATCAGTAACGCTATGGCAACAAAATGTCTCATCTTGCCAGGCAAATCATTTACTAATCCAAAGGTGCCATTTGTGGCACGAGGGCATTGTCTTCACCCTACTTGCCTTTGCTGTTGCCCCTTCATGTTACTTCCACTCCCCCCCACTCCTTCCTTTTATCATTTATTATTGGTCCAACATCCTCAGTCCTCCCTTCCATGCTCTTCCTACTTTTCTCACTTGTGATAACTTCACAATGTTACAGTTCTGTTGCTTTGCAAGATTTGTTCTTTCCATTCTATCATCCACACCCCATGCTTTGCACTCTCTTTCTCTTGGCTCACCTGCAGGAAGCCAGTATGCTCTTCTAAACTACCAGGAAGGCCTCCTTTTCTCTATCTTCAACAGTCTCCTGCTAGTGGGATCACCATGCTCCTTTCCATTTGTTTGAACCTTGCTATCTTAGTCAATGACAGCATAAACTCCTGTATAATCCTATTTTCTACACCAATGCCATGGCTTTTCTACAACATCCACCTGGTTGCCCCTTTCCTCAAGCCTCCCTTATGTCCCTCCTAGACCTTCCCCTTTACTAGTGCCTGCAATCAGGTCCGGACAGGCCGTAGTGGAAATCAGGCATTTCCCCAGGAGGCTGGAAGGGTGAGGGCCAGTTTTGCAGCCATGGGGGCCAGTTTTGTTGCTGGGGGTTGGCTTTGCAGAGGTGATGCAACATCTGCCCCTCAGTGTCAAAAGCAGCAGTGCTTCGCACTTGCACCGCCTGACCTGGGGGCTGGCCTGACAAAATTGTTAGGGCTACTATGGGTTCCCAGTCCAGCCCTGCCTGTGATGTGCTATGCATCCTCCTGGACTTCCCTGAACTCCTCGTCTTTCGTGCCCCATATCCTTCCACAACCAACTCTCTTGTGCATCCTCTTCACCATCATTCCTCCCTGTACCATTCCCTTGGTTTTTCTGAAATACCCCTTCCCTGCCCTCTTTCCTTGCATTGGTGGCAGGCAGAACCCTTCTCAAAAATGTGTTTTTTTCTTGCGATATAGATTGGCCTCCAGTCTGCTCTCCATCCCTGCCCATTCTTGAGACTCCCTGAGGAAATCCTGAGCCCTTCGACCACCACCCACTACCTCTGCTACAAATTCTGCTTGTAAGACAGTCTCATTCCTATCCATCTTTGCCTTATAAACCTTCTCTCTACCTCTCTTCACAAGTCATCCACAATTTCCTTCCTCCAAGTCCTTTTACATTCACACCCCACAAACTTCCAGTCCCCTTAATATTGGGCCTTTTACACAATGGGCAGCTTATTGCCTTGCTGCCCTATTGCACCTCACAAACGCATTTATCTTCTCTATGTAAAGTGGTACAGTTTTGTTGTTGATGTATTCTAGCACTCCACTCTCCTTCTCTTAGGCACTGTATTGCTTCGGTTCACTGGTGCAGAATTTCCAGAGGGCCATTGCCCCACTCCCTCTTCGTCATATACATATCTTTTTGCTATTTCCCTTGTCATTATGGTAGTATTTATCCTTAAGTGGCTAGTTTTTTATATGTATCAGAATCATTTCGGTCTCTTTTTTTGCAATCAAAGTGCATTGGGTCTACTTTTCTCTGTTTCAGTATTTGACATGGTCTCCCATCCCATCCTCATGACATCAGAATCCAAGGAGATTCACTCTGATAAATATGTACCTTCCTGACTGGAAGGACCTAGTCAGTCAGCCTGGCACCGACTCCCGCAAACTAATCTGCGGATTTCCACAAGGAACCTCTCTGAGCCCACCACTCTTCAAAGCATACATAACCTCTATAGCCAGCATCATCATCCCCTCCTATGACATCAACATCCTCTTCTACTCTAACAACACCCAGCTAATTCTCTCCCTCACGGAAAAGATGTCTAGAACCAAGATCAAGTTCAGTACCTGCATGACTGACATTACACACTGGATTAAGACGAACAGTTTGAGGTTGAACACTTACAACATAATATTCAAGGAGAGCACTTCACTGTGGCACTCCACCTGGTTGCCAACAGAGCTAGGAACATCACCCACACCAAAAACCTCAGGACAATAAACTTGACATGACCACCCAAGTCAGTGTAGTCACTGCCTCATGCTTCCATATCAAAGAGATGCTAAGGAGGATTTTCAAATGGTTCACAATCAGCACCCTGAAAACTGTGATGCACAAACTTAACGCAAGCAGTCTGCTACAGGAGCACCTTCTATGCCGGGATCAACAAAATACTCATGTGAAGGCTGCAGACCATTCAGAATTCTACAGCCAGAATCAGTCTCAACCTCACATGCTAGATTCACAATACACCACACCTGAAGGATCTTCACTGGCTCCCCATCCACAATCGCATCTGCTTTCACAAACCATCAAGGCACCTCTGTCGGTCAGGAAAGCCTACTTGCTCACATCCCATGAACACATCCCTTACATATGAAAAACCAGTATGGAATGACATGCGGCTACACGTAGGAGCTTCTTCCTCACTTCTTGAATTCCACAAGAAGCTGAAGAACAGACTTTTTGAGTAGTTTCACCAGGCACGACGGCAACTAGACTCACCTGCTCAGTGCCAGCATACCCTCCTGGGTGATAGTGCTCTTCACAAATCTACATAAAATATGGAGCCCAAAGCATCAATCTTATCTCTCAGAGAGGTAGACAAGCAAACAACACAGTGCTTTGTACTCTTGAATATAAGAGCTTGGATAGCAGTTGTTTTCACCCACAATGTTGCAATGTTGGGATTCACACATTCAGTTTAATAGACATGAGTGACTCAGTACACGGGCCTTCATAAAAATGACACAAGACCAGTCTGTCTCACGTACATAGCTCTGTGTTAAGATAACACGTGTGCTTGCAGTCTGTGTCATGGCACACCCTCATTTGGTACACCTGGTACAGCCCATTACTAGCAGCTCGGTTACAAAATGATAAGAATATAACTCCCAATGCCAGATGTTTGAACTCCCAGCAGTGAAGGATGTAGCAGTGGTCTGAAGTGGCAGACATGCTGGCTTGACTTTTGGGATCATGCAGGTACCCCCGCAACCAGGTGTAGTGTATGATTTCACTATCTCTTGTCAAGGTGCCCTGGAGGTATATGGGAACCCCTGTTTCCTCCTGAAAGGTGCACTGCACAAACACACAAGAAGCTGGCACGCAGTCCGTGCACATGCTGAGACCCCTACATCCCCTTAGTAATATGGCGCTGGCACAAAGGTTTTCCCTAACTTGACTGAAGTCATACGCTATGCAAATGAGGGAACGTTTTCCTGACGTTCCACAGCCCTGAAATAGTCACCTTGAAACATGGATTGCAAAATGGGCGGTGCAATCCCTGCAGCCCCTAATTTAATACAGAAGGGGGTGCACTGTCACACTGGGCACATCTGCAATTCAGACCCTTCCTAAAATGTGTACACCCCGAAAGGATTCTGTTAACTACAAACTAGTCCTCTCGCTCAAGATTGGACATAAGAGTTGATGATGGTGTTCTTTCACCCTAAAACAAGCTCAGTTCATTGCAGGGTAACACACGCAAGATTCACCATTTATAATATTTCTTAGTGGTGGACGATATTTGGATTCTACCTGTGAAGGATTTCTCACTTTGTGAAAGTCAAAAGGTTTTGCTTTATTTGCAGAAAACATTCACAAAGCTGTTGTTGAGAATTTTTCCTGCAAAATGGATAATGTGTTTTTTTCTATTTCAATTTCATTTTTCTCAACCTTTGCTAATGATGTGAAGCTTTGTAAAGTTTTGAAGAAAACTTCAAGAAGTTTGCTAAAGAAAAATGTTATTACTTCTTCGTGCTACTTGGTTCGGATGTGAAGGCTCATCGAGTACCGATGGGAGCCCTGACATTGTTATCTGCCTTTTTTAGGTCTTTGTTCACAACATGAGAAATGCACAAATAAGCTTTGTATATATTTTGTATATACAGCCAGACTTAAATAGTGCGCCAGCAGGGCCCTCGCAAATGTCAGCAAAACTCCAATTACTTGACCAGCATAGAATTTACGTGGTTTTGTCACATTCCCACTGTACTCCCTCCTCACCATTGTCTCTCACAATCTGGCCTATTGAATATACATTTATAAAGCCTCTCTTGTTCATAGCATTTCTTCCACATAAAGTTCTCCTCTCACCGATACACGCCTGAATGAACCACAGAAAAATTAATGTGTGGAATGAAAGGGAATTCCTTGAAGAAACTCAAAGCCTGTCATCTCCTCTTAGAAAGGAACATTAGCAGAGGAATGATTGGCGTGTGTGACACATAGAAAAATGACATTAATTTTGATTTACTGCTCCTTTCTTGATGTGAAGGACATTTCTTTATGTACTGCCAGTGAAAAATACATTTCCAATTTTAAAAGTAGTAGTTTTTCTTCATAAGCACAAAAAGTAAAAAAATCCTTGTAGAGATATGCTAGGGATGAGCAAAGGTTTTAAACCTGCCAGAATAGTTGGGAGAAGTCAGGAAATGTTGCATAGGGGGAGTGGGCAAGCTTCCTGGCCACGCTTGGGGCATGGTTGGAAGACTTGGCTTCTCTGACACACTGGATTTTAATGTGGTGGGTGAGTTGTGGCTGGACATCCTGCACCAGGGAGCTCGGTGTGTGTTGGGGGGGGCTGTTCTTGAGCAGGTAAGGGTGTAGGAACATCTGACAGGCAGGGACTGCTCGGGTTGTAGTAATACTGCGGATGAAGCCTGAGTGGGATGAAGCCGCAGGAAACGATGTAGGGAGCATGGCGGGTAACACTGACCCATCTGTTAACCTCTAACAGAGGGTGGGGCAATGACGTAATGTAAAATGATGGGGCCTCCTGCAGAAAGAGGAGCCCCTGATTCTCCCATACTTTGCAAAAACTCATTGGCCTTGGGTGGAATGGGGCTCCTCTGAAGGATTTGGAGACCCTGGAACGGTTGGGGGCCCCTTGTGCAGGAGCTACAAGGAATGAGCGGCAGACGTCCACTAACTGACCTGCCAGCTCATTCGCTAAGTGAGATGATGTTGTTGAACAGTCATCTATTGATTCACTTTATTCATAAATCTGATCGCCTTCCCTGCTATTTTTTTGTTTTTGTTTTGTTTATGTGGTAGTTCTGCTCATAGGAATGCCATGCATCGATCGGTATTGCACTGTCAAGCCTTCTACTAGAGCTCGCTAGAGTGCACTTTCTAAAAATAAAAAATAATGTTGAGCCTAAAGAACAAACCTACCGTTGTGTTGTGCCAGCAGATTTTCTCAAGTCATGCCATCACCACTTCTGGGCACTCTACCTAGACTGACAGCTGTCCACCCCACAGGGAAGGCTTCTTACCCAGTTGCTAGAAGATGGTCAGTGCTGTATTGTAGAATGTTAAATACATGGAAACATTACTATCTCTCTCACGTCATACCAGACCTAAGCACAGCTACAAGGTCACCGCAACATGATTGTACCACCACTTGGAGCATCACCACCGACACAAAAAACTGCTCCTAGGATACATTGTAGTCCACCACTCAATCATCGGTGCATGATGAGCCGGCTATCTACTTGCCCGCCCTCCCAGAAAGTGAGGGGAAGAAAGGCGCTGTACAAATGCTACATTAGAATACAATTGTCCTTGCCTGCTACAGGACCAGTGCTTAATTTGAGCCGGAGGTTTCCGGTGCGGGGCATCAGTACTTATTTTTGAGGGCCGGCACTTATTTTTCTGCCTCAAGCAGTTACTGCCAGCAAAAGACACATGGGAAAGACGGAGGAAGAGAACAAAGAAAAAGCGTCACAAAGGGAGAAAGCAAAAAGCTTCAAGAGTGAGCTGAAGGGGCAGTAAGTGGCTGTAAATAGATTAAAGATACGCGAGATGGCTTCAGGATTACACTGCCTCAATATTCCCTGCTCGCACATTTAATTGCAGCAGCCGCATGTTACGGGAGAGCTTTGGGTACCGGCACGTTTTTATCTACAAATTATTATTAAGGATTGACAATATATGTGTGGTCAGAGCACTCCCAAGTGATACAAAAGTAGCTGAGATTCCCCTGCCTCATTTTTTTGCCTCTTGACAGACAAGGCAACCAGAAGATTATTTGATCTCGAAGGTAAGAGACCATCATCGATTGCTTTATTTTATTGGTCAGAAAATAATGGATTACACATTCTATGGCACACTGTATGCTGAATTGCTTATACTGCCCTTTTTTAATGACAGTTTAGGTAGATCACGAAAAGTGGTTAAAAATGACACTTACCATTTAGCAGAAACTTACATCAATTAAGACAGCAGTGGAGAGGGGTGTTCTTTGGACGTAAATTCTTGCCTTCCATTGTACTGAGGTAGGGAGTGAAGTGACCACACCTGGCTCCTCAAATGATGTTTCAGAGTGGTGTGGGCAGGTTCAAACAATCAATCAGGGTTATTCGAATAGCGGCTAATCCTAAAATAGGGATATTGAGCAATATTTGACAGAGAGAAATATTATTTTTCAAAAATCCAAATGGTGCTTTTTAGAGTACAATTTCCCCATAAATTTGGCAAAATAGATCCTGAAAGAACCATAAATCAACAATTCATTAATTTTGTGTGCCCTAGACAGTCTTACCTAAAGCAGGAAAGTGGGGCTCATTTCTCTAGGAAAACTTTCAACAATTGTGGTGAAACAGTAGATTTTTCAGGAGTTTCCCTAAAATTTGGCGAAAGAGCGCTATGTACTACACAGGGGTGTGGAATTTATTAAAATATCTACTTGTCCAGGGGACAGGTTGCTTCTCAAATCTACTTGTCCTGTAAAAAGATCTACTTGTCCCTTTGGTGCCATGTAGTGTGGCGACAAATTATGGCAGCAATCTCATTATGTAAGAGCTCTGATAATAGCCTCTCTGATTATGCCAGGGCTACTACCTTAGTAGGGCTTGAATACTTGCAGTTTCAATCCCTACTGTAGCAATTTCCTTATTTTTCCACCTTTCTGCAGATCTGCATACTGGGGCTGGAGGAAGCAGTAAGCAATAGTTCCAGGGCTGAAATGCCTTTGAGTCTGCAAACCTACTAACCTGCATGTTTTAAAGATTTTCACCAGCTTCTCTCTAATATTTTCCCATAACAAGAAAGGTTGGACATTTACTCCTGACAATGGCAGAATTAGAACTTCTTCCAGGGTTGGGAAGAAAGTGGCTGGAGGGAAAATGAACTTGCAAATGCTCAATAGATTTTCACATAAGCAAATCTACACATCGTATTTACCCATGCTAAAATACAGTTCACAAATATTTTATAGGGGTACGACATATACCATGGGTGCACTTTTGTGACTTTCTTTAAGAATTTGGGGCCACATGTCAGTAGGTTCAGATTTGCGACCCGCAAATTACGAGTCAGAGAGACTCGCAATTTGCGAGTCGCAAATCCGAATGTAGGATGGCACCATCTGTGATTCGCAAGGGCTTCGCAAATGCCCACCTCATGAATAATCATGAGGTGGGTCGCAATTTGCGACCCCCTTGCGAATGGCGGCCCTCACAGGGATGGTGGCCTGCTGGAGACAGCAGACCACCATGTCTGTGACTGCTTTTTAATAAAGCTGTTTTTTTTGTAATGCAGTCCGTTTTCCTTAAAGGAAAACGAGATGCATTACAAAAACGAAAAATGAAACGTTTTCGTTTCATTTTTTCAGAGCAGGCAGTGTTCCGCAGGACCACTGCCTGCTCTGAAAAAATGTTTACAGTGACATTCACAATGGGGAAGGGGTCCCATGGGGAACCCTTCCCTTTAGCGAAAGTGTTAGCACCCATTTGAAATGGGTGAAAACTGCGATTGGTTTGCGCCCGTGTTCGCGGTCACAAAACAATCCTACATTGCACTGCGAGTCGCAATTAGGAAGGGAACACCCCTTCCTAATTGCGAGTCGCAAACCCGTTTTGCGATTCGGTAACCAGGTTACCGAATGGCAAAACTGGGTTTGTGCATCGCAATGTGCTTTTTGCACGCCGCAAACAGCGAAAGTCGCTGTTTGCGACATGCAAAAAGCTACCTACATGTGGGTCTTGGTCCCTAATTAGGTCTGGTGTTAACAAAACATTTTGTTTTTATTAAACTTCTATTTCTCTCTCTTTCGGCTGGCTTTACTGTGAGCGATCGTATTCTGCTCTTCCACAAGGAGCAAATTGGCACACAAAGTAGTTTTGTTCAGTGTCAGGAACTACAGTGGCAATCATTGACGTAACGAAACTGGAGGGTGCCCCTTTGCAAAGAACATGGAGGAGCCCCGTCTCCAGACTCACTCAGGCCAGGTGCTGTGCTGAAGGGGCCCCCAGGAGGGCGGCTGCGGGGCCTTTGTTATGCCACTGGTGGCAATGTGTGCTTTTAGAGTTCAAAAACGTTTTTTTTTTTTTTTTGCCAGTGTTTGTTACAGTGTTGAGGGCCTGATAGCTCCCACAACAATAAAGTGTTACAAAAGCCATGTCAAAACAAGACACGCATTGATGAAACTAAAAGACTTATAAAAATATGTCAGATCAGTTGGCTTTGTCAGTGTTTGTTTATTTTCATGCTTGCCATAATCGTGTTGAAAATGGTTACACTGATTTTCCATTAGAAATATTTTTGGGAAATACTAGCATGCACCAACACATTTTACTAAATGACACTTCATTTGCATCTAATCAGAGAGCATTCTGGGAGCATTATACTTAGCCTCATAGCCTAAACTTTTCAAACGTGTATACACGTTTTTCTTTTTTGTACTGGAACCAACATCAGTAGTGAAGTGTGACCTTAAAACATTTATTTACAGCACTCACCCTAATAATGAAGGATTTCAAATAATGAACCATAAATACAAGTTCGAACAGCATTATCTTTTGGAAACACATTACCTCAACTGCAGAGAGTTCCACTCTCTGTAAACAGGCAGCCAAAAGGTTTGTGCTGCAGAGGGTTGGGCCTACTTGCCCCAAGGACAAAGTAAACATAAAAACTTGTTGCCCTTGACCCCAAACCAGATGTCTGCGATAGGAATTCCACATCCCTGTTAACTACAGCCAGAAACATCTGATTATGCAATTTCACATGGGCTAACATTTTTGTCAAATCTATCTAACATTTTTCGTATTGTCATTTCTCCACCCTGCACCTTTACTTAATGATTGAGAGTCTTGATGGAAGGGTCAGAGTGGAAATATAATTTGTGACATAAATGTCACAATCACAGGCCTTAAGCGGCAGAGCTGGAGACATCCTACAGGCTCAATTAATAGAGGATGCAAGATCAGACAGCACACAAGATGCAACAGTGAAGCATGTTTAGGCCTCAGAGAGCACTGGTGATAATATCTTAGAAAGATTTATCAAAACCATGACGAGATTCATCAACAAAAGTCGTGCAATGACAGCTACAGGAACAAGTGTCTGCTGGTATCAATTATCCAAAATTAGCAGTTACCCCCTGAATAGGGGTGGGTGTGAGCTTTGCTCCGCCAGCTGAGTTAACTGAGTCTTTGGCATGGAGCGCAGAGTTCGGACAAAAACTCCGCTAGCCCTGGCAGTGGAGCGGAGCTCACCACGTGCACACTACAGCCCAGTTATGGGCCACACAGCATGAGTGCAGACAGTCTGCGCTTGCGCTATGTGGCCCATAACAGGGCTGCAGTGCCATTTGACATGAAGTAGACGTTGGCGGGGGTCCGGTTGTGGTGCTGCTGCAAGCTGCTGCTGAGGGGCTGCACTGGCGCCAGCCCTGGATCTAGGCCTCCCTCCTTTCACTGTCCTCTGCCCAGGAGCAGAGGGCAGAGGGAGGCAGAGAGCAAAGCCGCCTGCAATGGGGACCTGCCTGGACCCAGGTAAGTCCTCATTTTTTATTTCTTTTTGATTTTTGATTCACACAGGTGCCGGCATTGGGCATGGACAGGATGTGCATATGAGAGGGGTCTGTTCTGGGAAAAAAGGAAACTTGCCGTCAGATCTCCACTTGAAAAGAACCTGCCTTCCCAGAGTCCCTGGGAAAGGAAGTGGTGTTATGGGGCTATGGTGCTGAGGCCAGCAGGGAGAGCTGGAGACTGGGGAAGCACCAGGCTGCTGGTGGTGAGTTGGTTTGCTTCTGCTAGTGACGGGCCCTAAAGAAAGGACGGTCTGAGGCTGTGCATAAGTGCAGAGGAAGCGATTGCAAGGCTGGTGCAAGACAGGGGCTGTGCTTGGGCCTCCATGGCAACTCCGGCCCCACGTGGAACTGCGTGGAATTCCATGGAGTTTTTTTCCCAACTCCGTGGAATTTCGCGGAGTACAACTCCGTGAGCTCTGCCCAGGCTTACCCCTGAACTCAGCATGAATTTTATTCATCAAATACCAGAAAAAATATATAATTCTGAAATGCAGGTATTTTGCCTGATGCAGAAGTTTGCATGTTGTGAACATAAAAATATTTACCATCAAATGCAACACTTTCATTTTGGATAAACAAATTCGACTACCCTCAAAATGAATTACATAATTTTCAAAGAAAACACATTTTTTTTTTTTTTATGCGATTTCTATTTTTAGAAAAACACTCTTTGTCCTATAATAGCAGCTTGCCATTTTCGCCAAGCACTCACATGTCCTCTGTGACAAATACATTTTTCCTTTTTAGCCCATTTGTCATAATAAAATGCCATGTATGTCCTTTATATAGCAGAGATTTTCTCCACCTTTGCGTCCGGTACTACTACTAGAATTCGATCAAGAATGGAACAATAAGTCATGAACAGGCCTTATTGTGCCTTTGCCATAATTACATAAGGAATAGCTAACATTACATGGAAAATGGCCACAACATGTCACAAATGCAAAAATATTATGCAAAGGAGAAGACATAATTATAACTAGAATTCAGTGTGTCAAGAAATGGCTACCATTATGGCAGGAATAGCCATAATGTTGTCATGGATGCCCATAGCATGTCAAGAATGGACCAATATTATTCCAGCAACAAGCAGAATGACAAGAAAAAATCTGATATTTATCAAGGATAGACCACAATTTGCCACAAATATCCAGAATCACCTCCATCAACATCCCTGTTGGACTTAGCCATTTCTGCAGGGTCACCCCAGATGTTTGCCTTCCTTTGTGGAACCCCTTTTCTGTTGGCTTTTTAAAACACTGTGAACTTTTCTCCTGCTAACCAGTGGTAAAGTGGTTCTGCTCTCTCTTAAACATGGTAAAGTCAGTATACACCTGATAGGTACATTTAATTTTCTTATAATTCTCTAGCAAATGCACCAAGAGCCTGTCAATTAAATGCTACAAGTGGGCCTAAGCACTCATTTTGCCACCAAATAAGGTAGAACTAAAATCATGCCTCAGGTCTACCACTGCAGCCTTTAGTGCTGTTTTGAAAATGTCATTTCGACCTGGTAAAGTAAAGATTGTGCCAGCAGACCTAACCCTTTTTCAAATACCTATTATTCTCCCCTAAGTTAGGTCCTAACAGCTCATGTGGTGGGGGGTGGAGGGGTGCATGGTATGTAAAACATAGGACGTGTGCTCACATGTTGCATGTCATGGCAGTGGAAAACACCCACAGTCTCCATTGTAGCAATGCTAACTCTCCCATAGGCTAACACTGGGTTTCCTGCTTGCAATTAATAATTGATCATTGCTGGTTGGGGGCAGATAGAGAAATGCTGATTCCACTCATTTGAATTGTAACTTAAAATCCTCTTCAATAGTAAAGCCGGATTTTAAGTTGCTATTCTGAAAATGACACTTTTAGAATGTTGCCATTTTCCTGCCTTAATCAAATGTGCTTTTTAGCCAGGATCACATGACTGTAAAGAGTCTCCTGTGGTGTGATGTGTATTGCTTCCAGACAGAGGACCTTGAGTGCGGGGTATAGTGTTCCTCAACTAGTCAGGATGGCTTGCAGGATTGTATTCAGTCCTTCCTAAATTTCAAAGAGTAGCTAGATGGCTGCACCAACTACATGTCAAATATGTTTTTTCTATGCTAGTGAGATGCAAGGGCGAAATTGTGTTAGTGGCGGTTGACTGTGGTCATGATGGGGAACATGGGAAGATGCTTGGCTGGAGAAGATGTGTAAAAGAGACGTGAAATTTCTCCCTGGAGCACACAATAAGCTGACCTGAATGGGCAGAGATGACTCCTCTGTGCTCAATAGAATTTGAAGGGTCAGAGTTATCAGCATTAGGTTGACACCACAGTGTCAAGTGCTGCTTGATAGGTCTTTCAAGCCACATGTACTACTTAGGTGCACTTGAAAGGGAGAGAACAGGATGCCAGGACAATCCCTGTGAATCTCTTGCCATTTGCTGAAGGACCCTGCTTTTGTCCTACCAGACTTATGTCTCTGGGTTTGTTGTTGATACAGTGCCTTCTTCAATATGGATTTAGTGTTAGATGTGGGAGGACGCTGGTGATTACCATAGTGCACTCTCCTATACACCCACAACCCTCAGAGCTCAAGTTTAGTGTGGTTGAAGAGTTTAAAAAATTTGAAAATGTTGTGACACATAATTTTGAGCCTGCTTGCCGTAAAGCAAATAAGAACTATTGAAAAAGTTGGTAGGGTTTCACTAGGAAACTTTCACCCCATTAGATAAGGAGTGTCCTGTACTCACCCACACCCATCAATAGGAGCCAGGTATAAATGTGGCACAGCATGGACCCTTGAAAGAACACTTTCTGGACTTATGGAAGAAAAATAGAAGACTGGACCTGCTGTCTGTGACCTGAGGGGAGGCCTAACATACTGTACCTGCCCTCCCCCATAACCCGGACAAAGAAGTGGACTCCAAGGGTCATTTGGATGAGCTCATATGTGGTTATAGAGACAAAACAAGCTTAAAAAAGCCTTGTCGTAGAAGTACCCCGCTAACGAGTGGCAAATGGGTCGGGCCTGGATTCTGCTGTTGGTCTCTCTCTGACTTCCTTTGAGTCCATAAGGGACTCCCCTGAGGATCTGGGGGATTTGGAAGTGTATGTCTGTGGTTGTTTGGGCACCAGATGAAATTCTGGAATTTCTTGAAAACTTTAACTCCTGACCAGTGGGATTTAGCAGCTTTTTCAAACTTTTTTGACTTTCATACTTACAACTGGACGTATCTATTTGGTGTATCAGACCAAGTTCCTCTCTGCCACCTTGAAATCTCTCCTGGGTCCTTGTCTACCATCATTAGATCTTTGCTTTTTTGGCCCTTTCCCACTTAAACCTTTAAACATTCATATCTCTTGTTCCCCTTATTGGATTTGTGTCATTTTGTTTATTCAATTTTACTTTCGTTTTCTCATTTATTTTGAGATTTTTATTGATTGGTGTTTTGACTTCTTTAGTCTGCATAAATACTTAAAACATTGTCCTAAGTGGTCTGTCTGCTCTCTTCCATAGCTACGAAGGAGATTAAACTCAGGTTAATTTAGTGACTTTAAGGGTTCACCTTCACTAGACCTGAAACTATTCCCTGATGTGGACAGCAGCCCCCTCCAAAAAATAATCTAATTTTCTCCAAAACGCAATAGCTATTAGAGATAAACAACAACTTATATGGCCTAAGCAAAATAGCACATGCATGATATGGAGTGGGGGTCTCTAAAAGACATAAAGCAAAACATATGACAGCGTATGGTACATATAGCAGAGACCTGAGAAATCATATCTGCAGGTTATAAAGACACTCGTGTGCATTGTGAGCATGCGACTGTGTGGGAGGTCAAATTGCATAAATTGATGGAGTCACTCACCTGGGCACATTAAGTGACAGCAAAGCTGTGACCTCTGTGCACACAGTACCCTGGAGTATTTAGTAGGTACTTATATAGCAACATTTTGCAAACCTCAAGAATAAGGTTTTGATTGAGTAAGGGATGGAAGTGTATTTTTCATTGGCTTGCTTTCAGATTAGGAATAATGTATAAAGTAGATAGTAAAGATAAATATTTATGTTGGGTATTTAACACAACCCTCAAACACTCATAGCTCCAAAGAACTGCAGAGAGCTTTACGCAGAATATGTTTCATGTAGCTGGAGCATCTCAGAACAAGTTCTTTACATAGACCTGATAACTCTTGGGGTCTAACGGACACCACATTACAGAGATCAGGATTTTGTGACAGGCAGAGGAGACAGGAACTTATATTTTAGGCTGGCTGTGATGTACTTGATATGTTCATATTCTTACACTGGGAAGAGCCAGATATTTACACCTTAAGCCAAAGACCCTCCCAGAATCACACCTTGTGGTCAAGCAATAACATGAGGATCTCCCAAGCGCCACCACCACACCACCTTTGTTTCAAATTACACTGCATGAGATTTGACCAAGATGGAACATTGCACATATTTTTTTTTTAAACTCCAAGGAAGAGTAATTACAGAATGTAAAAATACAGCGGCATATGAACTATGTGCTACTATCCACACATAAAGGTTTTCTACAAAATAGTCCTACGGATCTAAACCCAAGGCCCCAAGACCCTAATCAACATTTTCCATCAACAATTCGCTTTCCTCTTTTATTCTTTCTTCCTTTAGGCTGTTAAAGGAGGGAGGTATGGGCATGGAAATCACATTGGGCCGGATTTACAAGAAAGTGGTCCATCAGCAGCGATGCACAAGTTCCTTTGAGTCCCCCTGTGCCCCCTAACGACATCATGAGTGTGTCGTATTTACTTTACGATGCACCATGACGCAGGTCAGGACAATAGCATCATAATTTATTATGCTTTTGTGGTACTTTGGAGGATCAGCGCCATAAATTGTGGTGCTAATCCTGCAAAGTAAAGGGAGGCCCATAGAAAGTAATGGGTGCGTCATTTTAATGCGTGCGCCGAGCAAGCATTACAAATTAAACTGAAAATGGTGCAGTGAAATGTTGCAAATTTCACTGCACCATTTTTACGGGCCTCCATGTGCTGAATGCCTTCCTTGCATACAATATGCCTAGCGTAGGCATAATGTGGCACAAGGGGTTACGAAGTGGCACAATGCAAGCATTCCACCACATAGTAAATATAGCAAAGGAGAATGGCCTCCTTAACGCCACATTAGCATTAAAAAAAGTGACGCTAGTGTGGAACTAAGAAGTGCTAGTGCCTTGTAATTCTGGCCAATTGCATGCACTAGTCTTAAAGTCCAAGCACTGCGTTAGAGAATGGACATACTCTTTTATCCTACATATCTCCGTGGTTGAGCAATGTATAGAAAATAAAACATATCTATATCCTTGTTCAGCTCAGGCAAATTTAATGGCAGATCTAATTTAAAGGCAGATTTTCAACTACATACAAAACACCCAGAGTAAGACATCAGAAGCAAAAATATGTCGGTCTAGGTTAGAAATAGACCAGTATAAGTTCTGTTATGTCAATCCCTTTGTCAATGATTGAAATACATGACATCTCTATAGGAAGAGGAATGTGGCAAGTGGCATCTCTGATGTATAGCCAGTTATCGCAGCCGCTGTTGTAAGCCTTTGATTTACATCTGTACAGATGCGTTGCTTTAATCTCCAGTTGCCTGAGGGCACATGGCAGGTGGCGCTGAGTGATCTGTGCAGTGTGGAGATACACAGGGACCTCTGCAGTTCTTTCAGGGAATCCAGGGATACGGGGGGAACCGCCAGCTGTCACTTTTATCACTCTTTGATATCTTGGTGAAGTCTTTCTAGGGAGGAGGTCTGCCAAGGTATCAGAGACGCATGGCAGGAAACCAGGAGGTCTGTGAGAAGAGCATCCCTTAAGCCTGTAGAGCATAGCACACCAAAGCCCTACAAGAGGCACTTCTATGTGTCTCATTAGGAGTAATGGGAGCTACTGGCCCCACAAGAATTACTTGACTCTTTGGCAACTCCCCTGATCTGTTGAGCTGAAAGAAGCTGAAATATCCAGGGGAAGATGTGTAAGTACTAAGGAAACTGCATGCAGCATTCTCGATTCTCCCAGTAGTTCGTTTTGGGAGTATCCTTTGGTAGTACATTGTAAGCCTTAGAAATTCCCACGCTCATCCCTGGAGCAGTCCATGTTTCCCAACATGTGGAACAGGATCAAGAAAGCCAACAAGTGTGCCAAGTTTAGAATCATACCCTACTCCGGACCCATAGGCATTCATACACTGCTGCAGTTTTCATGCCACCGGTAACACGTTTAAGAATGCCATCCAATATAACCAAGGTCTTGTCTCATGAACCACAATGTTTTCAAAGGTCCATGTCATCTATTGCTTCTCCACAGCCCCAAGACAATCATGTCTCGCACAGCAATGTCACCACCAGAAACAGTCCAAGAAAGCTGCAAAGTGTGCCCCAAGTCTCAGAAGTGCTCTGTAAGCCTGCACTTTCATGTAAGCCATCTGATCTACAGCTTTTCTACAGCCCCAACCAATCATGGCCCACTTAACTTTCGCATCACCAGAAATAATTTCAAGAAAGCCAACTAGTGCACCAGGACCTCTATCAGGCACCATGACCTGGTGCGCTTCTAGAGGTCGCATGACCTATTGCTACTCAACAATCACAAGTCAAAGTCCAGACAGGTTTCATACTAACAAGAACAGGTTCAAGAACGCCAACTAAGCTTCCCAAGCTTTCAGTGTCACCCAGCTTGCCCTCGGAGATCCATGACCTATTATCGCTCCACAACTACTATCCAGCTTTCTCATCACTAGGAACAGGGTCATGAACGATACATTTTATTTCTAAAATGTTTCTCTCCCAGCACACTCAGGGAATTCATGCCCTGTACAACAATTTCAGCTACAACAATTTAGCTCAAACTTCTACATAGAATACATTATCATGTGGCCCATCTGCACGGCATGGGTTTAGTCCTTGACCCGACATGAGTGTGATGTTGCGATGAACTTGGAAAATTCTTTCATACGGTCTGGGGATGTCCTGCCACAAGGACATTTTGGAAGAATGTGCATGTTGAGCCTCTGGAAGAACGAACTGAACTATGTGCCAGGATGCTGATATTAGGGATGAGGAGAGAGTTGGTGCTGCCAAGGTATAAGTCCATACTGTACAGGGTGGGGCTGATGGTTGCGCGCAGAGTTATAGCTAAACAATGGGCCATTGGCACACACCTGGCCTGGAGGATAATGATGCAGGGAAGGGCTGCCCAAAAAGGAGGAGAAAATTAGGGAATGCTGAGAGATAGGATAATGTATCTTACTTCCCAAATGATAAGCATCCATGCGTGCTTGTACAACGAAGTGTTGGTTTCGCCCTCCGCGTTTGGTTAATTCCAAGCATCCACCTACAGCATATGGCGAGATGATTAATGAGTCGTTTGCAGAAGAGCTGGGTCCACAATATATGGGTAATTTTTTTTTCTTAATTTACCTTTCTGGAAAACAGTTAAAAAAACTAGAGTGCAACAAAAAATGATTCCAGCCAGTTTCAGAAAGCCAGTCTTCCATCTGTGTAATCTCACACACAAGTTTGGCGTTCGATGAAACTCTTACAGAACAGACAGACCTGCTGACCAGTGCTTGTTTATTCAAAGCTTTGTATACAAATGCAAACATGACTTCACTGCTGCCCTTTCCGCTGTCTTTCCTCGCTGCAGTACAAAACCTTGCTCTGTAACTGCCCGCCTCCCTCGACCATGCTCCCCAAGGTACACCTCCTCGCCCTGATTATCCGCCTCATCATAAGAGGTTGCCATGGTAACACACAAAGCTGCGCTACTGAAAGGCAAAAAGTGTTTTACCAAATGACGCCCAGCCTAACAAACCTGTTGCCGCTTAAAGCCTGCCGCACTGCAGTTTGAGCGTTCTCACTTGTAATCGATCGGCTGTGTTAAAAACAAACACAATATTTGCAAAAGTGAGAGGCCTCTATTTCTGTGAGTTTGCAATTGTGCGGTGTGACAAGCTGGACGAGTGTTGGCCGTGACCACAGAGACAGCAGGCTGGAGGCCAGGCACAAGATGGTTTACAATGGACTACTGAGGCTCTAACCAGCAGTTAGTTGGCTGCCCGTAATTTCGCCCTGCAGTCCGTTGTCCGTGATGAAAGGCTTAATTGACGGCATTTGTCCATAATTTTAGCCTTTCACCAAAAGGACAACGGATGAACGGGCGAAATTAGGGCAGATCAGTTTCCCCAGATGGATTGAAAGGCAGGGAGTCTCCTGTGCTCAGAGGGAGGGAGGGGCAGACGGATAGAAACATGCGCTCTTGTCAGGGTGTCTCCTTCCCTAAAGAAATGCAAATGTGGGCAACTGATAAATTTTCAAAAGTAAAGGAGTCACTTGAAGCTTTCTGATGGCAAAGCTATTTTCTTTTAGAGGGGTACTGCATTGGTGTTCTAAGGTGAGCTGTAGAGTGTGTGGTTTTAATGGAGTGTTATAAAAAATGTTAGAACTAGGCATAAACTGTATATTATTCAAATCTGTATTGGGGAAGCACTTTTTTTTTATTTAACTGAAATGTATTTGCGCATTTTGTAGCAGCCTATATTATGATGTAATTGTATTTATATGGCGCTTACTATCCCTGAGGAGGCGTCGAATGCATGTTTAAAATAAGGACTTACACATTCACAGTTCTTTCAGGGGCCTCGGTACCTCACAGTACTAACAACATTGGCAAAGCCAATAGGTCCCGTCTACTCAAGAGTGATTGGCTTTGCCAATGTGTTTTAGCCATGTTATTGACCAGAGTGGCTGCTGTACATGGCTAAACGTTAGTGGTATAGTGGTGTGGAGTGCAGTAGAGCGGCATAGGAGCAGTGGCATGGAGCCCAGTGGTGCAGGGTGCAGTGCAGTTTAGAATGCATTGGCGTAGGGTGCAGTGGTTTAGAGTGCAGTGGCATGGAGTGGCGTGGGACAGAGTAGAGTGGCATAGAGTGCAGTGGAGTAGAGTAGCATACAATAGAGTGGCAGAGAGTGCAGTAGTGTAGAGTGGTGCAGTGGCATAGAGCGCAGAGTAGGCTCGTGTGGCAGAGAGTGCAGTGGCTTAGTGTAGAGTGGTGCAGTGCCGAGTAGACTATAGTGCTGTAGAGTGCAGTCGCGTAGAGTGGAGTGATGCAGAGTAGAGTAGCATAGAGTGCAGTGGCATAGAGTGCAGTAGTATAGTGTAGATAGGTGTACAGTACAGTGGCGGATAGTGCAATGTTGCAAAGTAGAGTCAGTGCAGAGATGTAGGGTGGCACAGAGCAGTGGTATAGAGTACAGTGGTGCAGAGTAGAGGGCAGTGGCGTACAGTGCAATTGTTTAGAGTGCATTGGCACAGAGTGCAGTGGCATAGAGTGGCATGGGGAGTGTAGTATAGAGTGCAGTGGAGTAGAGTGGCAAACAATGGAGTGGCAGAGAGTGAAGGAAAGCAGAGTGGTGCAGTGTCATGGAGTGCAGATTAGACACATGAGATAAATGTGGAGTCACAGGCATACATTCTAGTACTGTGAGACTACAGACACGTTGTGGGTACCTCACATCCTGACATTAGGTGTGAGACTGTCGCCCACACCATCTGCCCTGCAACTTTAAATTAATTACCTTAATGTTTCCCAAACTGTTTGCCAGGGGTTTTAAAATGTTCAGAAACATAATCAAATACTTGCTGTTACTTTCTCTTCAAGAAAGATGGGGTAGATTTGGGTATGGGTGATGGCCTTGCCGCAGTACCGAAGGGCATTAATTTACTACTGAACAAGGACAATGTGACACCTGAATGAAGCATACCAGGAGGAAATCACAAAAAGACCACAGTGAATAAATAGTGCTATGTTAAAAAAGAGTAAATAAATGCACTGACAACATAGTCAGACATGGCCTCTCTTGCGTGTGTCTGTAAAACTGATGGTTGTTCTTGAATTTTTGTCCTGAATTTTGACCCTTTGTCCTGAATTTTTGTCTTGAATTTTGACCCTTTGTCCTGAATTTTTTACAGTCCTGTCCAGAATTTGCATCAATGCCAGGTGGTCACCCTAGGCTGAGCGCCAAGAAGACCAGGCTCAGCTGCGCCTTTCAAGTCAGTGTGTGAACTTCAGCAGAGTGCATGAGCACAGTGGCAGAGGAAAAGCATCACAGGTCCTAGTGAAATCAGTGACTTTGTGCCCCTGGCAAGTGCTTAATTTGTCCTTGTTGTTTCCGGTTGAGAGCCGCCACTTATTTTTCTGCCTCCAACATTTAGTGCTAGCAAAAGACACATATGGAAAGACGGAGGAAGAGAAAAACGAAAAAGCGTTACAAAAGAAAAAAGAAGAAAGCTGCAAGAGTGAGCTGAAGGGGGAGGGAGTGGCTGTAAATGGATTGAAGAAGCCCAAGATTTGCACTGCCCCAGTATTCCGTTGCTTGCACATTGAATTGCAGCAGCTGCCTGTTTAAGAGGAGGGCTTTGGGCACCAGCACCAGTAGCGGCTCCTCCGCTAGGCCAGAGGAGCATCGCCCCTCCGCCAGCAGCAACAGCTGTAAATCCTTTCACAAGGAAAGGATAATAAACTATCCTTTATCCTTTCCTGGTGATAGAGGTGGGGCCTTGTGGGATGACATGGATGAGGAGAGTGCACTGTGCACTTCCCTCAGAGCGCATGTGTGTTTGGCTCTCCCTCTTTCTGCTTGGATAGACTTAAAAAATGTTGGTGTACTCAAAATACTGTGTTTTCCAACACTTATTAGTTACCCCTACCACTCCGCATTCCTCTCCCTTTCCACTGCTCCTCAGGCTCCTCTCATGCGGCCTATAATGTATTTTAACATTATGTGTCAGTATGATTGTTGGGTAATCTGAAGCTCACCCCACCCAACCTTGTTGATCAACCTACGCCCCTGATAATTTCTTATTTGTTTGTTAGACCATCATACACCCTAGTGGTGTCATGCTTCATCATCTGGTCTCATCCTGGTCCCTAAAATCAAGAATAGGCTCAACCATATTCCAAGAAGCACGTTAGATATCGATGAAGTTCCAAAAACTCCACAAAGTGACGCAGAGCGTAGTTTTTTGTTTCGCTCGCCAACGTTAAGTTGGTGAGCACGAGAAATCGCTAATTTGGCATTTGCGAGTGAGTTTTCTGAATGCGAGCAGTCAAGGTAGGCCTCGACTACTCCCAAACAGAAAGTTGCTGTTCGCGCTGAGCAAGCTGTAGCTGTAGTAGTAAATCTACTTGAGTGACAGAAAGAAGTTAGCACTGATGCGTGATGCCGCTTTCGTGATTGTACAGCACTGGAGAAACTCCAGCACTGAAAATCAGTGCAAACAGCGCAACACACTCAGACTCCCCTGCTCGCGGAACTCCGGTTAGCACTGCAGAGTTTTTTCAGCACTTTGTGGAATTCTGCATAGCAGAACTCTGAAAACTCCACCCAGGCCTACTCAGAACACCTGGGTATCTCTTTAGTTGTGGTGTCTCTGGTATGATTGAAAAATAAAGGAAGCAGGTGCTTATGGAGATAGTTATCCTACACACTACATAAATGTAGACATGTTTCTGCTCTAAAGTATAACAGCCATCGGGTTATATCAGGACTGGATGTGCTACAGACCCAGAAAAAATGTTGTTTAGAGATCTCAGTTAATCTAACACTCTCAGCAAAAATACAAAATATATAACATAAATAGCATGCAAAGAGCAGAGTCACACTTTCCCCATGCCATTTTCATCCTGGGTCCTGTAAGAGATAAAAACCAATGGGCTTATGTTGGCTTCAAGCTTAATATGCATTTCAATGGTGCACTTCCACCATAAAAGTCACATTCTGAGGCAAGGTTGAATTGTCTAGTCGTGGACATGTGATAAACAGACACTTCATGTGTTTGTTTGAGACTATCTCATGGGAATGATGATAGAAGTGATAATGTGAAACCTAAGTCAACAATTATGGACATTATATACCATGTTCGGTCAAACCCTATGTCCTTGGTGTTTCTGTATTCATGTAGGGCAGTGTTTCTTAACGTTTTGACTTTTGTGGACCCCCACTTATTCATTACTGGAACCCAGGGACCCCCACTACATCACTAGAATCCAGATACTCCCACTGAGTCATTACTGGAAGCCGACGACCCCGACCTAAGCACTTTTGAAGAACTGAATGGCAAGACAATGCACAAAACATACAAAAACAAGCATTCATCAAACAAATACACAAATGATAAAATATTTTATTTAATTGACTAGCAAATATTTAAAAAATCAAAATATTAATTTTAATGGGAAGGTTGAAGCTTTTATAATTCAATTTAGTCCTCTCATCATCCATACTATGTTCTGTATGGTGCTCATTTACTGCTCCTGCAAATCAATATGAGGATACTAGCTTAAGTTTTAGCCTCCAATTTCAAATTCCTTCACATTTACAGAAGTTTTAACATTTTCAACTTTACATTTAGCTTCTTTAATTATATACAAATTATTAATCTGTTCATGTCACTTAATTTTCTAATCAGTCACAGACCTCTGAGTAGGCTTCACAGATGCCTAGGTGTCCCCGGACCACAGGCTAGAAGACACTGCTCTAAGGAGTTCAACTGAGCCCATGGTATGTCATCATTAAGCGTAATCTATACACCCAATGTTGTTCTTTTTCTAACCATACTCGAAGTATGTTGTTTGTTTTACAATTTTTTGAAAGACAGTCCATTGGAGGTCATTCTCAGAATGGCTCCTTTCAAGGAAATGTGCTATTAAACATGTAGTAGTGCACTGGTAGCAAATGTTGCATATAGGGATG